>NC_143555.1:60340000-60671250 GCF_054136105.1 Typopeltis vanoorti | reverse complement strand
TTGAAATTGTCTACAGGTGAGCAATTAGACTCACTGATGATCTCTCTCTCTCTCTCTCGCTTACAGATTCACTTCAGCCTCTATCTCACAGACTCAGTGTTTCAGCACTATCTATTTTACAGATACTTCTAAGGTCAATGCTCAGTGAATTGGCAACTATCATTCCTCCACTTTCTATTGCAGCTGTTAATACAAGAGCAGTAGCTATCCAGAATCCTTTTACCGTGCAACTGAAAACATAATAACCTGCTTCTCCTCTTCTTCTAATTCTATCCATATCTGGAACAGCCTTCCTCATAAAGTATTCCCAAACAACTACAACCTGCAGCTCTTCAAAAAACTTCTCAGTCCTCATCTGCACCCTACCCACACAGCACTTATATGATTATAGGTCTCTCAACCTCTCATGTATGGAATCAATTAAAAAAAAAAAAAAAAGCCTTTTTTGGGATCAATACACACACACACACACACACACAGTAGATTACGGTTAATTGGGGCATCGGTTAATCGGGACAGATATTGAAGAACGAAAACAAATCGAGAATATAACCCGAAGTTGCTTCACTTATTTGGGCCATCTTGCCACTTTATCAAGATGGTGGCTATAGATGGCACATGTCTAGTGAGTTGCATAGAGAGTTTAGCTGTCAGTTGGCAACAGGATACAGAGTAAAGAGGACATGTGTATTTTGACAGTGTAAAGATTCTGCTTACAGTGACTGCTAGGTTGTGTACATTTGATTAAAAAAGGTGTGTATGTGTGTTTGTTATTTTTTAGTAAAACGTTTTAGCAATTTAATTATTTTTTGTTTTTATAAGGCCTATGTCAAGATGTCAAGGAAGGATCTAACATTAGCAGATAAAATCGCCTTACTTGACAAAATAAAAAGCCAACAGTCTAACACCAGTCACCGTCAACTGCCAGAGATAGCCGGTGTTCCAAAATCTACAACTGCACATTTGTTAAGCCACCATGACAAATTTCAAGAAGAATGGGCATCGCATGATGGACAACAGGGAAATTCGAAAAAAAAAAATGGATGTGAGAAAGCAAGGATCCAGATGTTGAGGAGGCTTTCAATCAATGGTTCTCTATTGTAACTGGATGAGCTGTGCATGTTAATAGTCAAATGTTAAAAAACAAATCGGAAGGGTTAGCTAGAAAGCTGGGCCATGTGAGCTTTAAAGCTACAGATAGTTGGTTATCGTGATGGAAAACCTGACATCAAATAAAATTTAAGATGGCACACGGTGAAAAGAACAGTGCTGATACTGCGAGCGCTGAACAATGGAAATCAACTAAACTACCTGAATTGCTGCAGAAGTTTAGTCCTGATGAAATCTATGATGCTGATGAAACAGGTCTGTTTTACTGCACCACACCAGACAGTTTGCTGAGCTATAAACTTGCAGTGCAGTCAGGTTCCAAAAAAGCAATGGATCACGTTACCATGTTGTGCTGCTGTAACATGTCGGGAAGTGACAAACAGAAGCTGCTGGTTATTGGAAAAAGCACCAAGCCTTGATGCTTTAAAGGGCTAGAATGAACAGTTTGCCAGTTCTGTATTATACCAACAAGAATGCATGGATGACTTCTGTTATTTTTCTGGAATGTTTAATGAATTGGGATGAAGAATTGCAATGAAAATTTTCTTGAATGAAATTCAAGAAAAATTCTTCTGATTCTGGACAATTATGTGGCACGTCCTCAAACAATTAGATTGTTTGAAAAATATCCAACTTGAATTTCTTCCTGCTAACACCACATCTGTGGTACAGCCACTGAACATGGGAATCATAAAAAATTTGAAGACATTGTGTTGCAGAAGATTGATACATCCTTGAAACAATGGAAGAAAATCTACTGATGTCATCTACAACGTCCAAAGAAATTAGCACAAAGATTACCATTTTACAGGCAGTACAATCTGTCGCAAATAGTTAATGAGAAATATGCAGTAAAACAATTCAAAACTGCTTTGCTCATTGTGGTTTTAAGAATTCAGACTAGGAAATACCAGATATCACTGATAATGAAAATGAAATCATTTTGGAAACGCAACACATCACAAACTACGAAGAGGTTTTATGCATCGACAATAGCCTTTAATGTTACAATGAAAATTAAGATTGTGAGGATACAATTGTTGAACAAATTGCACCTGAAAAAAAAAAACCCTAAAGACCCCAAGAAGACAAGGAAAGTAATAAGAATGACACATCTGAACATGAGCGAGCAACTAACCAGGAAGCCAAGAAATTTATTGTCTGAATTAGATACATGTGCTGATTTTGTTCAGTTGCAGTCTAAGGGTACACTCGATAAATTTTTCCAAAATAATTGTTAAGGAAAATATGCTTCTTTGATAGATACCTATGTATGATTAACCTCTTTAGGGATACTGACACATGTATACATTTAGTTTGTTTAAATAAAAAGATGGCTAACAAAGGTATACTGAAAGTTTGTCTATTTTAAAGCATTAACTTTTTGTGATATCTTAGCTTTTTCCATAAAATTTCACATAATTGAGGCAGCTGCTTAAAATGAGACAAAGTGTTCTAGTACTGACGAGTCCCAATTAATTAGAATCCATTGCATGTGCGTGCGCATGCATGCATATAAAAGCTAAAGTTTGGATGTGAAGATACTTCATGTGCAAACTTTGTTTGCTTACACCTGAGTCATGGATTAAACAAAAATATAATTTCCTGGCAACTTTAGTTTACTTTGGAAACTTTCTAAAACCAGTCTATAGTTTGATATGGCCATCCTGTTACCATCCTTATGCAACAGCATTAACTTATCCTTCATCCACCCTCAGGAATTTGTTCGATGCAAACTTTTATTAAACAGCTGTGCCAATGGCATAGTTAATGCCTTATCACATACTCCCCTTACATGACAAAATGCCATCTGGCCTGAATGCCTTACTGATATCCAGAGTGCCCACTATTCAGAATGCATCTTCTCATTCACTTCTAACCCTTCAAACTTCCCTATTCTTCTTTTAGGAATAAAATTGCAAGGATTAAATTTACAAGGATGAAACATCCTAATAAAGTGATTATTAAACAACTCCATTACATCATCAGCATTGATCACCTGAGTACTGTCTCCATCCAGCAGTGTGGTGATGTCAAAGCTTACCAATATATCTGTATTATTTAAAGTTAGATTTTCAATCAATGTTTTAAAATGGGTAGAGTTTTTTTATATAGGATAAGGTAAGTCCAGTGAGGTGGGGAAAGAGAGTTAGCCAGCTTGCATCAGTGGCATCTACTATAGATCTTGGGGGGGGGGGATTAGGTTTGTGGACTGTAGGTAAGTCATAAATCTGAGGGGGGGGGGGAGAATAACTGAAAAGTTGGAGTTCTTTTGTAATGTCTGCCAGATAGGAGGATACTTTTTTAAGTAATGTGTTTCAGTTAGTATCGTGTTGTATTTAAGTTGTTAAAAGAGTTATTTGTAATTCCTGAAGATGTCTCAGTAACTGAGATGAAATATTGGAAGCATTAAAGTTTGTTTTACAATCCTTTCCTAGTGCTGTAAATATGCCATTAAACCTCCAACATGGGGAGACTATTCACTAAGTCTCATGGACACCACTTCACATCCAAGAAGTGCTATCAATGGGACTCATTAGAGAACTGGAAATGAGCTATGATATTTGTATACAAATGTCAGAAGCATCTGAAATAAGGGGAACTTAACTATTGTACTCAGTGAGTTCATACCCAAAAATTATCAGAATAAGTGAGATGTAGCTAGATGAGAATGACATCCTGACAGAAATAGAGATGGAAGGGTATGATGCTTTTGGCAAAGGCAGGGAACAGAGGAGTTGTGCCCATTCAAGGTGGAGTTGCAAGGAACAAATAGTGACAGTAGTTTTGAAGCAGTATAGTGTGAGGAGGTGGTGGACAGGATGAAATATTTAGTTGGGTGTTGCTACAGACCTGCTAATGTGGACGGTGGTGAGAAGAAAATGTATAAGCAAATTGGTCTGGCTAATAAGAAAAGGATGATCATTATGGGAGAATGAATTAATGAGTTTGTGAGGGATAACTATCATAAACAACATGTAACAGAGGGCACATGAGGATCAAGGACCTTAGATCTGATTACCTCATTGGAGGATGTTATTGTATAGGAGGTCTCAATCTTCCTCCATCTGGTGAAAGTGATCACTTAGGTGGTCTGTGAGAAAGGGATATGTGGGACTATATAAGGCCGGTGATTCAGAATGAGATACTGTATGGAAAGGAGATAACTGCTCCTTGGAACCCTACTCATGCTATTCAGGAACTATCTAGTAGAATCAATATGTGAATGTACTCCAAAGATCTGGAGATGACAAACAACAAGATTTACACTAACATACTGATAAAGGATGTTTATCACATCACAACTAACAAATATGTAATGCAGTTGGTAAAGGAAATCAAGCAGTGATGACCAACATTAACGACTATGGCTGCAAGAAACTTTGCACACTATGGTCCCAAGAATCAGTGGTGGATTACCCAACAGGCACACTAGGTGTGCGCCTAGGGCCTCATCATCTCAAGGGGCCTCAAAAATTACATAGCAAAAAGATAATATGCATCTAAAAATTTAGTGAACATTTATATTTATTTATTTTCTAATATAATTTGTCTAGTGTAATACTAACTAGAAAAAATTAAATAAATAATTATAAATAAAGAAAAAAAATTGTTATTATTTAAGGATTTTATTGTCTTTTTAATATAAAAAATACTTTTACATAAAGCAATGCTGAGCAAAGAGCATACTAAACACCCATAACTTATGTTATGAGTACTTTTAATGGCAGAAGGACAGCAAAGGTCATACTGTACCATATCAAAGGTTATAGCAGTACACAAGGTAAGACAATCACAAACATCCATGCCCACAGCAGGATCAAACCCACGACCTCTTGGTTGGAGAGTCAGTATGCTAATCATTGACCAACCATGCTGGTGCGAAGAACACAAAGAAGCAAGGAAAGTCATCTGTATGGAATTTCTCTAGCACTAAGAGAATGGGGGGTAGGAAGGTTTCCGTCACTCACAGTCACATATGATGAAAGAGGAATTAACCATTACCACACTGAAACTAAGAGATAAGCAAAAGAATGCATCATTTTGATTCACTGAACAAGAGGAAATTAACATCAGCCTTCAGTGAACAAAGTCAAGATAACCACATTATGGGACAAAAATAGGTCTTGTTTGTGGACTTGCTGGAGAAACACCATGAACAATTCAGAATGTTATGCAGAGGCAATGCAGAAATTGAAAAAAATGCATAAAAAAAGTTGTGGCCATCCGTCCAATTTCACAAATGAACTAACTACCTCCATAGAAAGAATTACTTAATCTACAATAATATATCATTTGAAACAATCAGATACATCGTTTTTTTTAAAGTATGGCAAACTAATTTCAAGATTTACTATAGAAATATAATAAAATACTGCATTACACAAAAGTGGTATTTCTCTAATTCCAAAACTATGATGGTAATATAGTCAACTCTCACTATAACATGTAGAAACTACAGAAACAGTCAATTATAGTGGGCGGTTTGCTATAGTAAACTCCTCTGAACACGGTATTGAACCAACGGCTTCTGGTTGGATCAATTATAATGAGTAAGTTATCAGTCATTATAATATCGTTCAATTATAATGAGTGAGTCTGTTAAAGTGGTGTTTTCTACATGGAGTTGACTATCATCAATTACAAAATAAGCAATTCTTGAACTTTCTTTATCTTTACAAACCAGAAAATCTACATTACTTTTTTCTGTTCTTCAAATATTCTTCGACACTACTACTATAATGCTTAGGCTGGTTAAATCCATAACCAGGCATGTCTACAATGCATAAAGAACTTGCCACCTGAAAAAAATTTAAGGTCTTGGTATGGCCCTAGAAAACAAATAATATGAAAGTCATTAATTATTGTTTGTGTAATACAAAACACTATTTAAAAAAAAAAAAATTATATATATATATATATATATATATATATATACACACACACACGCAGCTAATTTTTTTTTACACATCCTTTTTGTTTACACAAATTCGAAATAACACAGTTTAGAAAACAAAAGCAATTCCAATTTTACACGGTATATTTTAATTTAACACAGTTCAAATGGCACTTATTTTTAAAATTTCTGAATGAATTCAATTCTGTTAAAAAGGGTATTTCCATTATAATTATTATTTCCTAGAACAGTACATATTGTTGTGTCCTGAATAAGCATTAAAAAGGTTTATATTAAAATATTCAGGTCACAACATTAATTCTACTCAGGCAGAGAACATGGAACGTTGGCAATAGAAAAAATAAATTGTTTGTGAACACAAGTCAAGATAAAGTTTAAGGAATTGTATAAAAATGTATAAAGTGTTTAAATATAATCTGTATTAAGTGTGGGCCTGATAACAGAAATCCATGTAAGCTGGCAAAATCCGTTTGGAAAACCAGCCTCTTGCACTGAAATAGTAAAGCTTGTGAGTCAGGGTTCAAAGGTCACTTTTACCATCCTACATTATGAAAGTATTGGAAAGGGAAACCTAAGCGTCTTCCAGGAATAGGAGGCAGACACACGTGCGAAAAATTAATAGAGGGAGCTAATGAGATTGACATGGACACACGTGACCGAGTTGGCGCGTGTCGCAAATATCGAGATTTAATGAGAGGAGAAAATGAAACAAAAAGGCCTTGCATGAAGATTCGAGATTTTTTTTTTCCTGGATTCCTGATCTCTCGGAGTGGTCCTGCTCATCGTAGGAGGGAAGTCCCTGGCCAGTCACGGAAGGCACTTAGTTCGTCCATCGTAGCGTTCGTATTGGGCCAAGCTATGTCCGTGTTCTAGGATAGCTGTGATGTTGTCGTACGACGGAGGGACTAAATTGAGCCGTCCATTCAAGGCGACATTACCGTGCCACCTCCCATGTTTCCCTCGGAGATTCTACTCGCACAGATCTACGGAAGATATCCTCCAAAGCGATTACATTTGAAGGCCTTGATGATTAGACAAGGCGGGAACAAGTTTTAAGAGTTCAAGGACAGAAATGGTAATGTAGAATTTTGAAATACTAATTCCAGTTGTAAGACGAGAGTGAATTTCCTGTGGGAACATTTAAATTGGACTGAACTTAAAGAACTGTAAGCGTAGTCTACAACTAGATACGTGTCCGAGACAGTGTTAAGAATTGTTTGCCCAAGAGGCCGAATAGATACAAGATCATGTTCAACTAAAAGTGTAATTGTGCTGATGTGTTCACTGATAGCCACGCGTATCTGAATGGCTTAATGATAATCTATGAATTGTATTTAATGATTGTATTTAAGGTTATTAAGATTTAGTATGCGTGATAAGTACAAGTTAATTAGAGCTTTTGATCTGAGTTGAGTGCAACCATGTTATCCTGTTTTGAAATGTATTATAGTGTATCACCTTAAAGCTAATTAAATTGTTTCATTCATGTACTTGCCTGATCTGCCTATATTATATGAATTCAAAACTACCGCTCATAAAAATAACAACGAACCAAGCGGGACAAACCCATGAATACTAATGCAATAAGTAAGCAGTGACTGTAAGAAAGAAAAGGACAAGCGAGGGGGGGAGATAAACTTATGCTTGATCAAATAATCATTAACTCTCTAAAGGAGTCACCCTGAACAAGAATCCTTTCTACCTAGGTATTAGCTGGCGCAGCATAAATATAAATGTGTTAATCTTTATAGGGTGAACTTCTTCAAATTGTTTGTTTAGGACATAGAGAGGCCAATAGGACTGCAAAGCACTGAAGGAGAGAATATTTGATTGTAGAGTTTAAATTATAAGGGATAAATGTGTATAAGTAAGGTACAGTTAGACGAGTTTTGAATTTAAGAAAGATAGGATGTTGGATTAGTTAAGAAAGGGTAGATAAAGGGTAAATAACTAATTAAGTAAAGAAAAAGCAAACAAGATAAGAAAAAGTCTCAACATAAATGGTGTAGCTGGTTGGATAAAGGAAAGATATAAAACAATAGAAGTTAATCTAAACGATTAGAGTACAAACGTATTATAACAAATAAGTAGAGAGATAAATATTATAAGAAACGTCACAACAATATGTACTTAAACTTGAATATTGGGGAATATCCTCAATATTTTAAATATCAGGGATTACTCAACCCTACAGAATGTAGACAACTGCGGCAACAACAAAAAAATCAATTTTTGTAATTACAATTCCCCGAAGTTAAGCCGACAAATGATCCATTATATTCACTTGCTGTTGGTTCCTGTAAGCAGAAGCATACTATACTGATTCCTCAAAGTTAAGTTGGTCCGTTACGGGAGGCCTGCCTATATAAAGCTGCTTGGAAGGAGTTAAGCTGTTTGCTAAACAATCATTTCTTGTTTACAATTCAAAATGTTTACAAGTCTTGTGTTTTGTTCATAAAAGTTTTGTTTGTGCATTATAGAGATATGTATTAAATTTTGAAGTTTTGTACACGTAATATCAATTTAGTAAAATTATCCCATTAATCACGATGTCGGATAATTCAGTTAGACAGAAGAAGAAAAGAAAAACTATTTTTTTAGAAATTAAGAACCAAATTTTAGATCGTTTAGCAGCTGGAGAAGGTTCAACATCCTTAGGGGAATATTTTGGATTGAACGAAGCTGCTGTGAGAACGATTAAGAAAAATGAAGAGGCCATCAGAAAATCTGTTCTTTATGGAACAAAATTAGGTGCCAAGTCGCCATCCTATATGAGAGATATTATAAAAGTGAAGATGGAAAGGCCCTAGTGATGTGATAGAAGAAGACTGCTCACAAAAAGAATACCTCGATGAAAATGTCATCAAACAGAAAGATTACAGTTGTACAAACAGATTCAGGTAAAGGAGTCAACACCATCAAACAACAATTGTGATCTTTCTGTAAGCACAGGCTGGCTTACAAAATTTCTCAAAAGATAGGTAATGTAAAAATAAAAGAAGAAGCGGCATCTGCAGATGAGCTGGCAGTTGGGGAATTTCTTTCAAAACTGTCCAAAATTATTGAAAGTGATGGCAACACTCCTGATCAAGTTTGGAATGCAGATGAGATCAGCCTCTATTTGGAAAAAAAAAGCCAAGTAGAACTGAGATAGTGAAATCACAAAAAAGTGTTGGTGGCTTTAAAGCAGCTAAGGATCGTGTGACTATTGCAGCAATGCTTCAAAAAATCGTATATTAAAATCATTAATCATTAATCGATCCCTAAGACCACAATGAAAGGTGTAGATTTTAACATGTTACCAGTGCACTGGAAGGCAAACAAAAAAAGGGTGGGTTACAAAAGAAATTTTTAATGCATGTTTCCATCAGTGTTTCATTCCAGAAGTTAAATGCTATTTGATAAAAAAAAAAAATCTGGACTTAAGTTTTATTGATTATAGACATGGCCTGGTCATCCTGTTTTAGAACACCTAAATGTGGAATTTTGTTTTCTGCCACCTAATACAACATCCTGGAGGTGGCGCCTGTGAATAAACTACGTTAAACTTGTGCTCCCGCATTTTGTCGTTATTGCAAGTGTCTTTTGTGCAAATAATCAGTAAATGGAAAACTAACAGAGGGTACTAAGGAGCTGATTACTTCTGCACAACGTGTAAGTACCCTTAGTCTATGAAATCAGTTATCTTTACAATTAAAAAAACAGCCACGTGACAGTGCACGCTATGCCTTCTGTGTGAAGTAAAGATGATGGCAAAAAAAAGGCTAACGATGAATGAGTACCTCGGTCTCAGAGCACTGAAACTAAGCTCGAGATACTCGACAACCAGCGCCAGATCGCAAGTGTGCCCTTGCCTGCTAATGACTCATCGAACACGACCTAATAGCCTCAACAGTACACAAGTTGATCGAGGCCAAAAAAAGACTAAACGCTTATTTTGAACTTTCTGATGGAAAACGATAAATCATTAAAAGAAGACATCAGCAAATTAGCAGGAGAATGCAACTCCAATCCCAGAAACATCGCCACACGCCAATGCTTTGGACCCTTAAATAAAACAAAGGATGGAAAGAACTTTCCATCTCTCTTGAAAGTGACCTATGACACACCAATAAGTGCATCCAAATTATTAACGGCAAAAAAGAACAAGTCAAAGGACATTTCCCTCAATTGTGCATATGTGCTTGACCTGACTTAACATTAGCCCAGAGGAAACAAAGATGTCAACTTCGAAAATAACACCAAAATGGAGACAACAGTTGGATGATAGACTACAAATAAGCCAAATTAGCAAAAATTAAGTGATGCCACCAAGTAGACCAGTATGCAGGTACTGCACAGAAAACATGCAAGACCCTTGCAGTCGAATACATGCCTCACAGAATCTGAGCGCTGGAAACTAAGCTCAAGATACTCGACAACCAGCACCAGATCGCAAGTGTGCCCTTGCCCGCTAATGAACTCCATGACCTAATAGCTTCAACAGTACACGAGTCAATCGAGGCCAAAAACAAGACTAAACTCCATTGTTTTGAACTTTCTGATGGAAAATGGTAAATCATTAAAAGAAGATGTCAACAAATTAGCAGGAGAATGCATATCCACTTCACCAACATCCATGGCCTCAACTCCAACCTTAACAGTGTCCACTACTATCTGCAGTCCACCAAACCCCCACTTGCTCCTTTAGCAGAAACTCAAATCTCACCTCCCCTCAGCACTATCCATCTCAATCTTCCAAACTACACACTGTTTAACTCCTTTCAACCCAAGGATGGCATCTGTGCATATATCTGCTATGTACCCTTCCAGAGAGACCTAACCTAGAATCGCCGAACTTTGACCTTCTTTGGTTGAAAATATCCCTTCCCCACTCAGTCAAATTCATGTACTGTCTCTATCGCTCTCCTAATGCCACAAACCACTCTGAGCTCTTTAATTTCCTCTCCTTAAAAATTTATTTTCTCCAGTCCCACTCTCCTAACAGCAAAATCATTCTCCTAAGAGATTTTAATGTCCATAACACCAACTGGCGTTCCACATCCAGTTGTACGGATCTTGCAAGCAGAGATGCTGAAACATTTGCCATCACTACTGACCTTACATAAATTGTTCATATGCAACTAAAATACCAGATAACCCAAACCACTCCCCAAATACCCTAGATCTCTTCCTTACCAATGACCCATCCAAATACGCAGTGAATGTACTGAGCTCTCCCCCCCCCCCCGGTAACTGTGACCACAATCTAGTGCTCATCTCCTCCCCCATGCAACAATGCTTACACAGTCACTCCCACACAGGAGTAGTTTGGAATTATAACATTGCCAAGTGGGACAGCCTCCGAGACTACTATGCTTCATTCCCATGGTTGGACTATTGCTTCTAGTCTTCCAATCCAAACATATGACTGAACGTATCACCAAAGTAATCCTCACTGGCATGGAAACATACATTCCCCACACTTCTCTGAATTGCCATTCCCTATCTAAACCCTGGTTCTCCAAAAGAGGTGTCAAGGCTGCACAAATGAAAAATCAAGCATACCACAAACTGGCTCAAATCAAGAACTCTATCCACCTTCAATGAAGCTCGAAACAGGTACAAGAAAACTATAAATGCTTCCAAAACAGAATTTGAATGGGCAGAAAGCAGGAAACTTGCAGCCTGCCCAAAGTTTCTTTTCCTCCTCCTTCATCCCTGCTACTGCTGTACTGTGGAACAGTCTTCCCCCTGATGTATTTCCTGAGGAATACAATATACAGGCTTTTAAATCGAATGTCAACAAGTTTCTCCCTTCCCATCCCGCTACCCATAAACGATACTATAGTACTATAGTACGATACTATAGTACTATAGGTTGACCAACCAACCTCTCATATATGGGCCCAACATAAAAATAAAAAAAAATTTTAAAGTGAAAGCCATGCCTTTTGGTCTCTTGCCAAAGCAATCGGTCATAACCTTTGCCCAACACTAGTCCCAGCCCTATCATACCTAGATGGATCTAGTGCATCATCACCGACAGAAAAAACTAATCTCCTGGCTTCACACTTTGCCTCCAATGCATGCATAACTGACAATGGCAAATGCCATAAATTAAAGATACCAAGAAATTATATACTTGGTTTAATCCTTTATCCATTTTGCCCCAGTGCAGAACTATTTTCAGGACTGGGGCAACTTGTATATAGAAGCTTATGATTTCACATCACTTGCCTTAGTATCCCATAATGCAAAGCACATATCCTCACTGATATGTATAATGCTATGCATTATTGGAAGGGTCACTACCCAGACTGGTTTCGACTTTTATTGAGGTCTCATCAGTGGAAGCCAGATCAGAGGTGATACCAAGGTTGAAGTAATGCAGGAGTCATATTTTCATATACGAGTTGCCAAAAGGTGTCACACCTTATTAAAATACTCTGGATTAGAGATAGTTGTTGGAAGTTTTTCCACTTGGTTATACTATAAATTAACGATACCAAGAAATTATATACTTGGTTTAATCTTTTATTCAAGTGTAAGCAAGCCAGTTTGTGGCTAAACTATTTTCCACAATCCTGAAAAGGCCCAACATCCTTTCACAGTACACCTTGAAACCCACAGAACAAGTTACTTCCTCCTCCTTCATCCCTGTTACTGCTATACTGTGGAACAGTCTTTCCCCCTGATGTATTTCCCAAGGAATACAATACAAACTTTTAAAACAAATGTAAACAAGTTTCTCCTTTCCTAACCCACTACCCATATATGGTACTAAAGTACTATAGGTTGATCAATCTCTCATGTATGGACCCCAACATTTAAAAAAAAAAAAAAAAAAACACTAGACCAGGTTGTGATCACTACCTTCAAAACTTACTACATAAGAAGAACATTCCAATACATTTTGGATAAACTAGATAAGGATAATTTACTGACAGTTATTGATGTGTGGAAGAAATTTTTTTTTTTGGATTGTATCAAACTTGCTAAGTTGGTGTTATCAGAATTGAAATCATCAACTTTAAATGCATGCTGGAAAGCTACTTGGCCAGAATGTGTGAAAAAGAAAAACCCTGTACCTTTGCATACAACTGAATATTCCCATATCAGATAAGCACATGCAGTTGGTGGAGAAGGATTTGGTGATTTTTCGTCTGCGGATATTGAAGAATTGATAGTTGACAAGGCTGTTAGTGATGATGACACAATAGAAGCTGTCCTTGAGAATCTCGATGAAAAAGAAAAGAGTGATGATGATGACAAAGAGATTCCACACACTGCAAGACTAATTAAATAAGAGCTTCAAATGGCTAGTAAATTGCAAAGTCATTTTCTTACACATGATCGAAATAGTGGTAGTGGTGGCCCGTGAAGTTTTAAGTGGGGGTGCTGCCTATACAAAATAATTTTTAAAAAAATATTTTTTTCCTAATCAGTAACCAATTAATTAATAAATAAATCTACAGATTTATTCATTTATTTAATTAATTAATTAATTTTATTTTATTTTAATTTATTTAATAAATAAATCTACAGATTTATTTATTAATAAATTGGTTACTAATTAGGAAAAAAATAATGATTTTTTTAAATTTTGTATAGGCAGTACCCCCACTTTAAACTTCACAGACCGCCACTGGAACGAGGTGAACAGTTTAAACATGAACTGAAGTCATGCATGGTTCGATATGAAGAATTATACAAAGATCTAGTCAAAACAGGATCTCAACAATTAATTATAGAGTCTGTGGTAAAAAAAAGTCAACCTTCAGAATTACTGGAAATTAGTGCTAATTTAGTTCCTTTTACTGAAGAAAACATTTCGCCATTATTGCAGTATGAACAGGATGGCAAAAGTGTTTCAAGAGATGGAAGTGATTTAATTCCAGTCTCATGCAAAAGAATGCAGCTACTGTCAGAAAGTGATGGTGAATAAAATTTAACTAATAACCATATATGTGGGTGTATTTGGGCCTTTTCAAATTTCTGTTTTATTAGTGACACACTATTTTCTTTACGAAATATACATATGTATATACTTTAAATAAGTATTTAAAATAAAAAATATTCCCTTAAAATTAAATAGAGTTTTATTCAATGATTTTCATATGTTTTGTTTGAAAATAACTTATTGCTCACATCAGGTTTTCACATCAGGTTTTCACATCCGGAACCATTCTTCTATTTTTTCATATGCACTGTATTGTTTTTTACACGGTTTTCATTTACATATTTGTTTCTGGAACCAATTATCATGAAAATGGAGATTCGTGTGTGTGTATTCATTTTCATATAAACTGACTAAAAATCTGAGAATTATAACAAATAGAGATTTGAAACGCAACATGTTTCGTCGGGAATGAACTTCATCAAGCATTAAGAACAGAGAAAGCTATTAAAAGACACTAAAAAAAAAACAATGAGATACTCTAAAGCTATACAATTATAAAGCTATAATATTCTAATGTAAATTACAGTTATTATGAACTTGAGCTATAGTCCGTGTTAAAGTTCTATTGTTGTACACTTGTACATGTGTGGAACCACGAGATCTCCAGTATCTGATAGCAGATACTGGAGATCTCGTGTATATATAATATACATTTCTGTATATATATATATATATATATATTGAAGGAATTACAGGAAGGTGGTTTAATGTTAAATCTGGTGTCAGACAAGGATGTACATTATCCCCTCTGTTATTCATTATCTATATGGATCACATTATGAAGGAAAGTGGTATTAAACATGATATCAGAATTGGAGATGTTAATGTCAGCTCTTTGCTTTATGCAGACGATGTTATACTTCTAAATAAATCCGCTACAAGTTTGCAAGATTCCCTGACTAAATCGAATAACTGTTGTAATAGATATAGTATGAAGGTCAGCATTAAAAAGACAAAGACAATGAAAACAGGCAGAATCGTTGAAAATGTCAACGGTGTTGTGAACGGGTTTACCTGTGGAACAAGTAAAACATTTCAGCTACTTAGGCACGATTTTTAGTGAAGATGGTAAATTAAATATGGAAATAGACAACAGAATCAACAATGCTGATATGGTAGGAAGGCAACTGAATAAATTCATATGGAATAAGAGAGAAATTAGTCGGAACACTAAATTAGCTGTATACAAGACAGTGTTCAAACCAGTTTTAACTTTTGGATCTGAGAGCTGGGTAAGACGTGAACAGATGGCATCAATGGCAATATCATATTAAAAACGAAGATATTAGGAAAGAACTTGATATTGTCGGCATCCAGGAATGGGTTAGCAGAGTGGTATGGTCTCAGGTGGTATGGTCACTTAAACAGAATGGGCAAAGAAAGATTAGCAAAACAAGTGTTCTCTGCCAGGTTGGCAGCAAAATGACCCAGAGGAAGATAGGTGGATTGATATGGTACAAAGTGCCTTAGACGATAAAAATATAAGATCTGATAATGTTGTAGTCTTGACAAGTAACAGACTGATTTGGAGGAAAATTGTATATAGGAAGTTAGTAATGATGTAAATTTTTCATGTAGTACTATCATATCCTGTACACCCCTTGAGGGTACATGTCAGGAATTTGATGATATATATACAGAAAAAAACTGAAAACTAAACTTATCAAATTCGTGTTAGTAATTTTTAAGTGTCATTAATAATCATTATCATAAGTGTCATAATTATCAAATTCCTCATATGTATCTTCAAGGGATGTTTCAAATAGCATGATAGTACTACATGAAAAGTAATTACTTTTTATGCGTCAACCGAGATTTTGCTTACGAAAAATTCATTTCTCTAACATTTCAAGTTATTTAGTACTGAACGAGAGTTTTTGCTCTCTTAAGAGCAAAAACTCTCGTTCAGTACTAAGGCTTCACTACTAAGGTTTCACTGGCCTGACAGCTGCTTCAAACCAACCAGTTTGAAGCAGCTGTCAGGCCAGTGAAACCTTATCGAAATGGACTAATAAAAGACGAATATACTGTATAGATGCTTGGCAGCACCTATATCTTTTAAGTAGTCCACACTAAGGCAACTCATGAATGCCGAGGAATGTATTCCAGCAAGCACTCTGTCAACTTAGGAGACTTTTATTCTACATTTGGCTTTGAAATAATGTTGGATCTAATATCCACTTTGCTTATGTAATTTTGCATCATAAACTGAAGCCTTTTGGCTCTTTATTTTAATAACTACATGGAAAGTTTACATTATTACTAATTTCTAATTATTACTAATTAGAAATAATTTATCTGTCAAGACTCCAATACTCTGGGATCTTATATTTTGGTCTTGTAAGGCAGGGCTTCCCAAACTGTGGGCAGTGGCCCCCTTGGCGGCCGTAGGTTTTGTTGAGGGGGGGGGGGCATGAAATAATGAAAATAAATTTAAAATGTTTTAAGACTAAGTAGATTTTTTTTATTTTAAAAGAAACATATTTAACTTTTATTATTTATTATTTCTTTTTTGTTATTTTTTATATTTTAATGGAAAAATTCACACATTGGTGTTGGTTCACAAACTTTGGTTCCTGCGTATTTCGGTGCTTAATGAATATTAGTAAATATTGCTTATTCATATGTTTCATTTCAAAGCAGTGGTTAATTGTATTTACTTCGAATGGTCTCCAGGGAAGCTCCAAATCTTCCTGTCCCTTTCATCACACGTTTGTAGTTGCTATGAAGGTTGTAATGTTACCAATAAAAGTTTCGCATACACTTCACACATGAAAAAAAGCTTAAACAAGTTCATGTGGGGAGATAGTAACTCGCTTGCAGTGGTAAACAACACGCCCTCCCTAACAGCCACTATACTGCAGAGGCAACCACATAGCAACCACAAAGAAAAATCTCAATACAAGACCTAGTGAAGTGTTTTTTTTTTGTTTTTTTTTTCCCCTTGAACATTCAATAGCAACCTGTACAAATCCAGAAAATAATCATAATATAACTGTATAATTCCAGAAGAATCCTAGTACATGAGGACTTTAGCAGAGTTTATTGTAGTTTTTATTTTCTTTTTGTTTATTTTATTTATTTAATTTTTTTTTTTTTTCACTAGAGGGCAGGCTAAGAAAAAAGATGAGTTAACAACGTAGATGTAATTTACTTGTATAGCGTGCAACAGCATGTAGCTTGGTCTTATACTTCTGAATGTATCCTTCTGAAGATGACCTCAATACAGGGGTCGAAACATAAAGTTATTATTTTATGATTAATCAGTAAAATAATCTTTTTAACACGTGTGTTTTGTTTCCCTAATTTAATAAATATGAATGCTGATCACCGTGTAACCTTAAAAGAAAAAGTACTTTTATTATGCCAGTGAATAACGTATGAGGAGTCTGTGTAATATATTTCTCAACAAATAGTGCAATTAGAGACTGAGATAAAAACACACTAATTAATGAATCACATGTTCCCTCATACATGTGATTCATTAATGTATCTATGCTATGAAACTATGCTGTATAGAATGAAACAAAACCATATGTTGCATGGGCAAACACACATCTAATTAATAACAGTTTTTAGTTATCTAACTAAAAACTGTTATTAATTAGATGTGTGTGAGTTCGATTTCCCAAGGCAGCAATAAAATTCAACCGAAAGTGTTAAAATTCGTAAAAGTGTTAAAAGTAAGTAATATATATATATAATGAATGTTATGGCAGTTTCACATATGGAATTCAGTTGAAGAGAGTTAGCATTTCAATTGTCAGCTATGCTTTTATCTTTCGATTGCGCGATCTTTTGTTAATACTGCACCAATCATATGCACGTTTTAATAACCTGCCTTTGCTGTCTGTTTGCGTTAGGCTTAATTACCGTAAAGGGAGAAAAGTCACAAAAGAGAAAAATGTTCCTGGTCTGGGGATTCCCTTATTCAGGTAATATTCACTAATTTCATGTTATCAGTCTGTGGTGCGCCAGTATCGGTAAGTGGTGATATTATTTGATCTATTCTACGTTAAAAAATTTAACCCTGAGATGGACAAGTGGCTGATAAAAAATTAAAAAAAATCCCGAACAATCAGAAGAAGCAGAATCAGACTCAAAAAAAAAAAACAGTATTTCATATTTTACCAGAACAGCCCGCATCGTCTTCAGAACCAAACGATAAGGAGCAAAAAATGTAATATATGCATTTGATTTTTGCAATATTCACTGTGTATGTTTTGTATTGAATATAAATACAATAAATATTATAATAATATATCTCTCTATTACAATTTTTTTTCGAGGGGGGCCATGAAATATTTTAATTTTTGCAAAGGGGGCCCTGACATCCAGAAGTTTGGGAAGCACTGTTCTAAGGCACTATTAACTACATCCATCTGCCTAGATCTTGGTCTTCTTTGGAGTGAGTATTTTTGCCTACCATCTTGGCAGAAATGCCTATTTTGAAAACTATCAATGGTCAAACCATTCTGTTAAAGTAAACATATTCCTAAGATCTCTGATCACGTATTTCTGAATGTTGACAATGTCATGCTCCTTCCTAACACCATTATTTTGAATATGATGCTGCCATTTATTTACCATCCTAATTTTCCTCAGAACTATCATATCTATGGTCTCTAATCTTTGATCAAGTGTTTTATTTCTAACTCAGCTCTCAGATCCATAAGTTAAAATTGGTTTCAAAACCATTCTGTATACTGCTAGTTTATTTTAACTAGTTTCTCTTTTATTGCATATAAATTTATTCAGATGACTCCCTACCATACCACTTTTGTTTATTCTGTTGTCTACGTCCACATTTAATTTGTGTCTACTAAAATTTGTACCTAAACATGTTGATGTTATGTTAGCTATTTGGTCACATGCAGGGGCGATTCTCCATGCTTGCTGCACAAGCTCATTAATTGAGAAAGAAGTAATATTTATTTGTTAATAAATGCATGCATTTATAAGCATTCCATTTAGGCTTTTATTTTTGTAGACAGAAGGTGTCTTAAGATTGCGTGGCAATAATTGAGCTTTGCATAGTGTATTGAAGGGCGATGCTTGCTCGTCTAGTCAAAGCTACCTTGGCTTGCTCGGTTGTAGGAGCTTCCAGGTCCTTGCATCAGCACTGTGATTTCATGCGTGCGCATAGCCTTTTCATGTTGTCTCACTCTGTTGCTTAAACACAGGCCATATGCAGTCAACGTAGCTCTAGCCAGTGAGCTTCAGCCAGCTTTTACAAGTGTGTATGTTGCTTGGGAAAATTAAGTTACAACCAACTTTTTATGACGATGTTATTGACCAGTTCATAAAGAAGTACCGTAGGGTAGAATTTATATTCAAGTAGTTAATTGAAAAAGATAGAATATCATTTGTAAAATAAATGTTGTATTTGTATGATTAAATGTACATAAATTTCTGAATATATAGTTTTAAATGGTCAGTAATTCATTATTCTGCTAATCAGACTTCAATCACATCTCTCATTCCCTGAATGATAACAAGAGCAAGCATGAATTTCAAGACCAGCATTCACCCCTGGTCACATGGTCCAGACAATTAGATAGATTTTAGTGCCTTTAAATAACCAACACTCTAAAATCTACTTCACATGGAAGAAGAAGCTAAGACTGTCTGTACTTCCGATACATTGGTAACATGCCTTCCTGATGGTTCATTATCTTTTTTCTGTTTATAGAAAACTTACACATACAGGGAGATATTTGCACAAATGGTCTGTTCCAATGACAATACTCTTACCAAACTCACTCAACTTGCATCACACTCTTTATCCAATGGCTATAATCCCCAAAGAATACACAAAATACTAAATGTTCCCCAGAAATCCCCTTCATTGCCAAATATGCAAGACTAGAGCAAAACTGCTACCATCCCATACATTCAAGGCCCATCCAAAAAATATCTAGAGAACTTACAAAATATCAGCTCTGAACCACATTTAAACTGTTACGTCGTGGTTTTTCTTTAAATCTATGTTACTATTATCCCCCTCTTGTGCCAACTAAGAATGAGATCTCCAGTCTATCTCTCTGGGGGCCGTCTCCTTTTCGAACTCTGACAAATTTGTTTGTTCCAGCTGCACCAGTCAGAGTCCTAGGACAGAAGAATTCTTGCTCAGAGAAACTTTCCCAGAGTTCTAACAGCTACCTATATTCATTAAATATATATAGCGTCTGGAGAGATCTCAGTTTGTAGTCATGGCCCTATCCTTTCTAATTATTCTATACCTTCCCCTTATGCATAGGTTCAAACTTTTATGAGTGGTAAATTAGTCTCATGCTCAAGCAAAACTCAGGCTTACATAGTAAAACATGTTTATTAAAGATCTAATGAGTTTACAATTAGGTTTAAACATATCAAAACTTATCACAATACCTATACTAAATCAACTGACAATCATAAACGAACACTCTAGTTAATGAACATATAACTCATATCCTCTGGTCAATTAATAACACACTCAGCATGGGAAAATACTAGTTACAATTTTAACTTCAAATGCTAACACAGATCTCACCACATTAATTAGGTCTCACACAAGAACTTAAGTCCTCCGATTACCAGTCCAATGGAGCTAACAAGTTATAATCATATAAGTCACTCAAAAGTTCTCTGGGCAATTGTCCATTTTTCTTCCAACTAGAAATTGATTCACCCTTTCCCTCTGATGCTAATTGTTAATAAAATAAGAAAATTCTGTATATTACCACCACTGCATGAGGTTACCATGTCCTCTTTATTTGTCCTTTACTGTTAAATACTATACTGCTTCAGTGGGTTGCGTCCACATGGAGGTCACTTTGCTCGTCACATACAACCATTTTCTGCACTCTGCTGGGCAATGCTCGTCACTATCGTCTGACTGCCCGTCTCCCTCGAGGAACCGTCCATTGTCTCATTTCAGTAGCATTTCTACCGATGGCCCGAGTTGGTGGATGCTGTCATCTTGCATACAGCTTGCCCGATACTCACCAGTCAGCAACAGGGAGAAACTTGCCGTCCGATTCTGTAGAATTCCCTTCTGCTGGTCAGCATCGTGGGTCCGAATGAAAACAGGAACAGAAAAAAAAAAAACGGTTGAAACCTGCATTTATTATCCCATGTTGCGCCCTCTTTTCGTTGCAGAAGTTTTCTCACGGCGCCTTCATATTGGCCCTTAAGTTGTTTAGTCACAACTCTTCTCTTCAAGAGTGCTCTTTTCGGGGAACGCGAGTTCAATTCGCTTTCCACAAATGCCTTCGCTTCGGGCGTTACTCACACTCAACCATTGGACTTTTGTTTGCAATGACATACATTTTGCATAGAGTATTTTTTTCTTATGGTGTTTTCAAACAACAATATTTCTATCTAGACAGACAAATTCCTCCTTTTTTGTACTTCATTTTAAGGTAATTCAATTATGTTCTCTATTAACAATTTGTTTCTTTACTAACAGTACAAATATTTCTTGGTTATTATTGTATTCTTGTTAAATCTTGAATGAATCATCCTTTTGATGAAAAGATCCTTATTCAAGATCTAACAAAACCATATATCAAATTGACAACTCTCATCCATTCACTTAAGGATACTCTCTCTCTCTCCTTTTTCACGTCCAAGAATGTATAAAGTGCCCTGTACTTGTGATCCTGCTTACTATGGACATCTGTCACTATCATGATGGCAAGTTGGAACCAGCAGACCATGCCTTGGATACCCCTTCACACAGGATCAAATGGAAGAAAACAAAAGTACTACACAGAAGCACTTGTCACAGTAGTACACGAACAGCAATAATTTGGTTAACAAGGGGGGGGGGGGACCCAATCAGATGGCCCCCATCAGGACTTTAGTTTCTTGTGTTGTCCGTTGCAATTTTTTAAACTGGTCCTCCCGTTAACCAAATTGTTGCTGTTCGTGTACTGTGACAAAGTGTTTTTGCGCTCTGAAGATACTGGATATAATATGCCAGCAAAATATCAGCAAATAAGTTAAATACATATTTATTATAAGACAAATACAAATAAGACTAAATAATGAGCTATTATATACGAGAGAGATAAACCAAGGGGTCCAACAGGGATTTCCCCTCTCAGCAACTCTTTTTAATATCTACTTAAATGAAATAATAATAAAATGGAGTAAAAATTTACATCAAGGAATTAAACTTTCTCCTACAGTAAACTTAAACACTCTCCTCTTTGCCGATGACCAAATAATACTTACAAATTCTGAAGATAACTTACAGAAGGCTATTTTAGATCTAAATAAGATATCCAAAGATTATGGTATGATAATATCAACAGAAAAATCAAAAACAATGGCCTTTAAAGGACAAGATCCAAAAAGAACTAAAATAGTAATAGATAACAAGATCTTAGAACAGGTGAATTCATTTAACTACATGGGGTGTATGATCACGTATGAAAATAAAAAAGATATAAACGTAAAAATTGCAAAATATTTAAAAATAACAGGTGTAATTAACTCTATATTTAAACCAAACCTAGTTCAAAAACAAGCCAGACTAAACGTATACAATACATTAGCCCTACCAGTCTTAATGTATAAATCTGGACAATAAAACAAAAAGCCAAACAAAGATTAACAACAGCAGAAATGAAGTTTATGAGAAAAACTGCAAAGTATACCCTATTTGATCACAAAAGAAATGAAGAAATTATGAAAGAATTAAACCAAGAACCAGTAATAGAAAAAATTAAAAAATATAAACATAAATGGATGGAACACATTCAAAGAATGAAAACAGAAAGATTACCAAAACAAGCCTTAAAGTACAAACCATTAGGAAAAAGAAAACCAGGACGTCCTCTTAAACGATTCAACGATGACTTCTAAGGCCGGAACAGGCCATGCTAGGCCTAAATCCTTGATACGCATGATAATGATGATGACATATTTATTATTTTTCTTATTATTCTGTGTTATGAATTAATATCATGAAATAAATCAAAATACTGTACGCCCACAGATGCAAGACCCTTCTACACTTGTGCACATGTCAGAAGAAGGAGAATCCATTCCGATAATAGGGTAATCAATCCATCTTGTGGGATGAGTTGTTTATTATTACACATCAGAAAATTAACTTTTCTTTTATGAACATTGTAGTTTTCAAAGTGGTAACTATTTTGCTTGTATAACATTTGGAAAATTTTATGTATAAAGCACATGATTTCACGTGTTGGTGACTAGTTTGTACATCCTTTATTTCTTTCTTCCCTTGGCTATCTGCTAGACCTGGTTCTATGAACTGTCGGCGTACAATAGATCAGACTTGCAGAATTTTCAAAATAAGAAATAAGGAATACCTTAATGATCTGGCTTGTAACAGAGAGAAAAAATCAGGGCTGGCTTATTACTACTTCAATACACATCATCACATTGACTGGGACAAAGTCTCTATGCCATACCTTGACGAAAACTTTTTCTTTCCCATTGAATTAAAGAATTTACCACCATAATATATTTGTATGGTTCTCTGAACAAACACTAAGGTTTTATCCCAAACAATTTCTGGAAATCATTTCTTAGATCACTTAACATATAAAACTTCAGTTTTTCAGCCAATTACCTCCTAACAATGCTAGAAAACAGAAAACATTTTTTTCCTCATGCTTCAATTGTTAATACTGTAATGGTTTCTCTTGTGTTTTTATGATGATTTGCATCAAAGTTCAGTTTCCAGGGCTGTGTCATTAGAACAAACAGCCCTGTGATTGTTTATGCGAGTACCTTCCTACATGTGCAGTTTTTCTATAAATAAAGAAGGATAATGAACTTTCCTCTTCTCCCACTAGGCAATTTTTATGTTAAATTTCTGGAAAATCAAGCACTTAATACGTTTACATATAAACCACTTTGGCTAAGCATTGTATATGATGTTTCTGCTAATTGGCTTCATGGCCTAGACCATGAAGCCAATTAGCAATTAGATTCTTCCCAAGTTTTTCCTACAACAGAACACTTCACAAATCCTGATATTTTAACAGAACACCTTGGTTAGAGTCGAGTATAATCAGTCTTGTATTCAATGTAAAGCTAAGAGCACACTATCGCCAAAGCAGGCTGTATTGCATCACATTGACCTTGCTTATGACTGTATGTTTCCTAAAATAGATACCTCCATACTTCACTCGCACTTGGGTGTCGACAACCATGGATGGCTGAGTCAAGGCGAGCGTGATAGGCCTTAATAGCACAATCCACACACAAAATGAGGATTGCCTGATTTTCAAATATATTTGAACTTATCACAGCATTTAAAACCATTCCAGGCTCATATTAATGATCATTTTTTCGCGGAACACTTATTTACTTTCCACGGAACACAATTTGGGAAACCCTGGCCTAGACACATTAGATACATTTAAATAACCAACATCCAAAAATACACTCCATCATAGAAAAAGAAACTAATGACTGCCTACCCCCCCTTCTTAGGCACTAGTAACATGATTACCAAATGGTTCATCATCCATCTCTGTTTATAGAAAATTCCCACACACACACACAAAGGAATATATGCTGATTTACTAACTAAATGCATCAGTATACCATGAAGGTTTTTATTTATTTTTTTATTTTTATTATTTTATTTCTTCATGAATACTCTTCCAGGAAGCATTTCATCCAAGGACTCATCACGAGAGGGCTCATTTATACACTCATACTTAATACCTATCATATCACTTCCTGAACAAATTTAATATAAACATCTACTAGTAGCCAATTCCATGCATTCATCACACACAATGAGATCAATCTGGATCCCATATGCTTTCTAACCACACTCCCAGCTAGCTTATAGGAATGAGTCCAATGTTCTACCTCTAGCATCCATAAGATACAAAACTTCACTTGTGTGTATACTGTAAGATTCCTTTACTAATACGTTTCTGTCACATCTCCTCTCTTCTGTCTATTCCTCAAACCTTGAAGACCATATTATTCCAATCTCTCCTCATATACATAATTCCACAGGCAAGTTATCACCTTGGTCACTTGCTGTTGAATCTTGGAACCCAAATGACTATATCTGTACACAATAATCAGATGTGATCTTATCACAGACAATAACTTCCTTATTCCTATAAGTTAGTTAGTTAGTTTAATAGTTCTATTATCCAATGTGTTGGTGTAACCACCACATCCACGTGGCCCCTAAGCTTCAGCTCAATGTCCACAATAATCCCCATATCTCCAGCATCACTGATTACTTCCAACAATTTCCCAATAATATAACATTCTGTCTATAATGTTCTCCATCCAAAATGCATAACTTTAATGCTTGGTAACAAAGAAATGATATTCATTTACATTTGACCACATAACTAATCTATGCAAATGAACTAAAAGGGATTCTGTATCAGCCACATTTCTTATCACCCTCCCTAACATCGACACAGAACTAGATATCACACTCAAGATCCTCCCCTGTATCATTAATATACAAGTTAAACAACAATGGCCCAAGTACACAACCCTATTGTACATTACTGGTCACTCTCCTTCTCATAAACTCATCCACCAATATATCACTTTTTGATACCTGTTAGTCAGCCACTCCTCTCCAATCCATGTCAAGAGTTTATTTTACAAACCCATCCCTTTGTATAACAACTACTAATGTGCAATCTTGACAAAATCCAGAAGTATCATGGTGTGTGTATGTGTATATATATATATATATATATATCCATTCCCATTATCCAACTCTGCTGTAGTTCTATTATAAAACATGAGCAAATTGCTAAAGCAAGACCTATCATTAACAGAAAAAAAAGGAGTTTTTCATCTGTCCACACCTTTAGACATAGTCTTTGCAAATAACTTTGTCACATGTTTCATTGGCTGCAGTTACTAATGTTTTCTTAGATTTTACCAACTGAACTCTAAATGTTCGGTTGCTGTTTTCAAATATTTCCACTTTCGTTCTCCAATAATATTTATGTATTTTAATCTATGGTTTATGCTTTCAACTTACACTTTTATTATTTTATAAACTTTCTGAAAAAGTTGTTGCCTTGTCATCATGATTTTTTAGCTTAATCAAGTTATGAGGGGCTAACCTCAGTTAAATACTATTGTTAAATTATATTTTCTTAAAGTATAATTTATTTAGCTATGACTTTTATATGGATTAATCTACAATCCTCTGCAGCAGTCTATCATTTTTCAATAAAGTCTGCATCATTCTATATATACTTTTTGCCTTCAGTGAGTGAGCATCAGTATTTCAATCCCATAGGTCTTTATTCTGACACCAGAGTTCTATGTGAACAGGTTGTTTCAGCTCCAAATGGCAGCCTCAAAATACCATGGAGGTTTTTATTTATTGACCAACAAAACTTTATTTATATGGACCAAAAAGATGAGGTAGTCGGATGGTGCCAAATGTGGGATATGGGTGGGATGGGGAAGATCAGGCCAGCCCAAAAACTGTGGCAATTGCATCCCTCATGTGCAAACTAGTGTGAGGTCAGGTGTTATCACTGAGAAAGAGAAAGTAATTCATGTTTCTGATGGGCCAAAACTCTACAGGTGCATTTTTTCAACTCTTGGCTTGCTGTTCTGAATTGATCATGGTGCCACTTTCCAAAACGTCTAATAGTAAGAACTCATCTTTGTCCCAGAACATTCTGCCATGACACTGACCACATCTTAGAGAATGATGGAGATTTTGTTGAAAAATGATAGAATGCTCATGAAAGATGGAAGAATAATCCAAGCAAAGGCATTGTTAAAAAATTATTATTTTCTTTCATACTCCTCTTCATAGATGGCGATTACATCCTATTTCAAATCTCCCAGAGACCACACAAAAAAACACTTTTCGTGTTTTTTTGTGTGGTCTCTCCATATGATCTTACATATATCGTTGTCCTCAAATATTGCATTAATAATGACTACTCCATGTGCACAGCAGTAATTCACTACTGTTATCACTGAAATCATGTTTTCTACTTTTGCTGGAAGATTTCTGTGTGCACTAGATTTATTTCTTGTTTAGGTCTGTAACAGGAACCAATTTTTCCTTTTGTTTTTTTTATTTGTGTCTTCTCTAATGACATGAAAAATTCTTCTTCTAATTCCTTGCTAGAACATTCTGCGACACTACAGTGAAAATAAATCTCAATGTCCAGTTTTTTATTTGGAAATGTACCCACATCATCATTTGAAAGTTACTTCTATTCAAGGAAACTGATCTTGAATGGAAGTGACTTTCAAATAGTCACAATTTCATTTGAATGAATGGTGTTAAATGCTGCAGCTACTCTCTCTCTCTTTCTTTCCTGTCCTGATTCTTATTTCTTGGGGAGGGGGGGGAGCATTGTATATTATTAATCTTGCCTAATTTAGTCTGCTTTATCTAAATAATTACATTTGGTTCCGCTTAAATGGGACACGTTGGGACTAATCCATTTTGGCCCAATTAAGCGGCCGCCGCAATTAAACGAACTAATAATAAATTCTAAAATAAAATATGTAATATGCAGGTAAATGAATAAGTAGGTAAAAAAATAATAATTAGGTACCTATTTTAATGGTTTATTACACCAAACTTCAGAAAATATTTGTACTATAAATTGTGCAGAAAAAATAATGCATACATGATAACTTTTACAATTTCAAATTTTAATTCTGCAAAAAATGCATCAAGTGTAGTCTGTCTTTTGCTTTTGAAATCTTGCAGATCTACAAAATCAGCACAAGATATTCAGTGTGGATGTAGGGCTTCCTTCATTACCTTCCTGCATAAAATAACGCTGTAACCCGACTATAAATTTTTTGACCTCACAATTAGTTACAAGCACAGGTGGGTCATCATCCTCATTATCGCATTCTTCATCAAATTTTTTTTGATATTTGGATTTAATTAATTTCGATTTAACTCAAAATATGGGGCTAATCTTCTTGAATGGCAGTCAGTCTCAAGTAGAGTGATGTGGGCAAATATGAGAATGGGGAACTGGACAATGAGACTCATTTGCGCCTATGGTCCCCACAGAAGGTTCGACTAAGGTAGAAGTGGAGGAATTTTTTGAGGCTTTAGAAAAAGCAACTGACACAATGAAAAAGGAAAAGTTGGTCCATGTTGGGGATCTAAATAGCAGAGTAGGAAATGATTGTGAGATATACAAAAATATTTTGGGAAAATTTGGAGAAAAGAGCAAAGCTAATAATAATGGCAAATATCTGTTGGATTTCTGCTCAGGACATGGACTGGTTATTACTAACACAATGTTCCAAGATAAAAATGTGCACAAATTCACATGGAGAGAAGAGGCTAGGAATAAGAAAAGTCTCACTGACTACGTTATTGTTGATAGTGATGTTTTCTCCCTGGTGCAGGACACCAGAGTGTACAGAGGATTTGAAATTAGAAGTGATCACTATTTAGTCTTGAGCAGGATAAAATTTAATTTCATATTGAAAAGAATAAGATGTAAGAAAGTTTTAAAGCGAATAAAAGTTGAGCAGCTTTCAGACGTGAACTGTAGACTAAAATACACAAAGATTATTGAAGAAAAAATGAAAGAGTTTGAGAACAGCAACCAAACTTTGGAGATTCAGTGGCAAACTCTGAAGAAAACATTGATTGATTCTGCCAGAGAGGCATGTGGTGAGGTTGTCTGCAAGGATAAAAAAATCAGAACTCCCTGGTGGACACAGGAAGTTAAAGAGGCAGTGAAGGAAAAGAAGAAAGCATATCAAAAGTTACTGTCAAATAAGTCACCTTGTGCTCTTAGAGAATATAGAGACAAATGCAAGAATGCTAAACACTGTGTAAAACTAGCTAAACAAAAGTCATGGGAGGACTTTGGCAAGAACATAGAAAATAAATATCAAGAAGGTGGTAAGATATTCTGGAGGTTGTTGAAGAAGCTTAAAAATGGAGGAAAGACTGCTGTAAAAGGAGTTAGAGATGATAAAGATGACATGAAAACAGGAGAAAAAGATATCCTTGAAGTATGGAGTAATTACTTTGAAAAACTGCTAAATGAAACAAGCAGTGATGACAGCACAGTGGCAAAAAACACTGACCAGGCATGCAGTCAGGAATACATATCCATACTTGAAGTAGAAAAAGCCATCAAATGCTTGAAATGTGGAAAGGCAGCAGGAGTAGATGATATTCGACCAGAAATGCTGAAGTATGGTGGTATAAGAGTCTTACAGTGGCTGCACTGCATAGTCCAGAAAGCCTGGACAGAGGGACGAATTCCCGATGAATCGAGTAGAGCTCTCATAGTACCCATATATAAAAAGGGAAATAAAACTGAATGTGAGAATTATAGAGGTATTTCCTTACTGAGTGTTCCTGGCAAAATCTATGCAAATATACTTGAGAAACGGTTGAGAAGAATTGTGGAAGAAAAGCTTGGTGAAGAACAAGCTGGATTTACTCCAAATAGAGGCTGTCAGGATCAGATCTTCACTTTACAACAAATAAATGAGTAAGCATGGTAATATAACAAAGATCAAATTTTTAGTTTTGTCGATCGTGAAAAGGCATATGGCAAAGTGCCAAGAGAAAAGCTATTAAATACGCTACAGTTATATGGTGTCAATGGGACATTATATCAAGAAATACTTAGTCTTTATTTGCATTGTAAGTCAGCAGTTAGAATTGATGGAAGTACAGGAAGATTGTTTAATGTAAATCTGGTGTGAGACAAGGATGTACATTATCCCCTCTGTTATTCATTATCTATATGGATCACATTATGAAGGAAAGTGGTATTAAACATGATATCAAAATTGAATATGTTAAAGGCAGCTCTTTGCTTTATGCAGATGATATTATATTTCTAAATAAATCCGCTACAAGTCTGCAAGATTCTCTGACTAAATTGAATAGCTGTTGTAATAGATATGGTATGAAGGTCAGCAATAAAAAGACAATGAAAATAGGCAGAATCATTGAAAATGTCAGCTGTGTTGTGAATGGAGAACCTGTGGAACAAGTAAAACATTTCAGCTACTTAGGCACGATTTTTAATGAAGGTGGTAAATTAAATATAGAAATAGACAACAGAATCAGCAAAGCTGGTATGGTGGGAAGTCAATTGAATAAATTCATATGGAATAAGAGAGAAATTAGTCGGAACACTAAATTAGCTGTATACAAGACAGTGTTGAAACCAGTTTTAACTTATGGATCTGAGAGCTGGGTCAGAAGTAAAACACTTGACCAAAGACTAGAGACCGCCGATATGAGAGTCCTGAGAAAGATTATAGGCGTGAACAGATGGCATCAATGGCAATATCATATTAAAAACGAGGATATTAGGAAAGAACTTGACATTGTTAGCATCCAGGAACGCGTTAGCAGAGCTAATCTCAGGTGGTATGGTCACTTAAACAGAATGGGCGAGGAAAGATTAGCAAAACAAGTGTTCTCTGCCAGGTTGGCAGCAAAATGACCCAGAGGAAGGCCAAGATATAGGTGGATTGATATGGTACAAAGTGCCTTAGACGATAGAAATATAAGATCTGATAATGTTGGAGTCTTGACAAGTAACAGACTAATTTGGAGGAAAATTGTAGATAGGAAGTTAGTAATGATATAATTTTTTCATGAAGTACTATCATATCCTGTACACCCCTTGAGGGTACATGGCAGGAATTTGATGATGATGATGGATTTAATGACTTCAACAATTGCATCGTCAAAGTTTTCATTTTCATCGTAACATGGTAAATTGTCATCTGTTGTTGAAAATTCTTCATTATTCATGATAGGAGCTTGCAGTATGTCTTCATTTTCATCACTACTCAAAATTTCAAGAACCTCCAAAGATTTTAAACTTTTGTATTGTGCTGCTTTTTTTAGCTTGACAACTGTCAGAGACAAACTGTATTGCTTGCAAAATGGAAATTTTTGAACTGATCTCTCTGACTGTTGATGAACTTGTTAATAGGTTTTCATCAATCGATTCCAGTATGTAATTAACCAATTTTCCTCGATACACTGTCTTTAAATTTTTTATTTTCCCCATGTCCATTGGTTGCACTAAGGATGTTGTATTAGGAGGAAGAAATTCCAGCCTTATATTTTTTAGATTAACTAAATGAGGGTGCGCAGCACAATTATCGAGAAGCAACAAAATTTTCCTCTGCTTACATTGTAATTCTACATCCCAACTTGTAAGCCAATTCCGAAAAATTTCAGAAGTCATTCACGCATTACTATTGGCACGGTACTTTACTGGTAAACTCTGTATTCTTAATCCCGTAAAGCATCGAGGGTTAGCATTTTTTCCTACGATTAGTAGTTTTCGTTTATCCGTACCCGACATATTTGCACAGCATAACACAGTAATGCGGTCCATTGCCCTTTTATACCCTGACATTGCAATGTGCTTATAACACAGGGAGCTGCCTGGTGTAGCATGATAATAGAGGCCGGTTTCATCAGTGTTGTAAATATTATCTGAACAGAAATTCTCTAAAAAAGTAAGGATTTTAGTATTTCCATTGTTCAGTGCTTACATGCAGCACTGCCCTTTTCTCTGTGCGCTTTTTTAAATTTGATATTGTGTCTCACTTTCCATCAAGACAACCAACTAGCAGTTGCTTTAAAATCGTTGTGGTCCAGCTTTTTAGCAATCTCCTCTGACTTCGCCTTCAACACTGGGCTGCTGATATTCACGCCCTCACCTGCTAACTATAGAAAACCATTGATCTAATGCTTCTTCGACTTCTGGATCCCTTTCCATCATGCTTTCTTTTGGATGTTCCTGGAATTTCTTTCTGTAATGTCCACTCCTTACGCAGTTGATTTTCTTGTTGTAGGAGACGTGCTATGGTAGATTTTGGTACACCAGTTATATCAGCAAGTCTATGATAGCTTGTACTTGATGACTGGCTTTTAATTTTATCCAGCAAAGCAATTTTACTTGAAAGTGTAAAATCATTTCTTGGCATCTTGGCAAAGATTTAAAAATTTTAAATAAAATTGACACAATAAATCGATATTGCTAGGTACAGTATATAGTGAGGGTAGATTCTTAAGCAGACGCGTACTTGCCAGACACACAACGAAAGATAACTGATTCGCATCACGCTAGTGCTGCCAAATATTAATGTATGTAGTGTTGCCATATTTTCGAAAAATCCATAAAATATATCAAAAATTGCTAAATTCCTTTTCAGCTACTGTCCAAATTAAGCGAAATGTTGTCCCGATTAAGCATTTAAATTATGTATTAATATGTTGGATTGGTTTCTGTTCTTTGAGATTTGGTCCAAAAAAAGCGGCTGTCCCAATTAACCGGTGGCCCAATTAAAGGGAATCAACTGTATTTAATATAGTATCACTTCTTTTACATTAACATTTCACATATTTATTGTTTCCATCTTCAGTTCTCCAGACACTGTTCCGCTGCTTAACTTTTCATTATTTCTATGACAAAAATAGCAGGAATCTGGTTTAGTCAGTTAATTCTCCTAATGCATTATTCTTTATTATGTTGTGCAATTACAGTACCTGCTTTAGTTAGTTACATTCCAAATGACCATTCATCCTTGTGAAAATTGGGTCATCGCATCTTTCAAGTTGCAATGATAACCTGAAAGATGAAAACTGTAGAGTAACATTTTTCCTGGGTAGTACTGTGTCTCAGCTTAAAATCTGGAATTTGCAACATAAAATCTATACAGAAATATATGTAAAAACATTAAAGATACATACTGGTCTTTTTGATATTCTAACATGAAGTTCGGGTACACTATGAAAGATGGCTCTTAATAATGATGATTTTCCAACATTGCTTCGCCCAATAAATGTCACCTATTAAAAAAATAAATAAATAAATAAAGTTACTATACTTTTATGCAAAAAAAATTTAAATATCAGTTAAATTTAGTTAAAACTACATCAGTTACAATTAAAGACCTTACTGAGCTTATGCAGATTGCAGGTACTCATTAAATTGACAGATTTAACGGGGGCCTCAAGTAGCTTGAGAAATTTCATGTTTGGTCTCTCTAGAGAGAGTTTCCAGACTATGTAAAAAATAAAAAATTACAAAAAAAATGTATATAAAATTAGAAAAATGGAAAACAAAATCTTTAGCCCACCTATGGTACAAATGTACTATAAGTTGACTAATAACCTTTTGTGGGTGTGAACCACATATTTAAAAACAATGTTCTTAACACATTCTCTTGAAATCAATATGATACATGTCTTTAGCTGTATTTAGGAAACAGTAGAATCTACCTGGGGTTACTTAATGGTAAAAGGAGACCTCCATATCACCTTTTAAGAAATGTAGAAAACTGACCAAGGCTTCTGATCTAATGTCCAATCCTCACCTTCTTGTGATGCACCCCTTTAGTAGATATCTATCTGGGTACTGAACAAACAAGGTTAGGCTGGGCTGGTAATTTTGGATTTAGCCAACTAAACTGTATTCTTACTAGCTTAATTAAATACAATAAATTAAAGATGCCAAGAAATTACATTCTTGGTTTCATCCTTTATCCAAGTGTAAGCAAACAAAGTTTGCATGCAAAGTTTCTTCAAGTTTCTTAATGACTTCACATCAATTGCCTTAGTATCCCATAATGCAATGCACATATCTTTATGGACATGTACAATGCTATGCATTATGGGAAGAGTCACCACCCAGACCAGTTTCAACCTTTATTGAAGTATCATTAGTGAGCCAGGCCCAAAAGTGATACCAAGGTTGAAGTAATGCAGATTAAGGCAACTGATGTGAAGTCATTATCCTCCATATAGAAGTAGCATAGTTGTGAAAAAGCTTCACAAGCAAACTTTGCTTGCTTACACATGTATAAAGGATGAAACCAAGAATATAATTTCTTGGCATCTTTAATTTTTAGTATAACCAAATGAAAAAACTTTCACATCGATCTCTAACCTAGAGTATCTTACTAATAAGGTACGACACCATTTGATCACTTGTATATGAAAATATAGCTTCTTCATTACTTGAACCTTGGTATCACTTCTGGGTCTGCTTTCCACTGATAAAACCTCAATAAATGTCAAAACGGATCTAACCGTCTGGATAATGCATAGTATTATACATGTCTAAGGATATGTGCATTGTATTATGGGATACTACTGCAATTGATGTGAAGTCATTAGCCTCTATGTATACAAGTAGCCAAGTCACGAAGAAACTTCACGTATAAACTTTGTTTTCTTACACTTGGATAAAGGATGGAACCAAGAATATAATTTCCTGGCATGTTTAATTTATAGTATAACCAAGTGTTAAAAAACTTTCAACAAATAATTAGAATACTGTATTGTTGGCTATATCCCAAAATGTTTTGGGGATTTAGCCAACAGCGAGAATCTTGTTTATGCAGATGATGGTTCCTGGCTGGAACACCACATGCATAAATAAGATTCCTGCTGTTTCTTTCATCAGGAAAGAGGAAACCAGGAGTAGTGGTGAAAGTCAGTTCATGGGAATAAACTCCTACTCAAAATCAGTAAAATTTAAGAGAGGTACCATCAGCGTAACAGAGATGTCAATGGAAAATAAGTAGAAATGGCAGAAGAATTAGAAAACTACCACAGAGACATAATGGATTTATCAAAGGTGAAAAGTCAGTTCATGGGAATCAGTAAAATTTAAGAGCGGTACCATCAGCATAACAGAGATGTCAATGGAAAATAAGTAGAAATGGCAGAAAAATTAGAAAACTACCACAGAGACATAATGGATTTATCGAAACAAAGAAGACAAAAACAAGAAAGACTCTTCTGAATAATAATGAGACATTATTACTTGATCTAATCATAATGAGACATTATGATTAGATCAAGTGATGTAGGCAAACATCAAAATTGGAAATTGGATAATGAGACTTATTTGTGCCCATGGTCCCACAAAAGCCTCTAATAAAAAAGTAGTGGAAGAATTTTAAGTCATTAGAGAAGGTACCTAACATAAGGAAAAAGGAAAGGTTGGTCCTTGATGGAGATCTAAAACTTTTCATGTAGTACTATCATAGTATCCTATACATCCTGTGAGATGATAGGAATTTGATGATAATGATAGAATCTACTTTAACCATATAAATTTGGCGGAACACGGTGTGCATTTAAAAGCATGCTATATCAATCTGGAATAGGAGCATACTCATCAAGAAATTAAAACATCTTATTAAATCATTGACTATTTAAACCAACTTTATTAATCAACAAGAATGTTAGCAGTTATCATTTGCTATATAACAAAACCATATTAATGTAATTTTAATAAATCTCTCACTTATCTGACATCAGCTTGGCAATTTAAATATAAACATCAATCAATATTTCTCCAACCAGCAGAAAAATATCCGATGAGTATTGAGGATGGTATATCCTTTCAGAATAACTTGACAAAAGAATTTAACACAGCACTTTAAATCCAAAATACTGATATTGCATGATGACAAAAGAAAAAACACTATAGATTACTACAAACAAACAAGCAAAAGAGATGGCAGATTCAGCTTTATTTATTATATTTTCATGTGAGCATCAATGGAGTGATGAATATAGTCAATTCAGAAATTAAATATGACCATTTTCCTTTCATTTCATTTATCTCATTGCTTTGAATTTCTTTAGCTGAAAATCTGAAAGCAATGAGAATAGTGATCATGAGCAGTTCATTCTGCTTATGATCACTGCTTAAAATAATCACTTGGTGAAGGCAACACAAGGAACACAAGTGCTGGATTTAGTAATAACATCTCAAATTGTCAAAATAGAAGCTACCATGATGCCACCATCCAATGAGAGTGATCAAAAGATGGTGGCTAGGAAGGGGCAAGCTTCAATGGAAGAAAAAGGGAATGCAGAACCTACATGAAATTGCAGGAAATTACCACAGAATCAGTGTGAGATATTGCTGTCTGACAATGTCAGGCTAGTATAGATCTATCAATAGAGTATGCAGCTTCCCACTTGTGGATCCCAAATTTCAAGACCTTACATTTAGTTGCATTACACTGATATCTCCCATTCATTTGTTTACCTTTCCAGCTTATTCAAATCCTCTTGAAGAGCAAAAACATTAACACTATTACTAATAATCAGCAGTATGCTGAAGCTGGCTTGCACCATCTTATGCATGCTGATTGTTACATTTTCAAAATGTTTTGCAAGCTAGTTGTTAAACCAGCAATGGCTATAAACTGAAGAGTGGCATGCACGTGAATCCACAATGGCTAACAGCATTTGAGAAATTAGCTTGTATATAATGACATGGAAAATTCAGCCAGGAGGCACTTATTTCAGCATCCTTTGTGCTTCTTTTCTCCTGCTGCTTTCCCTATGCGGCAGTCTTGTAGGACTGCAGGGATGGAGAAAGTAACGCAGTTCACACTAAGAGTATGACTGTTTATATACACTATCTGGATTCCAGGAAAAATGTCATCAAGAGGGATGCCATGGGACTTGACTTAACAACCAACCTAACAACCATCTATTAAGTTTTGTAAATGTGAAGAAGGTTTCAGTTTAAACAATATAATTGTGAGATGGTAAGAAAGAGTTTAAAGTAGATTACATATTCATAGTTAATGACAATAAACTTGGGAAAAGAGTTAGGGAATTGGGTTTGGATGAATTGCAATCACAGATTGGCTACGAATAGAAGGGCTCATCAAAAATCAATGAAAACATTTTGTAAGAATCAATTGGCTATATGGAAATCACAATTTAAAAAAATGAATATTTTATTATTGTTTGAAAGTTTTTTTCTAAACTGTTGTAAATCAGTAAAATTTACAAATATATACACACTTTTTATTTATTTATTTTTTTTTTGTGAAGCAGTTGTTAAAAAAGTATATTTTTCAATATTTTAAGACAAATTTTAAAACTCCACAATATAAACAATTATTAAGACAGCAAAATATAAACTAAAGTAAAAATACCAAAGAAAGTGCCTATAACAAATGCAGCATCGGGTCATGCAAGATAAGGGGAGTATTCCTGATTTCTAGCATTTGTTATGATGCATGTAGCAGGAATTTTCCTACTTAAGCCAGCTGAATACTGAAATTTTCTATGGATTCACCTGGAGCTAAATATTTGAAAAACACAGTGAATACCGAAGCAAAACCAAACATTTGGTGCATCCCTACCCGAAAACAACAATTTCTCCAGAAACCTATGCCCTTCCAAGATCAAATGCACTCCCATCTCTTGCATGTAGCTACTTCTATCCTTAAATGCACTTCAAACATCCACATATTCGAGACCTCTTTTGACATATCCTCACTATCCATTCATTATTGCTGCTTTACTCCTTGATTCTGCATTATTCTAAAACACTATCTTCCCTCACACACTTTTCTGCTGCAAAGTTCCTAACAATAACTTCAAATCTCTTGCGACCCAATGCACAATACCCCTCAGATTATCTGTGCATCATAATCATAATATCCACATTCTTACCCTGCTTTGTTTCCACATACACACTCTATAATTCCTACAGACAAGCCACTCCTCTAATACTGTATTCTGCACAGCATGAATCACTTGAATCTCTATACATGACTCCCCCATAAATCCATTCATTCCTTACTTACCTGATTCACTCATTCTCTCTTTCCTTGCTCTATCACTTATCAGTCTTCCTCTCATCTTCTTTCCCTTGTTTCTGTGCTCTCTTGACTTATGTCTTTTTGCTCTCATTCCCGTAACTTTCTCTGACGCTTCTTGTTCATCTCACATCAGTCAGGGTTTCAAAGTTAACTCATTTTTCACACCCTCCTCTTCAAGCATCCTACCTTCACTCAAGATTCACTGCCACAGTTAATACCATCCTTCAGATCTTTCACATCTACAGTCTACCTAATATTAATATTTCACATCTATTAATATTTATTATTATTAATAATAATTAATAATAATTACCATCATCATGCGTTTCAAGGATTTAGGCCTAGCATGGCCTGTTTCCGGCTTTAGAAGTCATCGTTGAATCGTTTAAGAGGACGTCCTGGTTTTCTTTTTCCTAATGGCTTGTACTTGAAGGCCTGTTTCTCGGGGGAACCCTGTAACCCCCTAGAGAGCGCATCCCCTGGGTGGCAGATAGGGGATCCCACCATGTATGTGTGTGTGTGTGCGTGCGTGCGTGCATGGTGGGGTGGTCCGAATATACTGAATAAGGACTCATGGACCAACAGGGCCATAAGGGGCAATCATCTTGATTGTAAGGGAAGTGGCACTCCCATAGACCCCCTAGCTGGATCTATCCTCTTCTTAATCTATTTTGAGGAAGATCCACCTACTTTAATTCTCATGGTCCTCAAGTACTCTAATAGCACTCGAGGGCCATGGGGGTCTTTTCAATTCTGGCCTTACAACTATACCCTCTCTATAAACCTTACTATAATTCTTCTACAATCTACTCTTTCCCCCTTCAATATACCCTATTCATCCTATGGGTTTAAATTTGAAAGAAGGCTAGTTCTGAAGCCTTAAGGTAGCAGTCCTACCACTGAACTATTCCATCACCAGGCTAGTCCCCTGACATGGAGAATATAATTCTACTTGTAAACTGACAGAAAAAGCTAACTGGATTGAATCTATGGAAAAGGTAAAACAAAAATGGAAACGAAAAAATATAATACACATAGCAAACTCGGAATATTAGAAGAATAGCATATAAAGAAATAGAATTAGACCAACTATTAAATGAAAGAAAGTTTAAAATAGCAGTAATCACTGAAACAAAAAAGAAATTAAAAGGAACAATGAGAAATGAAAATTTTAATGTGATATACAGTGGAGTTGACAGAGACCAAAGAGCACAAGCAGGAGTCATGATTTGGATTCATAACTCCCTTTCAAAACAATTAAAACATAAATTATGGAATGAAAGAATAATAGAAGCTAGAATAAAAACAGATAGAGGCTATTTGACAATTAATAATAATTATAATATAACTATATAACAATTAATAATAATAAAATAAAAATTTTATTAATAACAATTAATAATAATAATAATAATATTTCACATCTACCTAATATTAAGTCCATCGCCACCATGCTCGCCTTCCTCCCCCTTAATCACACTACTCATAACCTTCTCTCCCAAAAAAACACACATTTCCTTAGCACCATTATACTGCCAGTGAAACCTGGGATTTCTAAGATATTTATACTGAGATCACCCAACTCCTGCTGTCTACATTTTATGCAAACATGCACTCCCCCACATTACCTGCCACATTTTTAAATGACAGGAAAATTCCATGCCACAGATGATGCATGCTAAAATGGTGGCAGGCTCAACAATGAATCAGTAAGCTCGGGTGTAAGGCAGCAGTCATAATTGATAGAAGGAAAATGTCAATACACTAAGTAACATATTGGAAAAGTACTTCAAACTCAAAAACTCACAAATGCAAACACACCACACTCAATCACAACCAACTCAGATCATTTACACTAAAGCTATAATAAATCACTAATAATTAATAAAAAAAAATTTCCCTAACCACACATTACTGAACATTGTGCTCTTTGTCCCCTAGTGGCAAAATCTCAAAAATTATCAAGAATGTTAGAAAAGTGCTTGCCTGGAGGAATGATAGAATATGTGCAAATACAGCAAAAAAAGTAAGATGAGAATTTGGATGATATGATAGTGATGGCTGGTACAAAAATAAAACAAGAATTAAATGTAAATCAAAATCAAAATTTGTGGCTTCACTACATAATTCAGCAATCCTGGTCAGAAAATTGAATTCAAAATGATTCAAGTAAAATTGTCGTACAATCAATCTATTAAAAAATAAATAAATAAAATTCAAAAAATTAATAAGAATTACAGAAGAATCTCTTTGGTGAATGTTCCAGGTCAAGATTTATGGAAACAGTTCAGAAGAGAGTAAGAAAAATTGTGGAAGAGAAACATGAGGGAAAACAAGCTGAATTCATGCCAAGTAGTCGGGAACAAATTCTTACTTGATGAGATTAATTAACCATGGGAATATCAGGGATCTGTATTTATATTTTGTACAGCTGGAAAAGGCATATAAGACGTGCCAAGAGAAAAGCTATTCAAAACCTTACATTCATATGGTATAAATATTATACAAGGTAATATATAGCCTATACATGCAGCTGTTAACACCCTAACTGGCCATGATGTCTATAGACTTCCAGCAAAATCTGGATACTATTCCGTAACACTTACTGAATAACATGGATAAAAAGTGCAATTTGGACTCACTATTTCATCTGACGGCCGGTAGAGAGGTTAAAATATGAAAGATGGTCTAATGCCATAAAATATGTATCCACTATTCGGCATCTACAGAGTGCTTCAAATTATTATTATTATTATTATATGGGTACCTCCATGGGGTCCAAAGACTCATGCAGCAGACCCAATCTAACATACCTCTCCTTGAACCCATTAACAGACAAAGCACTCATGACTGATTCTGGCAACCCATTCCACTCATTCATAACTCTCCAAGCAAAATATCTAGTCCTCACACCACTACTAACCACACCTTTATTCCAACTTACAGGGATGGACCCAGGTTCTGGTTCCCTCTAGCCAAGTGCTAAAACATTTCCCCTGCATCAATCCTAGAAAACCCTTTAAGTGGCTTAAATGTTTCCATCATATCCCCTCTTTTTCTCTTATCAACCAACATCTGCAATCCACACTCAATCTATCCTTACAGGGAACATTCCACGGGTCACTCACCTCTGAATCCTCTCCACCACTTCCTCATCCCCAAGAAACACAGAGAACCAGACTTGAGTGCAGTAATTGAGATGTGGACATATAAAGAGAAATAACAACATCCTTATCTCTACTTGTTAATATAACCATCAATACACAAGTAATCCTATGGGCTACCATAAGTCCTCTAAACTTTAACTCTCTGTTTACCACCACCCCTAAATCTCTAGCTCCATTTATTTCCTGGAGTAGTGCCATCAATGTGATAAATGGCTTGTAATCTATTTATCCCAAAATGCATCACTTCACATTAAACTGACACCCATTATCTTTTGCCCATACTGACAGCCTATTTAAATCGTCCTGCAAGATCTCCACATCATCTTGATTGACTATTACTTTACCTAATTTTGCATCATCAGCAAACAACTGAACATTTCTTTTCAAGTTATTTCCTAAATCATTTATGTACAAATTAAACAGCAATGGTCCTAGCACCAAACCTTGCAGTACACCACTAATCACCAATTTTCACCTCAATTCTGCCTCTCCATATACCACTTTTTGATATCTGTCCAGCAGCTCCCATCTTATGAGCTTAACCAGTGTCATGTCCATCCCCATTTATTATAATTTGCGTAACAGTTCCATGAGGTATTCTGCCAAATGCCTTTACAAAATCCAGCAAAATCATCATGTAGCCATTTCCTTTATCCAACTCAGCTGTTACTCTATTATAAAAAGTTAATAATTTACTAAGGCAAGACTGATCCTTCATTAAGCCATATCAATTGGCTTTGTTCACCCTCATGCAGTATAAACAATAAATTACACGATAAATCATAATCTGATTTTGCTTTCCTTGCCATGCTAGTCATCTTGCTGGCTGGTGACTTGTACTGTTCATGAGTTTGTTGGTCATCTTTCTCTTTATATACCCTCCACAGCCTGTTCTTTTTCTGCAGTTCATGCTTAATGATCTTACTCATCCATCTAACTCCTATCTGATTTTGCTTTCCTTGCCATGTTGGTCACTGTGCTCGCAAGTGCCTTGTGCTGTTCATGAGTTTGCTGGTCACCTGTCTGTTTATATACCCTCCACAGCATTTTCTTCTGCAGTTCGTGCTTAATAATCTTACTCATCCATCTAACACCTATCTGATTAACTCTCCTTACCTTAGGTATACAATTTAATATTGCTTCCTCTAGATGACCCTTAACTATATCCCATGCACTACTAAATCCTTATCTGGCAGTGTTTTACGCAATGGCAAAGATTTAAGCTTCTTCTTAACTTTGTCAAAATTGCCTGCCTTGTAGTTCCACATATACCATTTCTTGACAGAATATTCCTCATGTTTTACAAATTCCCAAGTCTGCATAGTCACTTTCACCAATTGGAGGCATGTGGTCACCTTGGTTATGGATGGCTCTTCTGATCCTATGACCAGATCTAATACTCTCCTACCATTATTCCCCTCCATCACATGCTGCCTTAAGTAATTATCTCTTATTAGGTGTATAAAATCTATTTCCTTCCTGCCATGTGATCTTTCTTCCTTCCAGTCTATATCTCCATAGTCAGTCCCCCCCCCCTCCATAATAATCACTTGACCTATACTCATTATACTAATTTGATGATTCATGTCTTCTAGATCATCTGTGGAACTCCTTAGCCTACAGCAACAACCAACTGTATATTTTGTCTCACTGGTTTTAATCTCACACCAGACTGTTTCAAATGAACAGCCACCCCCCCTCCCACCTATCTCTTATTTATTTTGGCTGCAATTCATCTGCTATCATCATCAATACCCCTCCCTCATCCTATCTTCTCTATCTTTGTTGAAAATACTAAACCCTTTGCATTTTATCCCTGTAAAATGCAAAGGATTTAGTATTTTCATTTTAGCATTTTATCCCTGTAACTAACTACACCATCTGCTGTTAGCCAGATCTCACTAATGCCTATAACATTTGGTGAGGTTGCACTAATTAAAGTACCCTTATTCAGAACAATCAGTACAGATAGCCAGTAGACAAAACACCCTCAAATGTGGTGGACACTCTAACCGGATCATTGAAAAAAGATTTTGACAATCAAAAATTAATTCTAAAAATGACTGATAAAGAAGATATGGTACCGTGAGTGACAAAAGATGGTGAATTTTGCATACCAAGTGAGCCATAAGGCAGTATAAACGAAAGAACAAGACTGACTCTACAGTAATTCGACTTGCGAGATGGGTCTCACTTTGCCTGAACATGCCTTGCTTGTGAATATGCAACAGAATATTGAATATAACATAATCAATATTCTGTTGCATATTCTATAGGAATAGGGAGAATACTTCACAAATAGAGACACCTAAAGACTTGTGAAAAGGCCCAATAACACCAAATGCAGTGAATTGTATGGTTTTGCAACTGGAAAAGACAGGTAGTTTGACAGTCCAACCAGGAAGAAGTGTAAATCTAAAATTCTGCAAATACTTGAAGATGTTGAAACTGTTGAAATAGGTTGAGGGGATGCTCAACCCTCTCAACAGTTCCCTCTCAGAGTACTAATTGTAGCAAGACAATTAGATTTGACATATACAACAGTACGAGGAGGTTTGCATAAAGTGTTGCAATGCCAACCACATAAACTCACTCAGCCAAGAATTGCAAACAGGAGATGCCAGTATCGGAGAAACATTTGTGTTGACATTTCTGGCATGCATAGAGGTGGACAAGGATTGGTCTTGGAACATCCTAGCCTAATCAAATGCATTTTCTTGTTTGTAGAACAGTAAAGACTCAAAACTGCCATATCTGGGCTATAGGGAATCCCTATACATTTCAACAAGCTGTCTTTCATCCGCTAAAGGTCATAGTATGGATAAGATTTAAGGCCAAGTTTGTTATTGGGCCATTTTATTTCGAGGAAATCCATCAAACCATACTTGTTACCTGCACAATCATGGCGGCACATTATCAGGACATGCCAAACAGTTTCGTCATTCCGCAACTGCAGCAAACAGGGTACCTAAACACACACACACCAGTTTGGATGCATAATGGAGCACCTCCCCTCCCCCCATAGAACATGAAGTTCAACAATTACTGTGTCAACATTTCACAGAGAATGGAGTAATCAGCCACTCATTTCTATGAAATGGCTACCATATTCACCAGATCTTAATCCTGTGACTTTTGGCTTTGGGGTTACCTCAAAAGTATTGTGTATCAGGACAAAGTTCTTCACCTGGTAGATTTAAAAGACAAAATTGCACATCATGTGTGAAACCTTTCAGATGCATTCTGCTGTAGGCAATGCTGTATGACGATATCTGCTACTGGTCCTACACAAGGGCCAACACATTGAATGTCACTCCCATTGATCATCCAGATCTCCTTGACAGCTTCTCGTAGCATGTCAGCTCTATGTGATATGTTTTTAATATCACATAATTTTATAAAATGAACAAAATAAACATAACCGAATAACTTCATTTGTCATCGACTCTGAAACATTTCACAGTCACACACCATCCGGTTCACATTAATGTAATTTCCTCCCTCTCAGAGTGCTATACTTCCCCTATTGGTCATTTTTTTTATTGTCAAAATCCTTGTGAACCTTGTGATCATCTTTTGGTTCTCTCTCTCTACGGACTGCTCTGAATAGGAGTACATTAATTTGAAACACCCTGTACAAGTAGCCTAACAATGAAGGTTCTTCATGTGCAAACTTTGTTTGTTTATGCTTGAATAAAGAATTAAACAAGAATATAATTTCTTGACAAATTTAATCTAAATTATAACAAAGTGATCATTTTTTAATATTTACATAGGCTTACTACTATAAAAGTAAATATATACATAGTGTAACACACACACACACACACGTGCATGGACCCATGCATAATTATTAAACTAATTTTTGTATACAATCAACTGTATAGCAAACTTATAGTACCACCTGAATAGATCACCAAATGAGTTAATCTCTTATAATAATATCTGCTATAGTGGCAGGTCAACTGTAATATGACAATATAACACAACTGTGGAAATTCTATGCAATTATTTTTCAATAATAACTTGTTATGCATTAAAATGGAAGCAACTTGTAACATTGTACATATTTCTCTTGGAATATTGCTAAAAGTATATACCAGGTCAAATTTGGCAATCAGTTTTTGCATGCTCTACTAAGTTGAATTAAATTCAACAGAAATAAAAAATATATTCTGTTGCATAATCAATTTAAAATCAAACTAGTTTATCAATAAAGAGACAAATTTCCTTACTATATGTACAAGTACAGGTTTTGAATAAGATGTTATACAGAAACATTTCATCATCACATTAGCATAAAAGTAAAGTAGCAAATGGGTAATTTACTTGTCCCCCCCCCCCCAACAAAAAAAAAAGTATTCTAGGAGTCTTCATTCATAGGACTATTCCTTAAATCACTGATGTATCAGGTCTTAGTCTCTATCAGACCAGCCCCTTTTGATTTCTATAAATCTTATTTTAAAATGTAGGAATATGACAGGTTTTGCATAAGCATTTACAGTGAGCAGTGAGTGTGTATATGTTGTGTGTGTCACTATATAAACATGAAATTACTGAACTTAAAGGAAAAAATGTTACAAAGTGGCAGGTGTTTCCTTTATTTATTTATTTTTTTTTTATCTAAATTTGTGGTAGTAAACATACTTCGGGTAAATTGTGCTTAGGAAACTTGTCAGGTTTCACAGCAGAGGCCAGAAATTTGATACAATGATGTATATTATCAGATTGTTTGTGATATGTGAACATTTTCTGAGCAACTTTTATATCTTCTACAGTAGGTGCAAAGATAATTTCCTGTCCTCTGAATAGCGGTACTACTAAATGCTGTTGTAATTCCATACAAGGATTTTTAAAATATGCATTAGGATCAGCAGCACACTTCACTGGTAATGCCAAAGAAACAGATGAACTATGTAACAACTTCTGTGTTTTTAGTGCAATTCTTGACCAGATAACAAATGCACAGTGCTATATATAAAAAAAAAAGGAATTAATTAATAATTATACTCTATGAATATCTATGTTTTATTTTTATCATTTCAAATACAGTAATTCAGCTATCCTGATTTCAAATATTTATTCTATACAAATTCATACAGCAGGGAGGAGGGGAGGACACAATGTGGCTCTTCATGCTCTACCAGGAAAAAATAAACAAAAAAGAGAAGAGGAGACAACAAAGAAGAGGAACAAAATAAAAAAAGAGATAAGAGGGAAAGAAAAACAGGTTAATAAAAATGACTGCAATAAAATAGTTTAATTCGAAACACATTAAATGAAGTTTACTTTGAACAATTAGAATAATTTAATTTGAAACACAATAATTTTAGTTACTCATTTACTAGTAGAGGCCTTCTTTGCATCCATTTTTGTAGAAAGCTCCTTAAAATTAAGTAATTAGTCAAAGCAGTTCTTCCAAGCTCATTCAAATATTCATCATTTAAAACAGATCTATATTTAGATTTAATAAATTTAAGAGTCGAACATAGCACTTCACAGGAGTACGTGGTTCCAAAAATGGAGATCAGTTTTCTGGCTTTGAATTGTGCAAGTGTTATTTGGCATTGCTTAAGTGTTGGATACCGTTGGTCCGGAACTTGCTTCCAAAACTCAATTACAGAATGGAGAGAGCTTCTTCAACATGTTAGAGCCACATGTTGTATCTTTCAATGTTATCTTCCGATAGCTCTTCCTTGACATTCAGGTTGTGAGATACAAAGTGGACAAATGTAGCTAGTTGTGGTTTGTCCTAAATATCTGTAGATTCATCCAAAGCCAGACTAAATGCAGCACAGTTTTTCAAGTGACAGTGTAAGTTATTTACAACGTCAGCACTGATAATGGAAATTCTCCTTTCAACTGTGCGCCTGGAGACTGGCATCTGTTCAATCAGTTTGAGTAGTTTTTTATTATCTGGGTCTAAAACTGAAATTATTTGTGCAATATTCATCATCATCATCTCATCATTAAATTCCTGCCATGTACCCTCAAGGGGTGTACAGGATATGATAGTACTACATGAAAAAAATTACATCATTATTAATTTAATTTCCTACCTACAATTTTCCTCCAAATCAGTCTGTTACTTGTCAACACTCCAACATTATCAGATCTTATATTTCTATCGTCTAAAGCACTTTGTACCGTATCAATCCACCTATATCTAGGTCTTCCTCTGGATCGTTTTGCTGCCAACCTGGCAGAGAACACTTGTTTTGCTAATCTTTCCTCGCCCATTCTGTTTAAGTGACCATACCACCAAAGATTAGCTCTGCTAACGCATTCCTGGATGCTGACAATGTCAAGTTCTTTCCTAATATCCTCGTTTTTAATATGATACTGCCATTGATGCCATCTGTTCACACCTATAATCTTTCTCAGGACTCTCATATCTGTGGTCTCTAGTCTTTGGTCAAGTGTTTTACTTCTGACCCAGCTCTCAGATCCATAAGTTAAAACTGGTTTGAACACTGTCTTGTATACAGCTAATTTAGTGTTCCGACTAATTTCTCTCTTATTCCATATGAATTTATTCAATTGACTTCCCACCATACCAGCTTTGCTGATTCTGTTGTCTATTTCTATATTTAATTTACCACCTTCAGTAAAAATCGTGCCTAAGTAGCTGAAATGTTTTACTTGTTCCACAGGTTCTTCATTCACAACACAGTTGACATTTTCAGTGATTTTGCCTATTTTCATTGTCTTTGTCTTTTTATTGCTGACCTTCTATTAAAACAGCTATTCAATTTAGTCAGAGAATCTTGCAGATTTGTAGCGGATTTATTTAGAAGTATAACATCATCCACATAAAGCAAAGAGCTGACATTAACATCTCCAATTTTGATATCATGTTTAATACCACTTTCCCTCATAATGTGATCCATATAGATAATGAATAACAGAGGGGATAATGCACATCCTTGTCTCACACCAGATTTAACATTAAACCATCTTCCTGTACTTCCTTCAATTCTAACTGCTGACTTACAACTCAAATAAAGACTAAGTATTGCTTGATATAATGCCCCATTGACACCATATAACTGTAGCGTATTTAATAGCATTTCTCTTGGCACTTTGCCATATGCCTTTTCAAGATCGACAAAACTAAAAATTTGATCTTTGTTATATTACCATGCTTTCTCAATTATTTGTTGTAAAGTGAAGATCTGATCCTGACAGCCTCTATTTGGCCTAAATCCAGCTTGTTCTTCACCAAGCTTTTCTTCCACAATTCTTCTCAACCGTTTCTCAAGTATACCTGCATAGATCTTGCCAGGAACACTCAGTAGGGAAATACCTCTGTAATTCTCACATGCAGTTTTATTTCCCTTTTTATATATGGGTACTATGAGAGCTCTACTCCAATCATCGGGAATTCGTCCCTCTGTCCAGGCTTTCTGAACTATGCAGTGCAGCCACTGTAAGACTCTTATACCACCATACTTCAGCATTTCTGGTCAAATATCATCTACTCCTGCTGCCTTTCCACATTTCAAGCCTTTGATGGCTTTTTCTACTTCAAGTATGGATATGTATTCCTGACTGCATGCCTGGTCAGTGTTTTTTACCACTGTGCTGTCATCACTGCTTGTTTCATTTAGCAGTTTTTCAAAGTAATTACTCCATACTTCAAGGATATCTTTTTCTCCCGTTTTCATGTCACCTTTATCATCTCTAATTCCTTTTATAGCACTCTTTCCTCCATTCTTAAGCTTCTTCAACAACCTCAAGAATATTTTGTCACCTTCTTGATATTTATTTTCTATATTCTTGCCAAAGTCCTCCCATGACTTTTGTTTAGCTAGTTTTACACATTGTTTAGCATTCTTGCATTTGTCTCTATATTCTCTAAGAGCACACGCTGACTTATTTGACCGGAACTTTTGGTATGCTTTCTTCTTTTCCTTCACTGCCTCTTTAACTTCCTGTGTCCACCATGGAGTTCTAATTTTTTTTATCCTTACAGATAACCTCACCACATGCTTCTCTGGCAGAATCAATCAATGTTTTCTTCAGAGTTTGCCACTGAATCTCTAAGGTTTGATTCCTGTTCTCAAACTCTTTCATTTTTTCTTCAATAATCTTTGTGTATTTTAGCCTACAGTTCACATCTGAGAGCTGCTCAACTTTTATTCGCTTTAAAACTTTCTTACATGTTATTCTTTTCAATATGAAATTCAATTTTATCCTGCTCAAGACTAAATAGTGATCACTTCCAATTTCAAATCCTCTGTACACTCTGGTGTCCTGCACCAGGGAGAAAACATCACTATCAACAATAATATAGTCAATGAGACTTTTCTTATTCCTAGCCTCATCTCTCCATGTGAATTTGTGCACATTTTTATGTTCAACATGGTGTTAGTAATAACCAGTCCATGTCCTGAGCAGAAATCCAACAGATATTTGCCATTATTATTAGCTTTGCTCTTTTCTCCAAATTTTCCCCAAATATTTTTGTATGTCTGACAATCATTTCCTACTCTGCTATTTAGATCCCCAACAAGGACCAACTTTTCATTTTTCATTGTGTCAGTTGCTTTTTCTAAAGCCTGAAAAAATTCCTCCACTTCTACCTTAGTAGAACCTTCTGTGGGACCATAGGCACAAATAAGTCTCATTGTCCAGTTCTCCATTCTCATATTTGCCCACATTACTCTACTTGAAACTGACTGCCATTCAAGAAGATTAGCCTCGTAATATTCCCAAATTCTCCTTTTGTGTATGGACGTTTTGCCTGTGCCATATTAAACGCTAAAATAAAACCAGCCTTGGTAGTAACATCAGCCTCTTTAGTAAACATGGACATCAATTTACTCTGACCATCGAGTTATGATTTTAAAGTTGAAAGTTTAGTTTGCCTCAGATCAGAGTCAAATTTACTAAAATTACTGTGCTGTGTGTCATAATGATGCTTGAGATTGCTTTCTTTGAATTGTTCAAAGGTTATTTTGCATATGGCACACATTGGTTTACTTTGTTGTTTCACAAAAAGAAACTCCTCTTCCCACTTGGCTTAAAACTTCTGTGTTCCTCTTCATATTTATGTTTTTTTTTTGTGACATTTCTAAGCACTTGAAAAAGAGTTCAATGATAACTTGCATGAGTCTATTGACAGTGCTTGTTGACAATACGTTGAACCATACCGACAGATAAGTGCTGGAAGTGTAACTAACCTGTTGTGGTAGGCAGGCATAGCTTCTGCATCCCCATCTCCCTACCACCCACCTTACCATGTGCACACTCACACACTGACTCCCATACCATCGCATCGGTCAAAGGTTGTGGCTCTTCTAAGTCTTAACGGAATTATTTTGGATCCAAAAGGATGTGTAGTAGGCCATCCCGATATACAGTAACACCCTGCAATGATCTGCTATTAAGATGCACTTCAATTACGACCAATATCCAATTACACAATGTTGCATTGGCTCACACAACGGTTTTAGCAACATGATGCTCCTGTGAATCAAAAGACAAGCTATTTTCACAGACTCAGTTTTTATTTATGATCATTGCTCACTACATCTCTGTGTTTCACTATGAATTATAAAATGTTTATAACTGCTTCTTCTTTGAGTGCCATCTCCTATCAGAGATCGGCGACCACCTTGGCAAAATTTGAGCGATTCTCAGCTACTTTGAGCAGTCTCTCAGAGTTCATGCTAATCCACTGTCTGATGTCTGCCAGCCAAGATTTTCTTTGTCTTCCTTGTCCTCTTCTTCCATTTATCTTCCCTTTTATAATCAATTGAAGTACCTTATATTTTTCATTACGAAGTAGGTCACCAGGATATGCAGTTTTCCTTCTTTTTATGGTATCTAAAAGTTCACGTGATTTCCTCATTTGTTCCAGTACTTCTTGATTGGACGTTTTTGCTGTCCATGGGATTTTTAACATTTGTCTGTATAACCACATCTCAAAGGCTTCAAGTCTTTTTATTGATGTTGTCTTTAAAGTCCAAGTTTCTGCACCATACAGCAATACAGACCATATATAGCATTTAACCATGCATACTCTAAGCTCTAAGTTTAAACTGCAGTTACACAGTGTTGATTTCATCAAGAGAAAAATTTTTCTTACCATTTCAATTCTAACTTTTATTTCCATTTCTGGATTGCAATCTTCACTTAACCAGCATCCAATATATTTAAACTTTGTCACTCTTTCTATTTGTTTCCCATTTAAAGAAAGTGCTGAATTAAGAATTGGTTTCTTACTTATGACCATGAATTTAGTTTTGGTGATATTTATTTTTAATCCCATTTTTTCACTCTCTTCATTTATTAGTTCCAGAAGATTTTGAAGATCCTGCATATTGTCAGCCAGGAGAGCTGTGTCATCAGCATATCAGATGTTACTGATGATTTCACCATTTACACTAATCCCTTCCTTTCTTCCTTCCAAGACTTTTTTGAAATATGGCTTCTGAGTATATGTTAAAAAGAAGAGGTGATAGCACATCCAAATCTGAGTTTGATGTTAATGGAGTCTGTAATAATGTCATTGACTTGAACAGATGCCTTTTGGTTCCAATGTAAGTTTTCAATGATCCTGATGTCTTCACCATCTAATCCAATTCTTTTTAATAGTACAATCATTTTAGCATGTTGGACTTTGTCAAATGCTTTCTCGAAGTCGATGAAGCAAATGAATATTTCCTTGTTTTGGTCAATACATTTTTGGAATAAGATCTGAGAACAGAAAAGAGCCTCTCTGTTCTCAAACTGTTTCTAAAGCTGAATTGGGTATCACTGATGGTGTCTTCACATTTTCTGTATATTCTTTTTTGAATTATTTTCAGAAACATTTTGAGAAGGCGATTCATTAGGCTGATCATTCTATAGTCGTTACAAGTTTTCGCATTTTCTTTTTTAGGTAGCATGATGAAGGTCGACTGTAAGCAGTCTTGAGGGATTATGCCTGTACCGTAGATCTTATTAAATAGCTTTACTAATATATTAATGTTGTCACCTTCTAATAACTTTACTATTTCTGCTGGTATTCTATCTCCGGGCCTAGGGCTTTACCATTTTTAGCTGAGTTTAGTGCACATTCTACCTCTGATCTTAGAATGCATGGACCTTCCATATGTTCATAAGTATTTTCTGGGTTCTGTCTGTTATCAGTAAAGAATTCTATATATTTCACTCATTCTTGTATTTTGTCATCCTTTTCGGATATAATTTCTCCCTTTTTGTTTCAAAAGATACAGAATTGTTTTTTCTTACATATACCTGAAGTCTCTTTCAGCTTTTTGTGTAGATTAAAATTGTTATGCTTTTCCCGTAGAATTTCTATTTCTTTACATTTTTCATTCATCTGGATTTCTTTTGCTTCTTTGATCTTGTGTTTAATAATTTTCTGAACCTCTTTATATTTTGTTGGATTATGATTTTTATATGATCTGCATTGATCCATGAGAAAAAGAATTTCATCGGTCATCCAATCTTTCTTTTTTACTGCTCTATTAGGACATAAAGTATTGGTACATTTCTCTATGAAGACAGATTTTAATTTGTCCCATGCTTCATCAACCCTCATGATGTCATCATTCTTGATAAGTGCTAGCTCTTCAGATCTTGACTCAATTTGCTTCTTATCTCTGTGTTTTTTAATTTTTCCCAAATCAAACCTTTGTTGATGTTTCTTAAGTATAGCATTCAATCTAAGTTGTAACTCTGCCACCAGTAGGTTATGATCAGAAGCAATATCTGCACTAGGACAGGTTTTTGTACTCTTTATAGAACTTTGAAATCACTGATTAATTAGCAAGTAGTCAATTTGGTTTCTGACTATATTCCTATTATTATCCTGTGATGATAATACAACCTTCAGGGTGGTAGCTTAAACAAAGTGATTATTAACAAAGTGAACAAAGTGTTTGTAATTATTAGCTCCTCTTCCTGGCAGAATTGAATAAGATGGTCACCTCTCTCATTTCTTGTGCCCAGTCCACGTTCACCAACTATACCTCCACTTCTAACTATTATTTTATTTTATTGTCGTTAATAATGGCAGATAAAATTCAAGGCAAGGGTGCTATTGCTTCCAGTGAAAAGAAGACAATGCAAAAACCTATTACATACATACTAAGATTAAAATGATTAAATTTAGTGACAATAATGCATCAAACAATGAGATAGACAGCATGCTAAACTTACCTCACTAATATTGTTACAGTGGGTGAAAACCAAGATGGTTTTCACCCACTGTAAGTTCATTCTCACCAAAGTGAAAAGTGCTGTTACACCAGCTGACAGGTCGTAAGTCAATCTAGTTGTATGTCGGCCATATATTTATTAACAGTATTCTTTAACATTTCTAATCTTTTTATCATCTTTATAATTTATTTTTATAATCTTTTAAATTTATAATTATGTATATTGTACATAATGCGAAAAATAATACTGCACATACTGTACTGTAAACACAAAAATACAAGCTAAAATTAATGTAAAAATTAATACAAATGAAATTCACAAAATCAATTTTTAATCTTTGCTTGTGCTGGGTTGTGGATTGTCAGGGTCATGTTCTTGGGTTGAGGTAGGAGATGTTCTCTTGATGAGGAACATGCTGAGCTTTTGTTAATATATTGAACAGTTTGTTTCTTTTTTTCTTCATATATCTCATGATAACAACGTACAACATCTTGAACGATACATTCAACCTTTGTGAATCGTTCGACATTAAGGTCCACTGTTTCGAAACTGGCAAGAGCTTTATTCAGTTGCGAAAAATAATCTTATAAACTCTTTGCAATGAATTTCCTTTCTGGCTCCTCTTCTTCTTTCTCTTCTTCCTCTCACTTTTTCTTCTGACACTCTCTGTGCTTCCAATTCAATCAACTCTTCATCCGAAAGTTCTTTTATTTCACAATCTAGCAACTCCTCTATGTCTTCTATTTCACATTCTAATTTAAGATTTTTTGCAAGTTTAACTATTTTTTCTGTAATCACTTCCAGTTCCTCTCCTTTTTCAAATCCTTCAAATGTATTCACATAACATTTTAGACACTTTTTCCAAATTCCCCACATACAATTCTTTGTTACACATTCCCATGCGGTCGAAATATTCTTGATACACTGAAGAATGTTGTACTGCTTCCAAAAGTCTCGCAAAAATAAATCAGCATCAGAATCTATCACTTCGATGGCTTGTGCGAATGTCGTTCTGAGGCAGTGTTAGCTCTGAAATAGGCGACTTCAATTTTACATGACATCACCATTCCAGAATCTAACAATCAACAAAAAAAAAATGTATATGCATACTTATCTTTTAGCGCAGTGTAACTATGTTTTTTTTTGTAACAACATCTTGTATGATAAACTGTGAATTTAAATTAATGTATCTATATGTCTAGCATGAATGTAAGTCAGCAAAAAGGGGCAGATATGAGAGAAATCATTAGTGAAATGTTATAAATGAAAGAATGCATATTATTCAGCAACATAGGGCAAAGATCGCCCTAATACTATAAGAGCAGCATAAGCACCTGCGAGCATCACATCTGAGAAGACATCATAACACATATGTTCCCGGAAACAAGAAGTCCCATATGTTGATTGGTGAAGTCACCCAGCCTGAGACCAATGGGTGAGATGATAAGAGAAATTCAAACTCAGAAAGGTGGCGCTCCAGGGGAGCATATAAAACCCGCGACACGGAAGTAAATCACCCCGTTTTTTCTTGTTCCTGCATTTCTCTTTGTGTGCTCCAAGAGTTCATCACAGTTCAGCTCTCATTTTTGAGGGCTGATTTACGAAAAGTTCTGGAATGACACTGCAGCAGATTTCGGCAAGATCAACCATAGGCCATCAATGAGAAGGTCATCGACATAAAACCTTAGCAGAGAGATAGCGTCCAGCTCAGGCGAGTACGTGTAACCCCATGCCGATAAGATTGAGACAACCAGAGTCGTAACAAAGAAGGAAGGACGGAAGAAAACCGATAAAGAATAGATAAGTACTCTCACTTGTTCTAGCCCCATTTGAGAATTGACTAACAGTGTTAAGAGAATGCATCTTAAAATTTGTAATGGAAGAAAGAGTGAAGAACTAAGATTTATGTAAATGACTATGCTTTTGAAATGAACTCAGTTAGATAGAGATTCTGTCGTAATTAATCCGAGAGAGATTATTTATGTACTAAAATGCCTAAATGTCCAATTGAGCTGTAATTAAGAATGTATTATATGTTGAGTTATTGAATTTGCTAACATTTTGAAGTCAATGCATAATGGTTTTAAGAGTGAGAGAATGAAAGAATGGTAGAAGCTTAAATTAGATTTGATAACTACTTTAACTTGTATGGCATTATATAATGAGTTTAATAAATATTTTGATTTCTTACTTACATGTGTTTCTGATCATGATGACTGACCCTTCATAAAACATCGAACCTATGGTTGTGTGTGTGCGTGTGCGGGGATACCCCAACTGAAAATAGTAGGGCACGACTGCAAAATAAAATAAGCCAGAGAACCCAAGGCTTCTAAGAATTCAATTGACATTATTAGTGGCACCTGATATTCTATGATTACCCTAAAGGCTGAGTTTATCTCTAACCTTAAGGCCCAGGCTGGTGCAGATAAAAAATAAATTTTGCCTGAGTGACCAGGATAACTCATGAAATTCAGGGAACAGGTAATTTCTGGTGGCCCCTTAAAAGGTTGAATTACGTAAGAAAAGGTATAAGAGAAGCGAGACTTAACGTTAAGATTAATGAAGATCACATAACAATGGCGCAACCGACATAACAAAGAGGTACATGTGATAGAATTTGATATAGCGGCTGAAATATATTGCCTCGATATATCAATATCAGAGATATATGACGCAACAAATGGCACAGCAGTCGACAGGATATGTTTAATCAATTAAAAAGGAAGTAAATTAATCAAACACAGTGAAGTGGTGTCAGTCACATGAGAAGAAAATAGTAGAACTAAATTTTGGAAGGGAAAGTTTGGGTATTTTAAATAAATTTTGTAAGCAAAAGGATAAGTATGGTGCTAGCAACCAGCACAGAACTTAGTGATCTGGAATTTTTCAGAAGCATCAACCCCCAGCAAATTTTTCCTCAGTTTTCTGGTGAGGAGACTGACGATGTAAGGGCTTTCTTTGATTTTGTTGAAGAACTCAGAAAGATAGGAAGATGGAGTGACTTCCAGTTACTTATATTGCTTCGCAGTAAGCTAACTGGAAGAGTAAAGAGTTTTTTCTACTCCTCGCCCCTTCTGAAGGAAACAATGGACTACCAGAGATTCAAGTCAATCCTTATCTCTCAATTTGCAAAGGCCAACAGCATAGGACCGAATCTCTGGAAACTCCAGAAGATCATTCAGAAGGAGAAAGAATGTGTCTCAGACTACCACAACAGATTACTCAGTTTTGCGAATTCTTTGAGTGTACCTGAGGATGAAAAACGCCATTTAGAGTGGGCTGTTTTTCAGCACTTCAGAGTTGGTCTGAGAAACGAGCTAAAGTAAGCAGCATATGCAAAGGGAATTGTGGATTTAAAAAAAGTGCTATAACGCCGTGATTGAAAAGGAGCAACTCCTTGGGGACATATATCCTTCTATAGTTCTAAGCCAAGTGAATGCTATAAGGAGCAGTGGTGAAGAGAATAAACGCCAGAATTCAACAAAGAAAGAGAATTGTCAGAAGGTACAAGAGAGTACTGAAAGAAATAAAAATCAAGCAGTTTGCATATCACTACCGATACCTGCAAACCAAGCGAAAAGGAGGTAGAGAGATTACAGCAACCTCTTATACAACGACTCGATCAAGTGGTAAACATGTTGACAATAAATAGCTCCAATGAACAGAAACCTCTGGAGTCATGAGAGAACAAGATCAGTGACCTAATCCATGAGGAAGTTCAGAGATTACAAAAACCACTAATAGACAGAATGGAAGAGATGATGAAAAAGTAAAGTGAATTGTCAGCAAAGTGTGGGTCGGACTCTCCTTTGTCCTCAGACGGAGAGGGTAGAAGAGGCTACTATCGAGAGATTCCCCAATGCTACAAGTGCAACAAGCTAGGATATCTGGCCCGAGATTGTTTTGCAGCATCGGACTCCTCAAGACCCAGATATCAGCCCAAAGCCACATCCCATATTTGTGCAAGACCAATTGATAGCGAGGCAAGTCAAGATGAGGGACAATTTAAGGGAACAACAGCAACAGTAAGGATTGGCAGGAGAAATCTCAGAGCACTCCTCGATACTGATTCTCAGGTTTCCCTGATCTCAAAAAAAAAATCTTGGGAAACTGGGGGCTAGTGTAAGTGGGAGGGCTATGAGGATAAGGAACCCAGTCAAGCTATTGGGCATATCTGCTACTACAACATATGGGAGTAAGTAAGTAAGCCAAAGGGAGTAGGTGAGGTCATTTACTCTAAACTAAATCTTGAGGACTAGTAGGCAACTAGTTTCCACCTTCAGCCAATCACAGAATAGCTAGCTCAAGACTATCAGTGATTTAAATGGCATCTGGAGAAGAGAGTACAGTAGACAACTACCACCACCTCATGGTCCATGATTAATTTTCTTGAGTTTATGGGATGAAATACCCAAGTTTCCAGGAGAAAAAAAATCCACTTTCGCATGCGAGAAATCAACAAACTCTGGAACCAGAAAAGCTTAGAACAGTCTTTCTTCAGGCAGTCTAGCACTATGGATGCAAACACCAAAGGGCTACAGAAGCCTATTTGGCCTGTGTAACCATGTTTCACCATAAATGACACTTTTTGTTTCTTTTTAACAGAGAGGAAGAGAAGAGATGGGGTGTGATCTGGATTTGGCTGCACAATAATTACATCTTTAACACTGTTGAAAATAAAATATTTTACAACTAAAAACATTCAGTAACAACAAGGAAATTTATTAGTTGTTAAAATAAGAAAAATACACCTATGTTTCATCACCTAAAATAGAACTTGTGGCTTCATCAAGACTTAATAAATACCAAAAATATATAAACAGATCACAAAGTTGATTAAACGCTGAAAAACATTACAAGAAAAATAAATTTCATGCTAAAAAATAAACATAAAATTGTGTGGCATGCATTAGCTATCTGCAGTTAATGACAGAAAGTGATTGTTGGCAAAGTTGAAGTCTCTGATGTTCGTCGTCATCTGAGCAATTCACGTATAGGCTTTTTATGTCCTCTTCCTGCTCTGCAAATGAAGTTGGTCTTTCCATCTTAGTCTTGGATGTTGGCGGTCTCTTCTTCTTGTATGTTTATATTTAGTCTCTGCTGTTAAAAGATTTAATAAGATTTCCATATCTTGTCCTAGGTTTTTATTCAGTGATTCGCATATTGAATGGATGATCATAACTGATTCTTTCAGAAGTCTGGAATAAAAATTTTCTTCTACATAAGGCGTGGTTGAAAAGTTCCTATCAACTGCATGGTTGGCCAGACAGATCTATCTTTTCTTATATGCATCTGCAACATGTTCCTTCTTTCTCACCTCAAATCCACAGCTGAGTGGGAAGCAGCAGTTCAGATATGTATAGTTTCAATACATATCTGAACAATACAAAAATAAATAGCTTCATAATTATTCGTGTTTGAATGAAATACTATTATTATGCATGGAGTCTGGAGACTCATTGTCGGGGGACCCAATTTAACTATTATACACACCAAACCTATCCTAAATCCTTCAACTCATTCACTGTCAGGGAACTTACAACTAATTCTGGTAATCCATTCCACACATTCAAGCACCCACCCTCCATGCAAAAAAAAAAAAAAAAAAATGTAGTCGGCACATCCTACTAATCACACTCTTACACAACTTCCATCGATCAATCCTAGTTCTCTATTTGTCATATACTGAAAAATTTCCTTTGCGTAAATTTTATAAAACCTCTATAATAACTTGAAAGTTTCTATCATAATCCTCTTTTCTGTCTATTAACCAAACTTTGTCACCCACACAACTTCAACCTATCCTCATAGGGAGTATTCCACAGACCTGTCACCAGTTTAATCACTCATCTCTGAATCTTCTCTACTATCTTCTTGGTTTCCAAGAAACCCAGGTGACCAAATCTGTGCTAGAAGATGTGGCTGAATCATAGCATTATAAAGAGGGATAGTAACTTCCTTATCTTTACTTGTTAGCCTGTTTTTCAACATGTAAGTAATCCTTTGAACTATTCTACAACTTTTGCAATATGTCCTCTGAACTTCAATTCTCTGTCCACCATTATCCACAAGTCTCTAGCCTCATCAATTTCCTGCAATACAGTACAATCAATATGATACACCATATGCAACCTTTTCAACCTGAAGTGCATAACCTTACATTTTGCAACATTAAATTACAATCATTATCCTTTGCCCACAATGCCAATTTCATTTAAATCATCCTGCAGGATATCTACACCACCTTTATCAACTATTGCATTACCCAGTTTTGCATCATCAACAAACAACTTAATGTCTGCTCCCCTCTTAAATTTTTCCTTATACCATTGATATACAAATTAAATAAAGGCCCTAGTAAGAACTCTGAGGTACTCTACTGGTCATCTTCATTCTCCTAGATTAGAATCTAGTCTAGTCTCTAATCTAGGGAATGGATATGAAGCTACTAGCTTCATATCCATTCCCATTTGTTCCAACTTTTGTAATAGTTTTCCATGTAATATTTTGTCAAATGCCTTTGCGAAGTCCAGCAATAATATCAGTAGCCATTTCCTTATTCCAATTCTGCTGTCACTTTAGTATAAAATGTGAATAAATTACTAAGACAAGATCTACCCGTTACCAAGCCATTCTGCCCAGTATAGGGTACATATCCCTATCAACCCACTATTAGATTTTACCTTTAACCACCTTTTCCAACACTTTAACAACCACTCCTGATATATTAATTGATCTGTAGTTATCTCTGTCCTAGAGCCACTTTTATGCAATGGAACTATCTTACCATCTTTACACTCCCCTGGAACCAGGGCTCAGACTTAGATGGAACAACTTCATCTGAGCAACTTAATCAGAGGCAATGCCAATTCTCTTGCATATTCACACTACATGGGCTGACATACCATTTAGTCTTACTGCTGTGTTCACATTGATATATTTCAATATGGTGAACACTTCCTGTTCATTCTACCTGAATTTTGATATGCATCTCCGTCACAACAGCAACTGCAAAATCTTCATCTGGATGATACACCTTTGCAAAACGATCGGTGAGCAATTCAACTTTTTCTTTTGCTTCTGTCATCTTCCTATCATCAGCATTATTTAAAATCATCCTACCATAGTCATTTTTTATCTCTTATTTGCTACATAATGAAAAAAAAATCTTTTGAGTTTTTCCATCTCTTCTCATCCACTTAATCCCTACTTGGTTTATCATCCTAACCTTTGGTATGCAGTCTGATACTTCTTCTCTCAAACATTTAACCTTCCTCCAGACTGCCTTTGCTTAAGAGGGAATAGGCTGGTGTTAGTAAACACTGATCTTAACAGATATAATATATAATAAATTTAGTTTACTCCTTTATCCAAGTGTAAGCAAACAAAGTTTGCACCTGAAAATATCTTCAGGACTGAGATAAGGTGGTACATCCCTTGGCAACTCGTAGCAAAGGTGGACCAAGCGCTCATCACTCCTTGTCTCAGTATCTCCCATAATGCAAAACACATCTCCTTGTGGACATGTATACTGCTATGCATTAAGGGAAGGGCCACTGCCCAGACCGGTTTTGACCTTTACTGAGGTCTCATCAGCAGGAGGCAGACCCAGAGTGGTGATACTAGGGCAGAAGCAATGGAGAGGTCATATTTACCTATACTACGAGTTGCCAACCGGTGTACCACCTTATTATTAAATAACTCTGGATTTAGAGAAAGATGTTGGAAGTTTATTGTGCACTTGGTTAGGCTATAATAAATTTAGTTTAATCCTTTATCCAAGTGTAAGCAAACAAAGTTTACTGAAAATATCTTCAGGACTGAGATAAGGTGGTACATCCCTTGGCAACTCATAGCAAAGGTGGACCAAGCTCTCATCACTCCTTGTCTCAGTATCTCCCATAATGCAAAGCACATCTCCTTGCAGACATGTATACTGCTATGCATTAAGGGAAGGCCTTAATGCATAGATGAGACCTCAATAAAGATCGAAACCGGTCTGGGTAGTGGCTCTTCCCTTAATGCATAGCAGTATACATGTCCGCTAGGAGATATGCTTTGCATTATGGGAGATACTGAGACAAGGAGTGATGACAGCTTGGTCCACCTTTGCTACGAGTTGCCAAGGGATGTACCACCTTACCTCAGTCCTGAAGATATTTTCAGGCATAAACTTTATTTGCTTACACTTGGATAAAGGATTAAACTAAATTTATTATAGTCTAACCAAGTGCAAAATAAACTTCCAAGATCTTAAAAATATCGAAAGACAAGACAAACAATAGGTACCTGAAGACCTGACAGAAATAAGTCAAGAGAAGAACTACACACACACACACACACACACACACACACACACACACACACACACACACACACACACACACACACAAGAGAGAGAATAAGTAGAAAAGAGACAGAATAAATGGATTTTTTGAGTGGTTAAGCAAAATAAAGGGTTGATGAAACAATAAAAAAATCAATAAACAGAAGATAAATTATCCTCTACAAAAAATATCAAAAATGTAGTCCCACAATATTCATCACATGCTAAGAATGGGTTTATGAAATCTTGCAAATACCATCCTATCAAAACGATCAGAAGTTTAGAAGTCATTCTCAAAGATCTTGACAACAGAGAACTTATCATTAAAACATGAGTGCACTAAAAGAAGATTTAGGAGAACCACAGTTCTGCATCCCTGAAGGTAAGGACTCACAAATGCAAGCAACTGACTTCAAGTGGGGAGTGGGAGCAGATATCCTCAGCACAAGAGTCCTGGACTTTCGAATCACTCTAAGGAAATATTGATAGAAACTGACCAATGAAGAAATGACAATCTTGCACAAAACCATGCAAAAAATTATCAATACAAGAACAAACCTTTAATGATAAATAATGCAACTCAAATAGAGGCAGACCAAGCTAAAAGCAGCATATGTATGGAAGTTAATGCTATTATGCATTGTAAACCTCCTCATCATTCAAGAATGTTTTTTAAGTTGTTTTCAACATATAGACATATTTTCTAAGAAATTTCTGATAACTTCTTTCTAGTCATTAGGTTAAAATAGAGTAAGAGGAATTGCCATCTAACCTGACCATCCCTAAATCTCAGCACCTTCTATAATGTTCAAAGAAATGGCTGGAGATGAAACGAATGTAGTACAGAGAAACAATTAAACACAAATTTAACAGATGCAATATTTGATCTCAGTCACAGAGACATCCATGTGTTAAGGCTTACATGCTGGGAGGATATCATGTTGGAGGTTTAATGGAATATTTACAAAACTAGGAAAGGATTATAAACTAATTTTAATGCTTCCAATATTTCATCTCAGTCACTGAGACATCTTCAGGGATTACAAACAACTCTTGTAACACACACAAAGACAACATAATGCTAAATGAAACATGTGGGTGACTCTAAAGTCCTATGGTTGGTGCACCCTCTATGAGAATTTGTAGGTGGCCTAGGATGTAAACTGGGACCTCTGACGATTATTGTTTCCCAAATTTTGGGAAGTTTTATGCATCTGCATTTATTTAAATTCGGTTGATTTCTGAGTGCTGCTGCAGATTCTAAAAACAGTCTTTCCTTTTTAAATTTACTATGGTGGAGCGAGCATGGTCATTTACTTCCAGGAGATCCTGTGGGTTTTACCTAATGCATGGTCTACTAGGCCATATTGACCACAGTCGTGATTGCAGATGTACAATTTGTGTTCTTCTAAATGGATGGTCACTGATCTATCTGTTTGTATGAAGTAAGCCAACTTGCAGGAACAGGGAACTTTATATACTCTAGGAACTGAGAGAAAAGGGAGCTGATCTTTGGTAGAACGGATAAGGGTAGCAAGTTTCTGGTGGGGCTAAAACATATTATTATGTTGAGGACTAATTTTAAAGGGCTGAAAAGCTGTGTAGAGATTGCATCTTTTTAACAACCTGGCTTTTTTTTTTTTTTTTTTGATGTGCCAAGGATGTAGGGGACATTGATGGCATTACTAACACCCTGGTTGAGTTTGGTTGAAAGAGGTTCCAATGGAACAAGATTATAGGCTCTATTGGTTAGAGTTTTAATAATGCTATATTGTTGAGCGGAGTGGTGGTGGTGGGAAAGTTTGTAAATCTGCCCGTGTGAGTGGGTTTTCTATATACAGTGAAGGATAGATTACCATTAAGAAGGCATGTTACCAAGGTGTCTAGGAAGGATAAACTAATGTTATTTTCCTTTTCCATCGTGAACTGGATTCTTGGATGTGGGCTACAGAGGTGACTGAGGGAGGAGTTTAATGTGTCTGGAACATGAGGCCAAAGAGAGAACACATCATCTACATATCTCAGCCAGATAGACAGTTTGAGAGGGGGGGGGGGAAACTGAATCTATGGCTTATTTTTCAAAAGTTTCCATGTAAAAATTAGCAAGAGAGAGAGGAACCCATAACAGTTCGCTCTGTTTGTAAATTCTGTTCTTCCAAGAAAAATAACCAGAATTGATGGCAAAGGAAAAGAGATCTAAGATAGCAGAAGGAAAAATGTTTTTTAAGAGAATTTTAAGAGAAAGAGAGTTGTCATGGGATGTTTAAGGGTCAAAGCTGTATAACTGAGAGGAGACTTCCACATCGCCTTTAAAGGAATGCAGAGAACTTACCAGGGCTTCTGACCTAATATCCAATCCAATCCTCACCTTCTCATGGTACACCCTGTTAGATATCTACCTGGATACTGAACGAACAAGGATGTGCTGACAATTTGGGATTTAGCTGACCAAATTGTATTCTTATTGGCTTAAACCAAAAATATAAAAATGATGTTACAACATGACAGAATTTCATGCCGGCTGGGGCGTTGCCTGATTAAACAAGAGGCCCTGTTATTTTCACCAGGGAACCAGGGCAAACAGTGAAAAGTCAGCTACTGGAACAAATCCTAAAAGACACCCCAACTTGTCACTAGAGTTCAAGATAGGTACTATCAACATAAGAAGCCTGAATGGTAGGGAAATGGAGTTAGCTGAGGATTTGGATAAGTATCAGATCGACATAATAGGGGTGACTGAAACAAAACAGACAAAATCTGGTGAGATTTTTCTGAGCAATAAATACAAAAAGTTATATTCAGGCAATGACAATCAGGTAAAAGAAGGTGTAGCTATACTATTGAACACAAAATATGAGGCTAATCTTCTTGAATGGCAAGCAATATCAAGTAGAGTGATATGGGCAAATATCCGAATGGGGAATTGGACAATGAGACTTATTTGTGCCTTTGGTATTTGTTGGGGATCTAAATAGCATAGGAAATGATTGTCAGACATACAAAAATATTTCGGGTAAAATTTGGAGAAAAGAGCAAATCTAATAATAATGGCAAATACTTTGTTGGTTTTTCTGTTCAAGAGATGGACTGATTATTACTAACACAATGTTCCAACATAAATATGTACAAAAATTTACATGTAGAGAAGAGGCAAGAAATAAGAAAAGTCTCACTGACTACGTTATTGTTGATAGTGATGTTTTCCCACTGGTGCAGGACACTAGAGTGTACAGAGGATTTGAAATTGGAAATGATCACCATTTAGTCTTCAGCAGGATAAAATTGAATTTCATACTGAAAACAAAAACATGTAAGAAAGTTTTAAAGCGAATAAAAATTGAGCAGCTCTCAGATGTAAACTGTAGACTAATATATACAAACATTATTCAAGAAAAAATTGAAGAGTTTCAGAACAGGAACCAAACCTTGGAGAGTCTGTCGCAAATCCTGAAGAAAACATTGATTGAGTCAGCCAGAGAGGCATGTGGTGAGGTTGATGGCAAGGACAGAAAAATCAGAACCCCATGGTGGACACAGGAAGTTAGAGGCAGTGAAGGAAAAGAAGAAAGCATATCAAAAGTTTCTGGCAAATAAGTCAGCTTGTGCTCTTAGAGAATATAGAGACAAATGTAAGAAAGTTAAACACTGTGTAAAGCTAGCTAAACTAAAGTCATGGGAAGACTTTGGTAAGAACATAGAAAATAAATATCAAGAATGCAGCAAGATATTCTGAAAATTGTTGAAGAAGCTCAGAAATGGAGGAAAGAGTGATGTAAAAGGAATTCAGAGATGATAAAGGTGACATGAAAACTGGTGTAAGAGATATCCTGAATGTATGGAATAATTACTTCAAAAAATTGCTAAATGAAATAAGCAGTGATGATAGCACAGATAAAAAACACTTAACAGACATGCAATCAGGAATACATATCCATACTTAAAGTAGAAAAGGCCATCAAAAGCCTGAAATGTAAAGGCAGCTGGAGTAGATGATATTCGACCAGAAATGCTCAAGTATGGAGGTATAAAAATCTTACAGTGCCTGCACTGCATAGTTCAGAAGCCCTGGACAGAGGGACGAATTCCCGATGATTGGAGTAGAGCTCTCATAGTACCCATATATAAAAAGGGAAAAAAAACTGAATGTGAGAATTACAGAGGTATTTCTCTACTGAGTGTTCCTAGTAAGATTTATGCAAGTATACCTGAGAAACGGTTGAGAAGAATTGTGGAAGAAAAGCTTGGTGAAGAACAAGCTGGATTTAGGCCAAATAGAGGTTGTCAGAATATCAGGATCAGATTTTCACTTTAAGACAAATAGTTAAGAAATCATGGGAATATAACAAAGATCTGTATTTAAGTTTTGTAGATCTGGAAAAGGCATATGACAGGGTGCCAAGGGAGAAGCTGTTTAAATGCTACAGTTGTATGGTGTCAATGGAGCATTATATCAAGCGGTACTTAGTCTTTATTTGAGTTGCAAGTCAGTAGTTAGAATTGAAGGGAAGAACAAGAAGTCATCTGCAGAAATTGTTTAAGGATGTTGTGAGGAGTAGACTTTTTACAAGGAGTGGTTGGTGCACATTCACAATGCACACTGCTGGAGTGCAATGTTAATGAAGAGGGTGTATTTTGTTTTAAGGTTCTATATGATTTTGATTCTACTGACTCCATGGAGGTTACCATAATAATATTTGAACAGTTCTGCCAAATATTGTCTACTTCAGCTGCCCTTCCAGGTTCTAATAGCCTTTTCTATCTCAAGTACTGATATGCAGTTCTGACTGCATTCCTCTTGAACATTTCCACATACTCTATAATGTTTATGCCATGCTTCATTTAACAATATTTCAAAGTAATTATTCCAAATATCTAAAATACATTCACTTCAGTTTTCATGTTACCTTTATCATCTGTGATTTCTTTTTATACACCTCATTTTCATTGTCATGTGGAAACACAGGAGGATCCAAAGATGAATAACCATAGTGATACCAAGAATACAAAGAAAAATTTAGGAAAGCTGTATGCAAATATATCTAAACAGAAGTCAATGGAAGATTTTGGTTTTAGAATATAAATACATTGACAGTGGCAAAATTTTCTGGGGTTATTGAAAAAGCTTAGAAATATGAAAACTTCGCAATCTACACTCTTTCAGCTGCTCTGCATAACAAAACTGGAGCTCTGCACTAATAAGCGCTGGTTATGCAGAACTCCAGAGCATTTTGCCACAGCTAAGATATTTACGTTCTGGAGTGGCTGAGAAAAAAAAGTAGATTGCAAAGTTCCATACTTCTAAGCTTTTTCAATAACTGCAGAACATTTTGTCACTGTCAAGATATCATCATCATCAAATTCCTGATATGTAACCTCAGGAGATGTCCAGAATAATTATGGTACTGCATGAAAATGTTACACCAATACTAATTTTCCTCCAAATTAATCTGTTATTTGTCAAGATTCCAATATTATCAGATCTTATATTTCTGCCTTTTAAGATGCTTTTCACTGTATCAATCCATCTACATCTTGGTCATCCTCTGGGTCTTTTCCCTGCAAATCTGACAAAGAACACTTGGTTCGCTAATCTTTCCTCTCCCATCTGTTCAAGTGACCATACCATCTCAGATTAATTCTACTAAGATATTCCTGAAAGTTAACGGCAAGTTCTTTCCTAATATTCTCATTTTTAATGTGATATTGTCAACGATGTCATCTGTTCTCTCCGCTTATCTTTCTCAGAACTCTCATATCAGAGGGCTCATCTTTGATCAAGTTTTATTTCTAACCCAGCTCTCAGGTCCATAAGTTAAAATGAATTTAAACATTGTTTGGTATACAGATAATTTAGTGTTTTGACTAATATTATTATTATTATTATTATGTGACACCTCTAAGGAGTCCAAGAACTCATTGTGGGAAGGCACTCAACTATGCCTCACTAAATACATTTCACCCTCTCCACTACTACTTAATTCTCCTACTATGACACTGCTATCAATACCATCTACTGCCCATCATCACCATCAACAGTACTTATTGTTATGTAAATTGCGTGTGTTCTGAAACTGATTTGTCTGTACATGGGATGAAAAACCCGAGTTTCCATGGAAAAACCCTGCTAACTCTGGATGACATCAGCTAACTCACCTTCAATTGAAAAAGTTCATATAAGGATTCATGACGAGAATCGAATCCAGGTCTTTTCCAATCGAAGGATGCAATGTTCTGCTGTTCTTCCAAAATTAGTGAGAAATTTTTTCTTATTTCATATAAATTTATTCAGCTGACTTACTAATATACTAGCTTGACTAATTCTGTAGTCTATTTACATGTTTAATTTACCATCTTCACTATAAATTGTGCCCAAATAGTTGAAATATCTTACTTGTTCTATAGGTTCAACAATTCAGGATACAGTTGATGTTTTCAATGTTTCTGCCTATTTTCATTGTCTTTTTATTGCTGATTTTCCTACCAAATTTATTACAACAGTTATTCAAATCCATCTACATCAGACATTTTTGCAGAGCTGTACTGGATTTACTCAGAAATATAATATCATCTGCTAAAGGAAAGAGCTAAGATTAACGTTGTCAATTTTGATATCAGATTTCATATCACTTTCCTTCATAATGTGATCCTGTTAAAAAATAACAGTGGAGATAATGTGCACCCTTGTTGCATACCTAATTTTACTTCAAGCCATCTTCCTGTACCTCCTTCAATTCTAACTGCTGACTTACAGCTTAAATAGAGACTATGTACTGCACGATGTACCATTTACAAAATATAACTAGCGTTTTGAAGAACTTTGCTCTTGGCACCTTGTCATATGTGCCTTTTCCAGATCAACAAAACTTAAATACAAATCCTTGTAACAATATTCCCAAGATTTCTTAACTATTTGTCTTAAAGTGAAAATCTGATCATGACAACCTCTATTTGGCCTGAATCCAGTTTGTTCTTCACCAATATTCCCTTCTACAATTTTTCTTAGCTATTTCTCATACCTGCATAAATCTTGACCAGGAACACTCAGTAGTGAAATACCTCTGTAATTGTCACATTGCTTTATTTCCCTTTTTATAGATGGATGCTATGAGAGCTATGCTTCAATCATCTGGAATTCAACCCTCACACCCAAGCCTTCTGAATAATGCAATGCAGCTGGCCACTGTAAAACTTTTAACCTCCATATTTGAGCATTTCTGGACAAATTTCATCAACTCCAGCTGCCTTTCCACATTTCAGGTTTTTGATGACTTCTACTACAAGTATGGATATGTATTCCTAACTGCATTCCTGTTGGGAGTTTTCTACCACCATGCTAACACTGCTTGTTTCATTTAGCAGTATTTCGAAGTAATTACTCCAGGCATCTAGAATATCCTTATCTTCAGTGTTCATGTCACCCTTATCATCTCTGATTCCTTTTACAGCACTTTTTTCCTCCATTTCTAAGCTTTGCAAAAGCCTCCAGAATATTTTGCCACCTTCCTGATATTTATCTCCTGTTCTTACTAAAGTATTCCCATGACTTTTGTTTAGCTAGTTTTATACCGTACTTCACTTTCTTACCTTTTTTTCTGTATTCTCTAGGAGCACAAGCTGACTTACTTGTCAGGAACTTTCGATGTGCTTTTTTCTTTTTCTTCACTGCCTCCATGGAATTCTGATTTTTCTATCGTCAGACAACCTCACCACATCTCTGTCTGAATCCAGAAACTCATGTGGTTTTCTTCAGGATTTTCCACAGAATTTCCAAGGTTTGGTTCTTGTTTTCAAATTTTTCATTTTTGATTCAATGATGTTTGTGTATTTGAGTCCACAGTTGATCTCTTTTCTATATGAAATTCAATTTTATCCTGCTCAAAACTAAACAGTTATCACTTCCTATTTCAAATCCTCTGTATACTCTTTTGTCCTGAACATTGAGAAAACATCACTATCAACTATAACATAGTCAATGAGACTTTTCTTATTTCCTGCATATTCTCTCCATGTGAACTTGTGCACATTTTTATGCCTGGAACATGGTGTTAGTAATAACTACCTTCTACCTTCTTAAATCTACCATGATATTCTAATTTTTTAATCCATGCAGAAGACTTCATTGTATGCCTCCCTGGCTGAATTACAATGTTTTCTTCAGATTTTCCACTCAGTCTTTAAGGTTTTGTTCTTCTTTTCAAAATCCTTCATTTTTTTTTTTTTTTTAATAATATTTTTATATACTGTGGTCCAAAACCTAAGGAAGAACACTATTTCTGAAGACAATAACTGCAAATTCAGATAAACCAGCTTATGGTAAGCTGATTCATGAAACGAAGATAAGCGTTTTGACAATTACGAGTTAAGTAGACGAGCAATGATAATGAATGATATGATTGCAAGAATGTGCAGAAAAAGAGGTCTGGAGTTTGTTGATGTTTGGAGTGTGTTTGAAGGAAAAAGGCAGTTGTATGCTAGAGATGGACTGCATCTTAACATGGAAGGACATAAGCGATTGAAGGAGTTATTGTTTTCTGAACAGGTTGAAGTTATTGGGCAGGGAAACTAATATTGAAAAGGTTGAGTGTAAGAGAGAGAAACTTTAGCACTGATTGTGTATTTATTGATCCTTATAGGCAGAATAAATTGCAGAAGAGAGGGGATAAAAATCGGCATAGGACTACGGTAGTTAGTGACTTATATATCAGTTCTAAAGCCGGTACAAGATCTAGAGGGAATCTGCAATTTTTGTATACCAATGCTAGAAGCATTCGAAATAAGAGAGAAGAATTTTTGGCATTAGTCAGTGAAATCTCACCAAAAGTTGTAGGCATTAGTGAAACTTGGCTGTCAGCAGAAGATGTGGTCACTGGAATTGAATGTGAAGGGTACAGTATTTTCAGGGAGGATAGAGAAGATAGAACAGGAGGAGGAGTACTGTTGATGATAGCCGATGTGTTGCAGCCAAAGAAAGTAGTATATCATGATGATAGACATGTGAATGAGAGTTCATTTGAGGCAGTCTGGTGCGAAATAGTGACCAACGCAACCAAATATAGAGTTGGATGCTGCTATAGGCCAGGGAGTACGGGGGAAGATATTGAATTCATGCATCAGCAACTTAGTGCAATGAGTGAAGGCTTAGTGATTATTATGGAGGATTTTAATTATGGTGATATCAATTGGAAGGAGGAAATATCTCGTAGCAAAAAGGAAATGGAGTTCATACATCTTCTACGAGATAATTACTTGAAACAGCACGTAACTGAAGGGACACGTGGTGTGAGAGTGTTGGACCTGGTTATTGGTTCAGAGGTTATATGCATAAGTAAGGTGTCCTCGTTACCTCCAGTTGGTGAAAGCGATCATGTGGTATTGACTTGGGAGGTTGCAAAATCTGTGGATTTTTCTATTAAGAAGGGGTATATATGGAACTACAGGTTAGGCAATTATAACAAGCTTCGGAGTGAGCTTGCAGCCATCCCATGGCAAAACATATTGCAAGGGAAAGATGTTAGCAGTGCTTGGGATAAAATCAGCGGGTATCTGAGGAAAGCAATATCAGATTGTGTCCCTATGGACAGGAGGTCAAACAAGGCAGGCATTAGATGGATGAGCAGTAGTATCAAGCTTGAACTGCAAAAAAAGAAAATGTTATGGAGAATTTACAAGGAGAAGGGCGATCAGGACACCCATGAGCAGTACAAGGCTCAAGCTAGGAAGGTTACCAGCATAGTAAGAAAAGCTAAATCAGATTATGAGAAGACCTTAGCCAAAGAGATCAAGGGTAATCCCAAAGAGTTCTTCCGCTATGTCGCAAGTAAGAGGAAGAATGACTTCGGAAGGATAACCTTAGTGGGTGCTGATGGTATTGAGGTGACAAAATCAGATGTAATAGTCGAGTTACTGAGTGATCACTTCTCAAAAGTCTATCACCCAAGTGAGGATATCTCTATACCTATAGCAATACCTAATGTGAGAATTGAAGCTAAAGAATCAGAGGTATTAAATATATTGCAAAACTTAAATGCAAACACTGCGGTAGGCTTAGATGGAATATCAGCTCGGGTGTTGCGTGAATGTGCAAATGAATTGTCAACCCCTCTTACCTGGATATTTAATTTAAGTTTGAACTCTGGTATGGTCCCTAGGGAGTGGAAGTTAGGCAAAGTGGTTCCTTTGCATAAGGGTGGCTCTAAAACTGCGGTATTGAATTACAGACCAATCACCATCTCAGGAGTAGTGGTAAAAGTATTGGAAAAGTTGGTTAAAGACAAAATTCAAGAATGGGTGGATCAGGATATGATACTCTATAGAGGCCAACATGGTTTTGTTAAAGGTAGATCCTGCCTTAGCAATCTATTAACTATTCATAATAGAATAACATCCAAGTTGGACAAAGGAACTGGCTACACAGTGGTACTTCTGGATTTTGCTAAGGCTTTTGACAGGATACCCCATAGAACACTGTTATGCAAATTGGAGCAGATGGGAATGGATATTAAATTGGTGATATGGATAGGAGAATGGCTCAGGGAGAGATACCATAAGGTGGTGTATGGAGGAGCCGAGTCCAGAATGAGGCAGGTGACCAGTGGTGTGCCTCAGGGCTCTGTGCTTGGGCCAATGTTGTTTAATTTGTATATAAATGATATAGGAAACGGCTTAAAGGGAGATATTCAGTTGTTTGCTGATGATGCAAAGTTGTGTAGTGCAATAAAAAATCAAGCTGATGTTGAAAGTTTGCAGGAGGATTTAAATAAGCTGGTAAAATGGGCAAAAGAAAATGGATGTCAGTTCAATGTGGAAAAGTGTAAAGTCATGCATTTTGGGATTAAAAGATTACCAGCTGTGTACTACATCGATGGAAAGGTACTCCAAGAGATTGATGAGGCTAGGGACTTAGGGGTATTGGTAGATAGGGAGATGAAGTTCAGAGGACACATTGCTAAGGTGTCCAAGATTGCACATAGGATTACTTGGTTGTTGAGGAACACACTGACATCCAGAGATAAAGAGGTTATTATTCCCCTTTATAAAGCATTGATACTTCCACATTTGGATTACTGTGCTCAGGTCTGGTCACCTGGATTCCTTGGAGATCAGGACGCTGTGGAGAGGGTTCAGAGAAGAGTGACCAAGTTGGTGAGTGATATAAAAAATACTCCCTACATTGATAGATTGAGAGCTTGTGGATTGCAGAGATTGGTTGATAGGCGAAGAAGAGGTGATATGATAGAAACATTCAAATTACTAAAAGGTTTTTATAGGATCGATGCAGGGGAAATGTTTCAGCTGTGTGATAGTGATGGAAGAACAAGAGGTCATCTCTGGAAATTAAAGAAGAGTGTGGTTAACAAAGGTGTCAGAACAAGGTTTTTTGCCTGGAGGGTGGTGAATGAGTGGAATTCATTGCTTGACTTAGTTGTGAGCTCTTCGTCTGTAAATGAATTCAAGAAGAGATATGACAGATATTATTTTGCTAGTTTGGGTCTCCCGCGATGAGTCTACTGACTCCATGGAGATACCCGTAATAATAATAATAATAGAAAGCAGGGAGACATTCAAATTTTCAAATCATGCACAGAGGGGTCACGTAGTAGCACTCAACACAATAAAAGGCAAAAGGCTGCACTAAGTGTATTTGTGTTTGAAGGAAGCTCTTTTCATGAAGAAATAAAGTTGCAAACTTGGATGTCCTGTGATGTCTCAAATACATCATCAAGATGATTTTAAGTGAAATTATTGGAAAGCATGAAGAAGGCCACAGAATTAGTGATATTGCCAGAGAGTTTGGAATCTCACATAGCGTTGTATCTAGACTTTGAGCAGCATTTCAAACAAATAGAATGTGTTCCAGACATTTGATAAGAGATCAGCCTTGCTCTACCACAGAGCATTGAAGACAGATTTTTATAACAGAAAACATAATCCAAGGAAGGAAATCCTGGAATTTGGCTCCATTCAAGCATAGGTATGCAGATATCATGACAAACTGTGGTAAGATGTCTGCATCTGTATCCATTTACCCACAGCTCATCATAGAGCACATTTTCAGTGGTGTTGTATCCATAAAAAATGAACAAGACACCAATGGGCTAATGTAATCTACAGAGTACAGGGCTGGTGTATTCTTGACACCAGGGCTGATGTACTCTGTCTCCAGAAACTTCTGGAGACTGAGGATATTAATTGAATGAAGTGGCTAGCACATCTGGGAAGTACACTCCCCAGATCTCAACCCCATAGAACATGTTTGGGAGATGCAATGCTGCTCGAAAGTCTTCTCCAGAAAACAAACAAGGCCTTGCTCTGAAGGGGGGAGTGGGCCAGTTGCCTCAAGAAATCCTGAATCACTTAATGCTAAGCATGGTAAGATGTTGCAAGGTGGACATATTATACTGAAATGTCTCTCTGCATAATTTCATAATTTTCTGTAAGTACTGTACATTAATTCCTTAACTATATTCTTTAGGAAATTTGTAACTTTTACCAAAAATGTATTGTATTTAATTTGTACGAACTTTATAACATATTTTTTGTGTAATAATTTATTAGTATCCTGGGAATAAGTTTATGTCCACATGTGGCTGTAGTCATAAAAATTTTTTCATATATTTATTAGTGTATTTCAGTTAATAGTTCACCTCTGGCCTGTACTTTATAATTTTCATAAATGACGTCATCATTATGCATGCAACATTCCTTCATCTTTTCTTAAGAATATCTGTTTCTGTTTCACTCCTATTCCATTTCTTCTTTGAATTCTAGAATCACATTCTACTAATGCATCATCATCATCATCAAATTCCTGCCATGTACCCTTAAGGGGTGTACAGGATATGACAGTACTACATGAAAAAATTACATCATTACTAACTTCCTATCTACAATTTTCCTCCAAATCAGTCTGTTACTTGTCAAGACTCCAACATTATCAGATCTTATATTTCTATCGTCTAAGGCACTTTGTACCGTATCAATCCACCTATATCTTGGTCTTCCTCTGGGACGTTTTCCTGCCAACCTGGCAGAGAAGACTTGTTTTGCTAATCTTTCCTTTCCCATTCTATTTAAATGACCATACCACCTGAGATTAGCTCTGCTAATGCATTCCTGGATGCTGACAATGCCAAGTTCTTTCCTAATATCCTCATTTTTAATGTGATACTGCCATTGATACCATCTGTTCACGCCTCTAATCTTTCTCAGGACTCTCATATCTGCGGTCTTTAGTCTTTGGTCAAGTGTTTTACTTCTGACCCAGCTCTCAGATCCATAAGTTAAAACTGGTTTCAACACTGTCTTGTATACAGCTAATTTAGTGTTCCGACTAATTTCTCTCTTATTCCATATGAATTTATTCAATTGACTTCCCACCAAACCAGCTTTGCTGATTCTGTTGTCTATTTCTATATTTAATTTACCATCTTCAGTAAAAATCGTGCCTAAGTAGCTGAAATGTTTTACATGTTCCACAGGTTCTCCATTCACAACACAGTTGGCATTTTCAATGATTCTGCCGATTTTCATTGTCTTTTTCTTTTTATTGCTGATTTTCATACCATATCTATTACAACAGCTATTCAATTTAGTCAGAGAATCTTGCAGACTTGTAGCGGATTTATTTAGAAGTATAACATCATCCGCATAAAGCAAAGAGCTGACATTAACATCTCCGATTTTGATATCAGGTTTAATACCACTTTCCTTCATAATGTGATCCATATAGATAATGAATAACAGAGAGGATAATGTACATCCTTGTCTCACACCAGATTTAACATTAAACCATCTTCCTGTACTTCCTTCAATTCTAACTGCTGACTTACAACTCAAATAAAGACTAAGTATTGCTTGATATAATGCCCCATTGACACCATATAACTGCAGCGTATTGAATAGCTTCTCTCTTGGCACATTGTCATATGCCTTTTCCAAATCGACAAAACTTAAATACAGATCTTTGTTATATTCTCGACTATTTGTCGTAAAGTGAAGATCTGATCCTGACAGCCTCTATTTGGCCTGAATCCAGCTTGTTCTTCACCAAGCTTTTCTTACACAATTCTTCTCAACCGTTTCTCAAGTATACTTGCATAGATCTTGCCAGGAACACTCAGTAGGGAAATACCTCTGTAATTCTCACATTCAGTTTTATTTCCCTTTTTATATATGGGTACTATGAGAGCTCTACTCCAATCATCGGGAATTCGTCCCACTGTCCAGGCTTTCTGAACTATGCAGTGCAGCCACTGTGAGACTCTTATAGCACCATACTTCAGCATTTCTGGTCGAATATCATCTACTCCTGCTGCCTTTCACATTTCAAGCCTTTGATGGCTTTTTCTACTTCAAGTATGGATATGTATTCCTGACTGCATGTCTGGTCAGTGTTTTTTATCACTGTGCTGTCATCACAGCTTGTTTCATTTAGCAGTTTTTCAAAGTAGTTACTCCATACTTCAAGGATATCTTTTTCTCCTGTTTTCATTTCACCTTTATCATCTCTAATTCCTTTTACAGCACTCTTTCCTCCATTCCTAAGCTTCTTCAACAACCTCCAGAATATTTTGCCACCTTCTTGATATTTATTTTCTATATTCTTGCCAAAATCCTCCCATGACTTTTGTTTAGCTAGTTTTACACACTGTTTAGCTTTCTTACATTTGGCTCTGTATTCTGTAAGAGTAAAAGCTGACTTATTTGCCAGGAACTTTTGATATGCTTTCTTCTTTTCCTTCACTACCTCTTTAACTTCCTGTGTCCACCAGGGAGTTCTGATTTTTTTATCCTTGCACACAACCTCACTACATGCTTCTCTGGCAGAATCAATCAATGTTTTCTTCAGAGTTTGCCACTGAATCTCCAAGGCTTGATTCCTGTTCTCAAACTCTTTCATTTTCTTTTCAATAATCTTTCTGTATTTTAGTCTACAGTTCACATCTGACAGCTGCTCAACTTTTATTCGCTTTAAAACTTTCATACATGTTATTCTTTTCAATATGAAATTCAATTTTATCCTGCTCAAGACTAAATAGTGATCACTTCCAATTTCAAATCCTCTGTACACTCTGGTGTCCTGCACCAGGGAGAAAACATCACTATCAACAATAACATAGTCAATGAGAATTTTCTTATTCCTAGCCTCTTCTCTCCATGCGAATTTGTGCACATTTTTATGTTGGAACATGGTGTTCGTAATAACCAGTCCATGTCCTGAGCAGAAATCCAACAGATATTTGCCATTATTATTAGCTTTGCTCTTTTCACCAAATTTTCCCAAAATATTTTTGTATGTCTCAGAATCATTTCCTACTCTGCTATTTAGATCCCCAACAAGGACCAACTTTTCCTTTTTCATTGTGTCAGTTGCTTTTTCTAAAGTGTCAAAAAATTCCTCCACTTCTACCTTAGTAGAACCTTCTGTGGGACCATAGGCACAAATAAGTCTCATTGTCCAGTTCCCCATTCTCATATTTGCCCACATTACTCTACTTGAGACTGACTGCCATTCAAGAAGATTAGCCTCGTATTTTGTGTTGAATATTATGGCTACTCCTTTTCCTTGATTGTCATTGCCTGAATATAACATTTTGTATTTATTGCTCAGAAAGATCTCACGAGTTTTGATCTTTTTTGTTTCAGTCACCCCTATTATGTCGATCTGGTACTTATCTAATTCCTCAGCTAGCTCCATTTCTTTGCCATTCAGGCTTCTTATGTTGATAGTACCGATCTTTAACTCTGGTGATATTGAGTTGGGGTTTGTTTTCAGATTTGTTCCAGTAGCTGACTTTTCGCTGTTCACCCTGGTTCCCTGGCAAAAACAACGGGGGCCTTGTTTAACCGGGTGACGCCCCAGCCGGCATTATATTTTGTCATGTTGTACCATCGTTTTTTTATTTTGGTTTAACCAATAAGAATACAATTTGGTCGGCTAAATCCCAAATTGCCAGCCCATCCTTGTTTGTTCAGTATCAAAGTAGATACCCAACAGGGTGCACCACGAGAAGGTGAGGATTGGACATTAGGTCAGAAGCCCTGCTCGGTTCTCTGCATTCCTTTAAAGGCTATGTGGAGGTCTCCTCTCAGTTATACAGCTTTGACCCTTAAGCACCCCTCTACTAATGCATTACCAAGATATTATTTTTAATACTTCTCATGCACAGACAATATCCATCCCATCTAGCAACTGACACTATGGGAATGATCTTAGTATTCTCCTCAGCTAGTTGTAATCATTTAAAAAATAATATATTGTTCTATATTGATTAAATATAGAACAATAAATCATTTTTTCAATGATTATTACCAGCTGAGGAGAAATTAAGTCCATTCTCATGGTGTCAGTTGCTAGATGCCATCTGGAGTCAATATTTTAACTGAAATTATTAATTTCAGGTCAAATGTCGATTCATGGATTTACACATGCCAAGTTTGTGACAGTTTGTGTAAGGATATATACTCATCAATGCATTCATTTTAGATATTTGCAATCAAGGTTCTGCTGCTGACTATTTTTTATTATTATTATTATTTAGGCCTCCATGGAATCAAAAGACTCATCATGGGAGGTCCTTCCTAAGAAACACCGTCTATCAAGACTCATCGAGAGGAGCCCCCCCCCCCCCATGAGAAACACCAAATCTATGATACCACTCCTTAAACTCATTGACCGTTCTCGCTCTCACCACTCCATCAGGCAATGCATACCATGGCTCAACCACCCTCCATGCAAAGAAACCACTCCTCACACTCTTGCAAACAGTTTCCTTTCGTAACTTCCGGGGATGGCCTCTTGTCATCACTCCTTCCCGCTGTTCAACCAAGCGAAAGAACTCCTCAGTGTCAACCCTATAACCAGCTCTCAACATAATTTTTCAGAGTAATTACTCCAGGCATGCAAGATATTCCTCTCTTCAGTTTTCACATTATTATTATTTAACAGCTTCAATGAGTGCTTAATAATAATAAAAAAATAGTTGAGTTGGAAGATTCTGGAAACTGCTTATTAAGCATCGGGAAAGCTAAAAAGGAAGTCAAATATGGAAAAAAAAAGGAAGTCAAATATGGAAAAAAAAAGGGGAATTAAAGAACCAAAAGGGTGAAAATATAACTGATAAGGTGTGTTGATCTATATGATTAGAGGTGTACTAAATGAGAATAACAAAAGTGAATTTTCTTAGAGCAAAGGCTCATTACATTACTAAGGGTAAGTGAAAGTAAATAGAATACATGGAAAACATATATCATCAGTGGGAATAAATGACCTGAAAGGAAATAAATAAGGTATGATGGAAGATATTAGAAATTAGTTCAATGAGACAAAAAAGAAAAGAAGGAGTAAAGACAAAGTCATAACTTGTTACTAAGGTATGATATGAATGAGGGTGAGATGAAGAGCTGTGAATGCCCAAGCCCAGATGAGAAAGGAAGAGGATTGTATTTTCCTCTGGTGTTAAATTCTTTTTGAGGATTGTACTTATGGCTAACAACCACAAAGTATAAAAAATTTTCCACTACAGAAACTTCAAGTATTGAAAGAAATCAGACTGGTTCTGCTGAAGAATCACCAGAAACAGCTGGAAAAATTCCGATGGACAACAATGATTGAGGCCTTATGTTCCACAGGGAGTGACAAGGATTACTAAGTTGTTAAAAATTACTTCATGCTTGTGCCTGCACTTGTGTATAGGATTAAAACATAGATCATACTTGACAAGAATATAACTTGGACTGTAACCAAATGGAAGAACTTCCCACAACTTAATAATACACTGATACACCGTTTTTGCCACTTATATACGAAAATATGATTTTTTGCAATTGATATAGCTCCCATTGATGCAACCTTTAAAGAAATGGTCTTCCAGAAGGTACTTACCTGAGGAATAGGTTTCTGCTGGCAACTGGCCAAAGATGAGGGTTTAGCATAGTGTTTTCCAATGGAAAGTGAATAACCAAGAATGATCCAGGTTTAAAGTGACAAAGTTTAAAGTAACCTTTTAAAATTACTCAGAGTATTTAGTTAATGCAGAACAAAAAAAAAAAAATTACAATTTTTTTTTGTCTTGTCAAGTATAATTTATCTTAATAATAATAACAATATTTGTCAATATTGCATCTTACCTTAACAGAGTAGCACATTGTTATCATTCTGTGAAAGCAGTCACAGTATTAGAACAGCCATTTTCATGCCTATAGAAAATATGTAAAAATCCATAAATAAATTATAAGATTAGCATTTAAGTTAATCTTATAATTTACTTATGGAGAAGAAATGATTCCAATATTAAATTAAACTGAATTTCTAATAAGAGAAGAAAAGAAACGCTGATATGCACCTAGAAAGATGATAAAATTAAAGATAATAGCAATTTCTATGAATTTATATTCCCATTTTATTTAGATACAGAAAATATAACTGAAATTACAAAATTTTGATCTCTTCCCTACCCCAGGAATGTGCAAATGTGAGTGTATAAACAATATGCACCTCTTTATAAGTTTCTATAATGTCTCCTCGTTTCCACCTACCACCTAAAATTTGTAATCTACATACCTTCAACCTATCCTAATAGGTAGCATTTCATAGATCTATCACCAAAATACTCACTCACCTTACTTGACTAACTTTTGTAATATGCTCTGTGAGGTTCAACTCTCTGTCCACCATTATCCCTAAGCCCCTAGCCATATCAACTTCTTGCAATCCAGCACCATCAACATGATACACCATATGCAACCTTTTCAACCCAAAGTGCATTTTACATTTTGCAATATTAAATTGACAATCATTATCCTTTGCTTACAATGCCAATTTATTTAACTCATCCTTCAAGATACTTACATCGCCTTTATCAACTATGCTCTCCCCAGTTTTGCATCATCAGCAAACATTTGCCAGCCTGGCTGGCCAAGTGATTAATGTACCAACTCTCCAACCAACAGGCAGTGAGTTCGAATCCTGCCATGTGCATGGATGTTTGCGATTGTTTTTAGGTGAGAGATGAATGTCACTGCCTAGTGTGAAACCACTTCCCCGCTTATTGGAGGACTGAAGTGGCTTGAAAAAGTTCATGTTTGGTCTCCAGAGAAGGATTTCCGCACTATGTGAAAAACAAATGAAAAATACAAAAAAATATATATACATATAAAATCGATAAAAATAGAAAAAAAAATATCCCTAGCCTCCCACAGTACAAAATATACTATAGATTTGCAAATAACCTTTTGTGGGTCGGAGGCAACATAAAAAAAACAAGTGAATATCCCTCCTTACATCATTGACATAAATAAAGAGTAGTGGCTCTAGTACAGAATCCTGAGGCACTCCACTAGTAATATACATTCTACTAGATTCCATACCATCATATACTACTCTCTGGTGCTGTCTGTCAGCTACCCCCCCCCACCACTAACCAACCATGCTACTAGCTTCATATGCATTCCATTTGCTCCAACTTTTCTAAGAGTTTTCCATGTGATATTTTGTCAAATGCCTTTGCAAAGTGCAGCAGTATCATGGTGTAGTTATTTCCTTTATCTAATTATACCTGGATGATACAGAAATTCAAGTATTTCTTTTGCCTCTGTCACCTTCCTACTATGAGCACTGTTTAATGTCATCCAACCATAATCATTTTTCCTCTTACTTGATACATATAAAAAAACTTGTTTGGATTTACTTTGGCCTGATTAGCAAATTTTCTCTCAATCTGATTTGGCCTTTCTCACCATGCTATTCACACTTATTATTGCACTTTGTACATCTCATGAGTATAATGATCACCTTTCCTGCTGATATTCTCTCCACAGTGTTTTCTTTCTTTGCAGCTCTTGTTTTATATATCTGCTTATCTATCTCTGCTTATCTTGTTTTATATGTCTGCTTGTTTATCCTCCTGAACTTGAGTAAGCAGTCTGATACTGCTTCTCTCAATCTGTGACCACTTCCCATGCAGTACTGACGTTCTTTCCTTGTCTAATTTCTTAGTGGCCACGTGGTTAGCCTAGTGGCTATGTGCTTCACAACCATATGCCTGTGGAAGGAGTGTCCTAGGTTCGATTCCCGTCGATGATGTGAGGAGCTTAAGGATCTTTCTCAGCCATAGCCAAGTTAGCCGGTCTTGAACAGCAGGGTTTTCCCCCCAGTTTATCTGGGGATTTTCATCCTACAAGCAGACAAACCAGCCTCATGAAAACACAGGCTACAATCATAGGATATAGTACTTAATCCCTCATTAGGAGGGCTCAACCAGTCCTGAGGAACAGGGAGAACCCCACACAAATAAAATAAATTTCTTAGTATCTTTAATTTATAGTATAACCAAGTGAAAAATACTTCCAACAACTTTCTCTAATCCAGAGTAATTTAATAATAAGATGCGACACCTTTCGGCAACTTGTATATAAAAATATGACTCCTGCATTACTTCAACCTTAATATCACCTCTGGCTCCCACTGAAGAGACCTCGATAAAGGTTGAAACCGGTCTGGGTAGTGACCCCATAATGCATAGCATTATACATGTCTGCAAGGAGATGTGCTTTGCATTATGGGATAGGATATTAAGGCAAGTGATGTGAGGTCTTAGCATCCTTATACGAGTTGCCCCAGTCCTGAAAATACTTCAAGTACCAACTTTGTTTGCTTGCACTTGGATAAAGTATTAAACTAAGTATATAATTTCTTGGTATCCTTAATTTATATCACCTAGTATAATTTACAAGTTGGAGTTAAATTAATAGCATCATAAAGTACAATGCTTCAAAAAAAAAAAAAATGCTCTGGAGGGAGCATGAAGAAAAAGGTGATTAGGATTCATAGTAAGACAGATTGCAAGAAAGAGACGGGTGACTAGCATGGTAAGAGATGTAAAATCAGATTATGAGAAGTGATTAGCTAAGTTTTAGCTAATCTCTTCTAGATTAGCTAAGTATTATGCAACAAACAATAGAAAGGATGATTATGGAAGGATAACTTTAATCAGTACTAATGGTAGGAACGGCCAAAAGCAGAAGAAATAAGTGAGATAATAAACAAACATTTTGCAAAAGTGTATTACTGGCAGAGAGTAGTTAAGTTGGCAGAGGCTGATGTGAAAAATTGAGGTAGACAAAGTGAAGGTACTTAGTATATTGAGAAATATCAATGCAAACAAAATGTCAGATTCAATGGCACATCAGGCCATGTGTAACAAGAATGTGCAAAGGAACTGGCAGTATCTCTGACCAAGCTTTTTAATAAGTCTCAGGTATGGCAAGGTTCTGAGGGAGTGGTAAAAAGGGTAAGATGAAGACAGTACCAAGAGAGACAGAGAGAGAGAGAGAAAGAAGTAGCAAATAACAGACTAATAAATATCTCAGGAGTAGTGGTGAAAGTATTGAAAAGTTGACCAACACTTCATTGCCAATCACGCGATATCGCGTGATCTCACCAAATGGTCTGTCGCTCGTTATCACGTGGCCGTCGCTAACTAAATAAAAAAAATTTGGCCACCACATGAAATTCCAATTTTCAGCTTAGCAATGAACGACATCGCACGATCACGCGATGCGAGTCCTCACCAAACGGCTGAGCACGCGTTATCGCGTGGACATCGCTAACTAAATAAAAAAATTTAAAAAATTTGGCCACCACACGAAATTCCAATTTTCAGCTTGGCAATGAAAGTGTTAAAGATAGAATTCAGGAATGGGTGAATAAAAATATTACTATTATGTGACACCTCCAAGGAGTCCAAAGACTCATACAGGGAGGGCACCTACTCTACAACTCTCCATCTCCATTACTCAATCCACCAACTACAACTACCATCATCATCTACACCAATGCCATCTGCTGCCCACCACCACCACTAGTATTTTCACAGCCAATCACAAACATCCATGCCCATGGTGGGATTCAAACTTGCAGCCTTTTGACTGAAGAGTGAATACACTAACCACTCAGCCAACCAGGCTGGCATATGATACATGACTCAGTGCATAGGAATATGATATTCTATAAGGGACAACATGGTTTTGTGAAGGGTTGGTCTTGCCTAGTAATCTGCATAATTTTTTATAATCAAGTGACAGAGGAGTCAGATAAGGGAAATGGCTATTCAATGATACTGCTACACTTTGCAAAAGCATTTGACAAAATTCCACATAGAACTCTAGTGCATAAAATGGAGCAAATGGGGATGGATATAAATCTGGTGATTTGGATTACATGGTGGCTGATGGATAGATCAAAAAGTGGTTAGAAGCATACGGGGCATGATAGAAGCATATCTGCAGACATGTTATATATCTAGATATAATCCCAAAAAAAAAAAAAAAAAAAAAAAAAAAAAAAAAAAAAAAAAAAAATCCAAGTATCAGTTTTTAGTTCAAAAGCAAACTTCACAGCTATCATTTAACCCAGTGGAGCACCCAGATGGGGGTCAAGGGGCCTTCCCCCCCAAAGAAAAAGGGAAAAAAAAACTAGAAAAATTTCCAAATACTTTTAATTAAAATTAATTTTTTTTATTTATGTTGTGTCATGTCTTCTATTTCTATATACTACTTATGAATTAACGATCCCTGCAGATACTCAGTCATAGGTCGTATGCGATGCATAGTGTGTATTCTCAAATCGTCTATCAACTCAGTCCCCCCCCCAGGATTACACCCTGAGTGTGCTACTGATTCAACTCAGGGCCGATTTTATCATTAGGCGAACCTAGGCAATCACCTAGGGATGCCAGATTTTGCTACATAGTTTGGGGAAAAATTACAACCTTCAAAAAAAAATTTGTAAAACCTTGATTAATAATAAAAAACTGAAATAAGTCAAGCTGTCCTGGTGCTCACTGATGATCCTACATTATTTTCGCCTTTCTCTATTTCTTCCATTCCCCTGCTGTTTGTATACTTAACCTCAAGTGCAGAGATTTTTCCTCCTTCTGGCATCTGTCCCAAGATGAGTGGGGAATGATATTATTTTTATAAATATCCACATATGTAGGTGTACGTGTGCTTGTGTAAGTGACAAAATATATATATAGACACAATGTATAGGGGTGCCTACATTTTCTTTGCCTAGGGGCATCAGATACTCTCGGACTGGCTCAGATTCAACCCCATCAATCTTCTGAGGAATGCTAGTTGGATAGACGGAATGCTTAATAATGGAAGTCTTGCAATGAAATCTTATTTGAATAAACTGGAAATCCTGTGTTCAAACTAAATTTTGTGATTATAAAATATTATTTCTGAAACAAATGGAAAGTTATCCATCCTAGAAGTTTCATATGGTTAGGAAGTTAAAAGAACTTAAAAGTAATTTGAAAATTGAGACAAGAGTAGAAATATTAGAATAAAAATAAATAAATACAGTTGCCACTTAACTTAATTATTTATTTTGCAGAATGTTCAGCTATGTTTCGTAGTCATTATCAGTACAGTAGAAAAGCGACAAACACACACACACAAAAATCTTTAGAAAAAATAGTAGTCATAGTTACTGGATCATATCAATCTAAGTTTGTCCCCCTGTGACATGCATTCTAAGGCTGTTGAGATACAGATACAAATTTATGTTATTAACTAATCCAATTTTTCTGTAGTTCAAGCTAATACAGAAAATAATTTCGTCTGCTAGTTCGTTCCCATACTGCCAGTATAGCATTTGTCATGTATTATGGTGGATGCTTAGTAACAGCAAAGCACACTAGAAGAAGGTGAGGTTGAACATTCTACCCCTTGAGAGTACATATCAGAAACTGTGGATGATGATTTATAATATGAACTAATTCAATAGAAAACATATGGAAAAATACCAGTCTTATAGACACAGACTCATCTCGGGAGGTCGAGATACTATAGTTATAGAATCATCTCAACCTCTTGTGATGAGTCTTTTGACTCCATGGAGGCCTGAATAATAATCTGCATAGTATGCACACAAATAATATTTACTGGAGTCAAGGAATATAAAATGTTTAGAGTTTAACTGTATATAATGAAAAATGTTTAATCTTCATTAATATTAGACCTCTAGGAAGTTACTATTATTATGTGACACCTCCAGGGAGTCCAAACACTCATCGAGGGAGAGCACCTACTCTACAACTCTGTCTCCACCACTTAATTCACCAACTACAACGAACTGCAACTATAACCATCATCTACACCAATGGCATCTACTGCGCACCACCACTGATATTTTCACAGACAATCAAAAACATCCATGCCCACAGCAGGATTCAACCTGCAGCCTTTTGGCTGGAAAGCAGATATACTAACCACTCAGCCAACCAGGCAACCAAGTTGAAAAGCTATCTGCAGGAAGTCCCCACAATTGCACACAGAATCATCCAATTCTTCCTTAAATTCATTCACCGCACTTTCTGGCAATGGATACTGCTTGCTAGTTGCTTTCTATGAGCCTGCTCCTCACTCACGTGCTCACACCCACATTATACAACTTCAGGAGGGGTCTCTTGTGTTCCTATCTCCCAGCATCCTATGAAAAATCTCCACATTACCCAGGTAATAACTTCAGTTCCAATTATATATATATATATCAATCATATCCCTTCCTACTTCCAATTCAAGAATATGAAGATGGTATTCCATCAGTGTGTCTTCGTAACTCACATTTCGCATTCCTAAAACCAACTCAGTATTTCTCTGAGGCCTCTCCAAGATAGTTTAATCTCTTCCTGAAAAATCATCAATGACTTGCACAGAAAAATACATAAGCAGCCTAATGAAGACTTTATGCAATGAAACTATTACCTTTTTACTTTTACATTTGAAGGTCTTACTCATCAGCAATGCCATAATTAATTGCAATATCATCACAATTTTCCACAATGTCATCTTTAAACTTCATGTCTCTGTCCAACACTACAACCTTCAAAGTTCTAATTTCCTATGTCTCCTTCAAAACGGCAATATTATTTCAAAATAGATCTATTTAATAACATTCTGTGAATGTAACTTTGTACTCTGAAAGGGGCAATGTTGGAGCTTACTATTCAATGGGATATTTTAAATTTATGACAAAATGTAAATGATGAAAAAAAACTTTGATATCTAAAGAAAGCTCACAGGCTTTCGTATTCTATATTTCTAACCCTACCCCCTCCCTTTTTTTTTTTTTTTTTTTTTGAAAGTACAAAATGCTGCTTGAATAGCACACCCATTCACTCTGCACTGTTTACTGTAACGAGCTGGCTGAAACCTTAAAAAAAAAGGCATAATCAATATATACTTTAATCAGCTGTTTCTCTTGATATGGTCACCGATGATTCATCCTTCACTCTAATAATAATAAACTTGCGTAATTAGGTATATAAATCCACAGAGACTCAGTAGTTACTTTTCTTTGTGATATATCATTTGTGAGACACGTGGTTACTCACTGGCTGGCTCTGCGTGCTTACACATACAAATCATGTTCATTCATTGCTCTGATTTCTGCCGAATCTAGGATAGAACTTCAATTCAATATTATGCGTTCTCAGCAGAAGTCACCACTGAGTTTAATCCTAAGATCCAACAACTATTCAAATTGCCACCATCCACACGACAACACATCACATATATATCAACAATTAAAGATGCTCAGCCTACAATTTACAAAAATGCCACTAGTACGAGTAGCAACACCACAGAAGAATGATATACCTATGAAAAAATATGAAAGGTAGCTTAACGAAGTTTGAGGAGAAGAAGGAGTAAAAACAAGAATTTTTATCGTACGTTATTATTATTAACAAATAAAAATTAAAAAAAAAATAAAACTTTTATATTCACAGTGAGTATGGAAATCTCTTTTCGCAAGAACCCCCTTTCACGTGTGTGCAAACAAGTAAGTCACACTAACAAAGTCCACAAAGTGTGTAAACAACTAATTCATACATTCGGCGACAGCTGAGCTCGAGGATATCAATGAACCAAAGCTTTCCGGGAGAATGTTGCCACCATCCCATATTCCTAAATCCAAATAGGCATTTAGAGTTTAGGAGGACATTTAAACCATATCTGGCTTTTGGAGACTGAATGGGCAGTTAAATCTCCACCGGTAAATCAGAGATAGTTGGCCCATGACTATCAGTAATTATTATAAGCGACAACCGATGAGGCGACGGGGAAATAAGTGCTGCCATTTCTTGGCACCTAGCCCTAACAGGATGTGTGACTGTATGAAATAATGTGGGTTCTACAGTCGATTTTCTATAAGCCTGTGTAACTCAGTGGAAGTCACGCTTGCATGCTCTACTATAAGTCTCCAGAAGATCGACTTATGTTCAAGTCTAGTCGTCGACAGGAGGAAGAGGAACTTTTTCAAAGCCTTTCTTGGCCGGATCATGAGTTAGTCAGTCCCTGGCATGGCAAGTGGGTTTTTTCTCCCGGAAACTCGAGTTTTTTCGTCCTATAAACTCAAGAAAATAGATTTTTTTTCCTCTCTTATGCTGTGGATGAGGTGCAAAAGTAGATATACAGTTGTGAATCTTTTATTATTTTGCATTTCTTATTTTTTAAATGATTTTTCCAGATAATTATGGCTGGCAATTTAACCAACTACTAACAAAAGTGGATAAAAAAAACAATACTGGAAGACAGAGAATGCTGAAAAGGTTTGACAGAAATGGGGTGAAAAATTTGATACACCCCCACCAAGCAAGCTAACAGTTTACAGAATATGCTATAAATTGGATCAGACTGGGTCCATCTGTAATGTGCCAAAGAGTGGTCAACCTGTCAGTGTTACTCTCCCTGAAAATGAAATGTTACTTGCGTTTGCATTTACTCAAAGCTCACGAAAATAAAAATAAATTAAAAAAAGAATGAGCTTCTAAATGAGTTAGGCATTCTGTGCAGATCTTTGGGTCGTCTGATGCAACGTTTAGGTATGAAAATGTATCGGCCATGATTAATGCATGGATTATCACAGAAGGATCCAGATCGCTGTTTACATTTATGCAAGGTAGTTTTGAATGAAGAATGACAAGGAGATGCCATCATTTGAAAAATCCATTGGTCTGACAACCCAAATTTTAAACTCTCAGGCACCATTAATAGGCACAACTTTGTTTATTACTCAACAGAAAACCCCCGTGTAACAATTAAAGAACGGTTGAATCACCCTAGGGTTACAGTTTCGGTGGGCCTTTCATGTAAAGGGGTTATTGGACCTATCATTTTCAATACAACTGTACACAAAACACCTGTATTTTAACATACTGAAGGACACTGTTATAACACAATTACGACTGCAGCAAGATAATGAGGGCATCTTTATTTAAGCAAAACGGAAGTTCCTCCCACTATGCTGTAGCAGAGCACCATTTTATTGACCAATTATCATCTCATTGCTGGACAGGGTCGATAAGGACCAGTTAAATAACCACCGAGATCACATAACCTCACCGCAATGGACTTCTTCTGGGATGTTATCAAAGATAAAGTATTTTCAAGAAAACCATGCTGCTGATTATATAAATAATTAATAAGAAAAGCATGCCAAGAAATTGATAATAATAAAGAATTTTGTGCCAAAGTGTGCTTGGTTGTAGAAACTGGACTACGGGAATGTGTAAATGCTGAAGGCTGACACTTTAGGCACTTAAGACATAGTACTTAATTGCAATTCCACTTAATAAAGCTAGTGTGTTAATCTTTACTTTATACTCATATTTTTTTCTATAATATATACCTAATTTTGAACCTCTGTATTATATATATATATATATATATATATAAAACCACTTTAAAAAAAAAACAAGTAAAATAATATTAAATTAGTTCACTTACCTTTTAGAAATGTATTTTCCTGTTAAAATATGTTTCACTATAAATTTGCAATTCACATTGTACTCAGTGACCCACTAGACAGAGGGCCAACAAACACTGGTTGCTAAAGAGCCAAGAGGCTGTTTTTCCGGCGACATAAATTAAGTTAAGGGGATAGAACATCCCGTATTATTTTACAGCCGGGTACGAAACTCGGAGATCGAAATCTAAGAGTTTCATGCCGAAGAACTATCGGCGAGTCCAAGCCTAAGTCATCACTTGGGTAGTACAACACTCGGAGCAAAGGTGGAGCAAGCTCCATAACTTATAATGTAAAACAGTAATACATCTCCTAGGAGCTGCGTTTTACATTATGAGAAAATATTAAGGATAGTGACGGATCTTGCTCCACCTTTGCTCCGAGTGTTGTACTACCCAAGTGATGACTTAGGCTTGGACTCGTCGATAGTTCTTCGGCATGAAACTCTTAGATTTCGATCTCCGAGTTTCGTACCCGGCTGTAAAATAATACGGGATGTACTATCCCCTTAACTTAACACTGGTCGCTGTTCACAAGAGTAATGAAAATTTTTTTGACAAATTAGAAAAGATGAACCAAAAACAAGAACGTGCTTTATTGCTGCAATAAAACACGTGTTCTATAGCTACCCCACCGTGGGCGCCGAAACAGGCCAACCCATAATAAAATTTTAAGACAGAAAAAGTGTCCCATGGTCGAGGGTGTAAGGTTACATATTTCAATCACTTTCACGATTATAATTTGAGGAATTTTTTACTCTACCCGGGGTTCCCCCCCCCCCTCTGCGGACGCACATTACCATATGATTGCATTTTTATCGAAGTATGAAAGTTTGAGAGTGCATAGCGCATCAGCGCTCATCTTAATAGGTCCAATGCAATTAATTGCAAGATAACTTTGAATACTTCTGCTTAGAGTGGGGGAACAATCTGTTTGTTTTAGGATTTATTAGAAAACAACACTGAAGGAGAATGCTATTTGATTGGTATATTTAAAATACTCAAAGATGAAAATATGTGAACCATCATTTATAAGACATGTGAGAATAGAAAATGAAAGGAAAGAATAAGTGTGAGTAGAAATACTTTCATTAATGCTAAACGAATTATTAATAATTAACATTTGTGATAGGTGTGTCCTACAAGTTGTTGGGTAGAGCGAATAGCACAAGCGCATAAAGTCTAGACATGAATAAGCGAATTTATGATGGCATAATTAAAAAGTAAAACTTATGAGGGGTCAGAGAGTATGGCAGGAATAAATATGGTTTGATTGAGCAGCCAATCATTTCGTAAAATTTATTGCCCGTGTTACGTGTATTTCTCTGGTTTGTGTATATTTCGGTCAGTTTTCCAAGAATTTTCTTTTGTTTACTGAGACTCAGAGTACATAACATTTGTGGGCAAAGGTTGGTCGATTGGTAGAGCCTCTGCTGCTAATGGCTCAGTTAAGTTTGAGCGCGGTTAGTAGTTGGAAGGGATCCAATCGTTCGATGCTGTTGGCACACCACACCTCGATGAGTCTTTGGACTCCCTGGAGGTGTCAAATAATAATAACATCCGATCATTATCGAAATTATCCACTTTCGGAAATCTTACATTCATTAGTTGTTGTTTTAGAATCAGCGGTTCCTCTGTCTTATCAATCTCACATCTGCTGGTATTTTTTTGTAGATCAACATCATCTTATAATCCTTAATGCAAAGCCCACCTCCTCGAGGAGGTGCATGATGCTATGCATTCGGCTTTGCATTAAAGGTAAATATTAAGAATAGTGATCAGAGTTTATTCACCTTTACCACGAGTTGCCTAGACTTGTACTACTTTACGGTTAGACTTGCATTACGTGCAGGCGCAAACTACACTTATTTGTCTGTTGGCTTACTTGGGAAATGGAGTAAAAAACCAGGTTTAAAATAGCTTGGTATCTTTAACATATATTATATCCAAGATAAAAAAATTTCTACATCTATCTCTCATCCTGAGATTTTTATTTAATAAGGGTCAAAGCACCTTATGGTAACTTGTTTTGGTAAAATACTTATAAGCTCTCTATTACTTAAGCTTGGTATTTCCTAGCCTGGCTCCCACTGATGAGACCTCAATAAAGGTCGAAACCGGTCTGGGTAGTGGCCCCTTGCCTTTAATGCATAGCATCATACATCTCCTCAAGGAGATGGGCTTTGCATTAAGGATAAATATTAAGAATAGTGATTAGAGCTTAATTCCCTTTTACCACAAGTTGTCTAGACTTGTAGTACTTTATGGGTCACTAGACTTGCATTACGTGCAAGCCTAAGTGAGGTGCAAACTTGGCTTATTTGTCTGTTTGCTTACTTGGGAAATGAAGTATAAACCAGGTTTAAAATAGCGTGTTATCTTTAACATATATTATACCCAAGGTAAAAAACTTTCTACATATATATATATATATATATATATATATATATATATATATATATATATATAGTATATATATATATATATATATATATATACACACACACACACACACATATATATATACCAAACAATTTTATAAGCTAGGTTTTAATCCTTTTCCCGAGTAAGCAAACAGACAAGTAAGTCAAGTTTGCTCCTGAACATAGTTCAAGTCTGAGGCAACTCATGGTAAAGGTGGACTTGTCTGTTTGTTTACGTGGGAAAAAGGATTAAAACCTAGCTTATAAAATTGCTTGGTATCTTTAACATAGTATATACCCAAGGCAAAAAACTTTCTACATATATATGTATTCATACTTTTATGTACTGACTGAGATCCAAGAATTCTAATTCTTGGATCTCAGTCAGTATATAAAAGTATGAACATATCTCAATTCCAAATTAATACAACAAATCATCACACACGCGGGGTGGTTCAAAATTCCACGTACAAACTTTAAGGGGAGATAGAAAACATCTAAATCAACCACATTCAGTTAGGAAAGCATGACTGGAAACGCCACCCGAATGTGATAAGTGGCGCTGTTTGCCAGCGTTCCAGGTGAGCAATTGAGGAACGGGACTGCAAAATTCGCATAAACTATACAAAAAATAAGGGGGTAGGGGAGGCAAAATATGCTACTGCACGGAGCAGCCCTGATTAAGGCTTCCTCATTCGCCATCGTACGTAGAACAGTGTCGTTTTACGAACGCTGAGATTTCAGACATGCTCCTCGTTTAACATATTATGTATCCAACTACTATTGAACTGTTCAGTTACGCCTAATAAATCTTTTTACACCACTTACTGCCTTGTGTTATTTCTTTATTATTGTGTACCTGTTAGTACCTTCCAGTGGCGTTTCCGGTCATGCTTTCCTAAGTGAATATGGTTGATTTTGATGTTCTCTACCTCCCTTCAAAGTTTGTACTTGGAATTTTGAACCACCCTGTATATGTATATGTATATATATACACACACACCAGGGGCAAATATTCCGGGTATGTGGTGCTCATCCACGAAATATCAGTATCACCGATATATTTTTTTTATTTATTCCCGTTAAAGACTCCCTAATTGTCTGCAGACTTTGCTTGATTCCTAAAATTAAACACAATATGCTAATGCTTCATTGCTCTCTTCACGAGCATATGAAGCATTAGCTGAGATCCTCAAAAGTCTATGTTTCAATTCTCGTGTAGCAAACAACGACAGAACTTTCTCAAGAGTTCATTTAATTTCTTGTTTTCTTTTCCCGTTGTTAAATATCGGTTTTGTTAAATTTTTTTGTCAAATTTAATGTCAATTTGGCCAAATTTTTTGTTAAATATCGGTTCAGTATTTTAAGAGAGTTTTACTTGTTCACCTGTTTTCCTCTCTTTCTTAATCTTGAGAGTATGTGTTATATATCAGTGATAATTACTACATCTGGAATCTTTCTATTAATTAGTGCCGCATTCATTCAGATAAGAGATAACACTATCCAATTCTTTAGAATGTCGACTCGTGGCATAACCAAAGTAACCTATAGTTTTCAGTCAGTGTTGCGTGATTAATGCGGCTTTCCTCTAACTGCAACCACCTTACACAACAATCCTGAAAACTCAAGCAAAGAATAAGAGATTTTATGATAAAAAGCAAATCTGTCATAATCACTGAAGAATGTGGATGATTGTGAGAGGTTTCTTCTCCCATATGTTGAACCACATCTCTACAACAGAAACTCAAACTTCACTTCAAGCACTGTTCATCTGTGTTTTCAATTACTCACTCGTCGATTTTGTTGGTTTCAAAGAGCACTATGCATGTTGATTTCATATATATATATATATATCCATCAAAAAGATAATCTTTTTGATGTTTTTATCTAAAAATTTCTCTGCCACATTTTATGAAATAAGAAATTTACTATCTGTATTGCTTTCTTGTCATAGCAATTTAAAATTTATTTTTGATGTCCGTTTTTTTTTTTTTAATGTTGATTTCCTCCACTCTAATTTCACTGATAATGAAATCACTTTCCTTACCAGTAGAAAGATATTTCATCACCAGTGATTTGATACAAATTGTTCATATGCCTATCCAAACACCAGAAAATAATCACTTTCTAAACACTCTTAGTCTCTTCCTTACTAGCGGCTATTCTTGGTATCAGGGCAGTATTCATGGGTGTGCGAACTGTGCGGTGGCACAGGGCCCCGCAAAGCGCAAAAAATTGAAAAACGAAAATTAATTTTTTTAAATTATTATATACATTAATATTATAATTATTATATAAAAATATTATTATATAGAAAAATATATGTATATAATTTTACAACCAACTATTGTTGTTATAGTAAGCGAAATAAGATCGTAGCGCTAGTATTTGAAACTACTCTAAGATATATAACAATATCGTACAACACGGGTGGCGAACCTATGGCACGCCCGAGAATTTTGCTGACACGTCAACGATTTACATATGGTATACTTTTATACGCTTATAAATTATTCAACCTTTTTTTTTTTTTAATTGTTACAATACGTACAAGTTAAATTTTGTTTTACAGGACAGAGCAGCTATGAAGACATGAATTCTATTGGTGTAATATTAACAAAAGATCACGCGACCCTTTAAAGACAAATGGAACCCACAATTTTTGAGTTGAAATGCTAATTCTCTTCAACCGAATTCCATATCATCTGTCATAACATTCACTATGTATTTCTTAGTTTGAAGACATTCACGACGTGGTGTCGTTTATCGTTCCGACAGAACTTCTCATTACCGGGGGGCTCTACTCACACAAGTTTCAACCCTTGGTTGATTTTTATTGCCTTGTTTGTGTTTGAGCTGGAAGGGGAACTCACACAAGCATTATGACATGTTTCAATTCGTGGTAGAATTTTATTTGAAGTAAGCCTTTGTGATCAGTCATAATGACATCGAGAATTTTAAATGCAATCAAACACACTTATTTTATGTAATTGAAAAATTAGACAAGTTTTAGTTAGATACTGTATTTCCGGTGCAATATATGGTTTTGCTTGCATCTATACAGCCTAGTTTCTGTGAGAGGAGTACATGTGATTCATTAGTTAGCACCTTTTTATTCTAGCTGTTTCTAATTGCACTATTTGTTGATAAATATATTACACAGACTGCAAAATCCTCTGTACCTTATTCAGGGATACAATAAAACTATTTTTTTTTCTTGCATCTACAGTATATATAATGGCTGTTGGGGAAGGCGTGTTGTTTTTGTGTGGGAGGTATATATGCAAAACGTTTTAATGTCTTTTTTCGTAAAGTGAAATCAGGGTGCAGTTATATTCGACGGTAAGACAAGTCGACATCCTTCTGCTGCTTCCCCTGCTCCGCTGACTTCTATAGTGAGTAACAATGCATAAATATTTTTCTGACTACCGTTTTTTTTTTTCTTCAAACCAAAATCATTAAAATGAATTTAATAATACAATAAGCAATTTTATACTGAATAATATTATAAATTTTGTGATCAGAATGGGATATGTCAATGAAACTTACAAGTTAATTTAATGATGTTGGCCTGAGGAAACTACAATATTGTAGCATTAGTCCTGTGATTGATAACTAATTTAAATGCGTACTTTTATATTTCTCAACATGCTACACCGTATACATAAGTGTACTAATACTCTTTATGATTATTCCATAATTATTAATACTTATTAACTAAAATAAATAGCCAAAAGGCTTCACATCGGCAATACAAAAATAAATTAAGTGGATGTTAAATCCAACATTAAACGTTAGTTTAATGTATAAACTTTAAAAAAATCATATGTATCAAGAATTTAGACTTAGCATGGCCTGTTCCGGCCTTAGAAGTCATCGTTGAGTCGTTTAAGAGGACGTCCTGGTTTTCTTTTTCCTAATGGTTTGTACTTTAAGGCTTGTTTTGGAAATCTTTCTGTTTTCATTCTCTGAACGTGTTCCATCCATTTATGTTTATATTTTTTAATTTTTTCTATTACTGGTTCTTGGTTTAATTCTTTCATATCTTCGAATTTTTGTGATCAAATAGGGTATACTTTGCAGTTTTTCTCATAAACTTCATTTCTGCTATTGTTAATCTTTGTCTTTTTGTTTTGTCCAGATTTCGCTTCCATACATTAAGACCGGTAGGGCTAATATATTGTATACTCTTATCCTGGTTTGTTTTTGAACTAGGTTTGATTTAAATATAGTTAATTACACCTGTTATTTTTAAATATTTTGAAATTTTTACGTTTATATCTTTTTCATATGTGATCATACATCCTAGGTAGTTAAATGAATTCACCTGTTCTAAGATCTTGTTATCTATTACTATTTTAGTTCTTGCCCTTTAAAGGCCATAGTTTTTGATTTTTCCGTTGATATTATTATTCCATAATCTTTGGATATCTCATTTAGATTTAAAATAGCTTTCTGTAAGTTATCTTCAGAATTTGTAATTATTATTTGGTCGTCGGCAAAGAGGAGAGTGTTTAAGTTAACTGTAGGTGAAAGTTTAATTTCTTGATGTAAATTTTTACTCCATTTTATTATTTCATTTAAGTAGATATTAAAAAGAGTTGCTGAGAGGGGACATCCCTGTCGGACCCCTTGGTTTATCTCTCTTGTATATGATAGCTCGTGATGTAATCTTATTTGTATTTGATTATTTTCATACATACTTGTGATAGCTTTTAGGATATTATTTGGTATCTGTCTTTCTTTTAATATGTTAAATAATATAGGCGTAACGGTGGAAGACAAAACGAAGCTAAGTTACTGTATTTAGTTATATTTCATTTTATTTAATTATATTTAGTACTTAAATGTTCTGATGTTTGTACTTTTTTTCCTCTTATTTATTAATTGAATAATTATTAAAGATTAAGGTATAATTTGACAAAACACGTCACAGATAATAATGGCACCTGTGCGAAGGAAAATGGCGGCCAGTAATGAAGGTTCGCCATCCTTATCAAAGAACGGTAGCATAAAAGAAATGAGTCAGTGTACTAGCTGTGAAATGTACGCTTTGCGGAGTGTGGTTAGATGATAATAAAGGATTTAATGTGTGTAGAAAATGTAGGGAGAATGCGGAATTGAAGTGTATTTCGGATCGTGAGTGTGATATTTTTGTCAACCTTCAGAATGAAGGAAACAGGGATATGACAGGAAACGGCAAGGTTGTACATGAAAATTGTGAGAGTGTGAATGTAGAAAGTGTGAATGATAGTATAAATGGTTTCTCAGAGAACAAAAAAGATGAGATAGATGCATTGAGTGAGATCGCGTTGTTGAATAGTGCGATAGAAAGAGCAAAACAGCAGCTAGAGTGCATGAACAAAAGTAGACTGAATGAACCAACCAATAATAAAAGGTATGACAGGAAAAATAGACGTATGAATGTGAACATGAACAAAATGAAGGATAGAGTGCTGTATGGAGACTCGTTAGTACGAGGTGTGTTAGTAGAGGATTTGACAAAATCGTACCAACCTGGTGCGACCATAAAGGACGTAACTGCGTCTATTAGAGAGCAAAAGGAAAGGGTGAAAGAAATGATTGTTGTGGCAGGTACGAATGATTTAAAAGGAGATAAAATGGAAATGATAGAAGACCTGAATGAATTGTTTGAGGTAGCAAAAGAAAAGAGTGAGAGAGTTAGAATGATTAGTCTTTTGCCACGGTATGACAGTGAAATGTTTAAAAGGAGGGCTATAATTGCAAATGACTTTATGCGTGGGTTATGTATGACGAGTGGTGTGGAATTTGTGGATGTGTGGAGTGAGTTTGATGGGCGAAAGGATCTATATAAGATGGATGGCTTGCATTTGAATGGTTATGGTGTAAGAAGACTTGAGAAAGTGTTGCTGAATGTAGTGGATGTGCAAATTCAGGGAAACTAGATTTGTTAGGGGGGGGGGGAGTAGAGATACAGTCCTTATGGAGGCAGTTGAATGTAAGAATGAATATAATATGCCAGAGCAAATAAGGATAACAAATCTGAGTGGGATAGTTAATATAAGACATCAAGGTAGGGTTGGGGCTAATGGGGGTCTTAAATTCATGTACACTAATACTAGGAGTATTAGGAACAAGAAGGAAGAGTTTTTGGCCATGGTTGGCACTTCCAGACCACAGGTTATTGGTATTAGTGAATCATGGCTGACTGTAGATGATATAGCTAGTGGGATTGAATGTGATGGGTATAGTGTGTTCAGGAATGACAGGGAGAATAAAATGGGGGGGAGGAGTATTGTTGATGATAGCTGATGAGCTACAGCAGCCAAGGAGAATAGAAGTTGAATTGCAGGATAGAGAAAAGAGCATATTTGAGGCCATTTGGTGTGAGATTGTGGCTAGCAGAACTAAATATACAATTGGGTGCTGCTATAGACCAGCTGATGGAAAAGATGGTGGTGACAGTATGCACAAGCAAATAGAAGAAATGGGTGAAAGGAGGGTGATTATTATGGGAGATTTCAACTATGGTCGCATTGATTGGAGTGAGGAGAGGACACACGGGAGGAAGGAACTGGATTTTATGCGGTTATTAAGGGATAACTATCTGCGACAGCATGTAATGGAAAATACTAGGGGTCAGAGAGTGCTTGACCTAGTAATTACATCTGAGGATTTGGCTGTAACAAATATGACCACATTGCCACCAATCGGTGAGAGTGATCATAGGGTCTTAACTTGGGAGGTGGCTAAAGGTGTAGAATTTTCAAGACAGGGTACATGTGGAATTATCGGGCTGGAAAGTATGACAAGCTTAGGAGTTTGATTGGTTCAGTGCCATGGCATGCACAACTGCAAGGACTAGAAGTTGATAGTGCATGGGAGGTAGTTAAGAAGTGCTTGCATGAAGCAATGGCTGACTGTATACCTAGAGTCCGAATAATAAATCAAGTAGGGGTTAAATGGATGAATAACACCATTAAGCTTGAGTTGCAAAAAAAGAAACAACTATGGAGGGAATTTAAGGAGAAAGGTGACCGGCAGGCACATGAACGGTATAAAGCACAGGCCAGAAGGGTGACGAGTGTGGTAAGAAAAGCAAAAAAGGATTACGAAAGAACATTGGCCATGCAGGCTAAATAGAATCCTAAACAGTTTTTTAGATATGTAGCAAGTAAAAGGAAAAATGTACATGGCAGATTGATTTTAAAGAATGCCGATGGTAGGGAGGTAACTGAATCAGTTGAGATAGTTGAGTTACTGAGTGAGCACTTTGCAAAAGTATATCATCCAGGTGGTGACATTGCAGAAACGAATAAACCAGTAGATTATACGGGAATTGTGGTTAATGAAGTGGAGGTGAGTAGTCTATTGCATAACCTCAATGTCAATACATCTGTGGGAATGGATGGTATACCAGCTCGTGTTGTACGAGAAGCAGCTAAAGAATTGTCAGTACCCTTGACCATTTTGTTTAATTTGAGTCTCGGGTCTGGGTTAGTCCCGAGCGGGTGGAAAGAGGGGAAAATAGTTCCACTGCATAAAGGTGGTTCCAAGACTGCTGTAGTAAATTACCGACCGATTAGCATATCAGGAATCATTGTCAAGGTCTTAGAGAAAATAGTCAAGAGGAAAATACAAGATTGGATAGAAGAAAATGGGATACTGTATCGGGGACAGCATGGTTTTGTGAAGGGTAGGTCATGCCTCAGTAACTTGCTCACGTATTATAACACAGTGACGGCTGAACTGGATAAGGGTAATGGGTTTACGGTGATTCTGCTGGACCTTGCCAAGGCCTTTGACAGGATTCCACATGGAATTCTAATCAGTAAATTGCAGCATATGGGAATGGACATAGGGTTGGTGAGATGGATAGGAGGGTGGTTGACGGAGAGATATCAGAGAGTGGTTTACTCGGGAGTAGAGTCCACAAGACGGCCTGTGACTAGTGGTGTGCCACAAGGATCTGTTCTTGGACCACTGCTGTTTAATTTGTTCATAAATGATATAGGAAATGATCTGAGAGGAACAGTTCATTTGTTTGCGGATGATGCGAAGTTGGGTAGGGCAATAGTGAATGCAGATGACGTCAAAATTTTGCAGGATGATTTGGATAGATTGGAGGTCTGGGCTAAGGAGAATGGATGTCAGTTTAATGTGGCAAAATGTAAGGTTATGCATTTTGGGGTGAAAAGATTGGCGGCAGTTTACTGCATTGGTGGAACCGTGCTCCAGGAAATTGATGAGGCACGAGATTTAGGAGTGTTGGTAGATAAGGAATTGAAATTTAGGGGACACATTGCAAAAGTGACCAAAACAGCTCATCAAATCACTTGGTTGCTGAAGAATACGATGACAAGCAGAGACAAGCAGGTTATTGTTCCTCTGTATCGAGCCTTGATAAGATCCCATCTAGACTACTGTGCTCAGATTTGGTCACCTAGGTTTCTTCTTGATGTGGAGGAGGTGGAGAGGATCCAGAGGCGAGTGACCAAGATGATAGCAGGTCTGTGGAATGAACCGTATGAGAACAGGTTGAGGATTTGTGGGTTGCAAAAATTGGTTGATAGGCGGAGGAGGGGAGATATGATTGAGACATTCAAATTACTGAAGGGTTTCTATAAAATTAATTCAGAAGATATTTTTGAGAACAGGGCTGGTTGTGGGAGGACTAGGGGACATCCATGGAAACTGGGCAAAAGTGTGGTTAGTAAAGGTGTTAGAGCTGGGTTCTTTACTTTTAGAGTAGTGAATGAGTGGAATGCGCTCCCTGAGTCTGTGGTGGATGCTGTGACAGTGAATGAGTTTAAGGCGAGGTATGATAGATACTGTATGAATGTCAAATAGTTGTGATGAATATGATTTGGGGCCTCCCTTGATGAGTCCAATGACTCCCTGGAGTTGCCCGTAATAACAGTAATAGTAATATGTTTCTTTTAACTTTGTCAAATGCTTTTTCAAAGTCAATAAATGCAATATGTGTTTCTAAATTGTATTCTCTTCTTTTCTCTATTATTAACTTTAGGCAAAAGGCTGGGTCTATACATCATCATCCTTTTCTAAATCCATTCTGTACTAAAATAAAGTTTTCGGAATATTTCATTAGTTTGCTATTTAAGATTCTGCTATATATTTTGTAACTGGAATTTAGTATACTGATACCTCTATAGTTTTTAGAGTCATCTCTATTACCTTTTTTAAAGATAGGAATCACAATTGCTTTTTTCTATTCTATTGAGGGGATACCAGTTGAATAGATTTTATTTCAAAATAATAAGTCTTTCTTTGAATCTTATTCCTGCATATTTATATAGTTCTGAACCTAGCTTATCTTCTCCAGTTGATTTACAAATTCTTGTTTCTTTCAGGCTGATTTCTAATTCTTCTTTAGTTACTTCATTTTCGTTAATTGTTAGCCAATTGTCTTTTTTAAAATATTTGTCTGTCCACAATTATGTGTAGTAATTTAGAAATATTTCTAATTTCAATTCGGTGTTTAATTTTATGTTTTCTTTGGTATCTGCATTTAAGTGTTTCAAAATCTTATATATATATATACATTGGGTCTTATTTTATATAAATCATGTTCTAAATTAGAAACAAATTTATTCCATGATTCTCTGTCTTTTTCTGACTTCTCTTTTAGCTATGGCTCCTTTTTTCTTTTTATTTCTTTGATTGGATCATTCCAGATCTTGTTTTTTCTTTTATTGAATTTTTTGGTCTTTCCTAAGCTTTCATTTGTTGCTGCATTTAGTATCGTTTTTATATTAAGCCATTCTATTTCCATTTCTTCATTTTGTTTTATTTTATCTAGATATTGGTTAATTCTTTGTTCATATAGCCATTGCACATTTGTGTCATTCAATAGTCTAGTTTTATAAACAAATGTTTCAATTTTTCTTTCTGTTTTTGTTACTTGTAGTCATTTAGGTGGTAATCTTAATTTTATTTTAACAAGGAAGTGGTCACTGCTTATTTCATATCCTCTGTAAACTCTAACATCTAGTGAAAATTTTGATGTCGTTTCATTTAATATGAAGTAATCTAATATTGATTTCCATCCTCTTGCTGCCCAAGTATATTTATGTATGTCTTTATGTTTATAGAAGGAATTCATTATTTTTAGGTTATTATAAACTACAAAGTCAATCAATTTTTTACCATTTCTGTTTAGAGTGTGTTCTCCATGTATTCCTATATTATTATTAATTTTCGTGTTTCCAATTCTTGCATTTAAGTCTCCTGCTAAAATTATGTAATCATTTTTATTTATTTTATTATATATGTTTTGTAGCTGATTATAAAAATCAATATTATCCTGTTCTCTTCCTTCTTCTGGGACATATAAACCAATTATTGTTAAATAGCCTCTATTTTTATTCTAGCTTCTATTATTCTTTCATTCCATAATTTATGATGTTTTAACTGTTTTGAAAGGGAGTTATGAATCCAAATCATGACTCCTGCTTGTGCTCTTTGGTCTCTGTCGACTCCACTGTATATCACATTAAACTTTTCAGTTCTCATAGTTCCTTTTAATTTCTTTTTTGTTTCAGTGATTACTGCTATTTTAAAATTTCTTTCATTTAATAGTTGGTCTAATTCTATTTCTTTATATGCTATTCCTCTTACATTCCAGTTTGCTATGTGTATTATATTGTCGTTTTACCTTTTTCATTCCAGGGTCGTTTCCCATAGATTAAATCCGATTATCCTTTTCTGTCAGCTTACAAGTAGGATTATGTTCTCCATGTCAGGGGACCAGCCTGACGATGGAATAGTTCAGTGGTAGGGCTGCTACCTTAAGGCTTCTGAACTAGCCCCCTTTCGAATCCAAACCCATAGGAGGAATAGGGCACATTGAAGGGGAAAGAGTAGATTATAGAAGAAATATAGCAAGGTTTATAGAGAGGGCATAGTTGTAAGGCCAGAAATGAAAAGACCCCATGGCCCTCGAGTACTCTAATAGCATAAGGGTCATAAAATAAGTAGAGTTTGCTGATAAGGCCTTATAGGAAAGAGTAAAGTAAGTGGATCTTCCTCAAAGTAGGAGAGGATAGATCCAGCTAGGGGTCCATGGGAGTGCCGCTTCCCTTACAATCAAGATGATTGGCCCTGTTGGTCCACGAGTCCTTATCAGTATATTCGGACCACCCCACCATATACACGCACTCACGCGCATGTACATACACACATGGTGGGCTCCCCTATCCGCCACCCAGAGGACGCACTCTCTAGGAGTTACAGGGTCCCCTGGGAAGGTATTTACGAGTAAGTTTGTTGGGACTGGGCCCCTCTAATAAAGTAAGAATAAATATAAAACACTAGCGACGGCTATATTAATCAATTTTCTCCTCTACATATGCTTGCGAGTCATTATTTTTTGAAATAAATTTTATAAAAGACAGTTTAAGAAATAGAACGACTGATGAATCTCATTCGGCATGTGTATTACTAAGTGACAAAATATGAACCTGATATAAAGCACGTTTACATCTAATGTACAGCAAAAATCTCATTAATAAATTCATATTGATAAATTAATAATAGGTTGATATTGATTTGTATACGACAATGTGTATGCCAAATTATGAATTCATCTTTATGAAATTCTATGTTAATTTTTAAACTTGTCTCAATAAAATTCTACAATTGATTTTGTATTAATTTTCCCCTATTAAAAACTTCACGACACGTCAGCAACTTGCTTTGTAAATATTTGGCACGCGCGGACATGTCAGCAACTCGATTTGTAAACTTGGCATGCACACATAAAAAGGTTCGCCACCACTGTCGTACAACATAGTGTTAAATAGGGAAGTGCATTTAAAACAGGTGTTTTTAATAATTTTAAGGAGTTTTTTGATTTTATTTACAAGTGTATACACGTACTGTCATGGCAATTTTTTATGTGACATTACACATCTTAAAAAATATATATATTGTAAACTGGTTTTTGGTTATCCATCAGAATTTTTCTTCAATAGCAGTTTTCAATCTATATTAGATTTATTTATTTTCTAATATTATCTATTTTAGATATATTTTATTTATCAGGGAAGTAATTTTGTTTTAATTTATTAACTTATTTTATAATTAAATCTCTCGTATTTAATTCTAGAGTATGACTAGTCGTGAGAGAGATTATTATGGAAGAAAATACCCAAGTAGGCATGAAAAACGAAAGCGAAAACAAGAAAAATAAGCGGCCGAGGAACGTCAAAGAAATTCACTGAAATTGAACTCATATTTGTTCAGATATATCAATTGATAACGGGAGTTCTGATATAACTACAAACAGTTCTTCGGCTTCAACATTAGATGAAAGATCTGAAATACTCAAAGGTAGCGGAAATGACGCGTTTGGTCAAACAATGAGTATTGAAGATCCTAAAACTGAGACACCAGAAGAAGGTGAACTATTTACTATTGATGATCCAGCAACATGGTCCAAAATTTTGAACAACGCAACACTAACACAAATTGTACGTGGTCCACCATCTCCTTCGACTGAAAATGATTTTCCAAAAGATGACAACAAGAGGTATTTTTCCACAGCTCACTATGTTAGGACAATTGCAAACGGAGAGAAGTAAAACAGAGGATGGCTTGTATGTTCAACTCTTCCAACTCTATTTTTTGTTGCAAATTATTTTCTTCTGATGATAATTTTTTTATCTAATAATGGCTTTTCTGACTGGCGACATGTAAGTGAAAGATTAAAGTCGCACGAACGAAATCCAGTGCACATGAAATGCATGTATCCATGGACACAAATGGAATGTAATTTAAAAAATCACAATACAATTGATCAGACAAATCAAAATGTCATAAAATTTGGAGCAGAACGGTTAAGAAATGTTTTAAGACGAATAGTAGCAGCAATTCTTTATTTATCCGAATATAATTTAGCTTTTAGAGGAAATTTTGATACTTTGTAACACAGCCCATAATGGTAATTTTTTTGGAATCATAGAATTAATTGCAGAATTTGATCCACTTTTAAAAGATCATTTAATGCGATGTTCGGGCAAAAAAATTATAGGTAAGAAACAAAATTTGTATCTATCACCCATTGTGCAAAATGAATTAATTGTTGATATGGGAACCAAAATTCAACAAAATATTGTAAATATGATACGACAGGCAAAGTAAATTTCAGGAGTACAATCAATAATTCTTGATTGTACTCCTGAAATTTGCTCCTGTTAGTCATCAGGTGCAAATTTCAGTAATTTTTAGATTTTTTACATATATTTGAAGCAGATATTGAAATTCGTGAACACTTTTTGACGTTTTAACAACTAATGACACTACTGGTAAAGGTATATATGAAAATATAAAATCACTTTTGAATAAATTAAATCTTAAATTGTCAGATTGTAGAGGGCAAAGGTATGATAACGGAGCAAATATGAAAGGAGTATATATAAGGGAGTCCGTGCATACATTTTAAATGAAAACGAAAAGGCATTTTATACTCATTGCGCCTGTCATAATTTAAATTTGATTTTAGAGGATGTCGCAAAATCATCAGTTATAGCAATACATTTTTTTAATGTTATACAAAAAATATATACATTATTTGCTGCCTCAACTTCACGTTGGGACATATTAAAGACATTTGTTAAACAATTAACTCCAAAACCGTTATGTGATATAAGATGGGAATGAAGAATAGAATCAGAGCTGTACGTTTTCAAATTCCAGAATTTTTAAATGCACTAAAGGAATTATTTAAAACTACATCGGATAATACTATCAAAGTAGAAGTGGTTTCAATATATGAACAAATAGATTCCTTTGAGTTTATACTATGGCTTGTAATTTGGTATGAGCTTTTGTCAAAAGTTAATTTAGCAAGGAAAGTATTACAAAATGCAAAAATTCCCATAGACGTAACAACTAAGCATATTAAATATTAAATAGTGCAGTAGTTTGAAGAGCAAAGAGTATCAGAATTTGATGGCTGTTTTGATATTGCTAAAGAACTGTCACATCTATTAGAAATTAAATTTAAAAAAGTCCAGTACGTCGAAGAAAAGTATTTTTTGATTATGAAACCCTGATGTATAAAAAAGATAATTTTAGGATAAATTTTTCTTTTTTTTTTTTATAATTTTAGATAATGCTCTACAATCTGTAAAAAAAAAATATTTGAACTGTATGAAATTCACAAAAAATCATTTGCATTTCTTTATGATATGAAATTAATCAGAAACATGACAGAAAATGAACTAAAATTTTGCTGCAAACAGCTGTATCAAAAATGAAATATAGTTATTGATGAATCTGAATTTTACAATGAATTAACTATTTTTAGAAATATTGTTCCAGAAGATGCACCCATTAATATTTTAAAATTCATAATTGCAAATAATTTGTCGGATATTTATCCAAATATTACTACGACATTTAAAATATTATTGACCAGTCCAGTTACGCTCACATCAGCAGAAAGGTCATTTTCCAAATTAAAATTAATAAAAACCTATTTGCGATCTTGTGTCTCAAGAACGTTTGTTGTCCCTGACAATATCTATAGAGCATGAAATTGCAAAAAAAATTTGAATTTTGATAGCGTTATAAATGATTTTATTGATAAGCGCATTAGGTTAAATAAAATTTAATATATTAAGATTCTTTTAAATCTTATAAGTTGTTATACATATATTTCATTCTTTATAGTAAAAATGGATATATTCTTATATTTATTTATATTATTAAATAAATCACTGTTCTGGCGTATTTATATGATAATGTGTACTTACATAAAAAAATAATATAGCATGTACATACAATCACATTTATTTTTTAACTAATTTTTTCCCTTTACTTAAATTGATGCTAAAGACCATACTTGTTTATGTGCATAAATATTTTTCATATTTGATTTAATTAACAAGATATTCTTCCATTTAAAATTTCCATAAATGTTACTAACTTTCAGGGTCCCGCAAAATGTAGAAACGGGCCTGATTGTTAGTCTCTGTAAATTTAGAAGATTCAGGTGAATGGGGAAATATTGATGAAAAATTACGAGTAGTTTTAATTGAAATGGGGCCTGTTCAAAAGAAAAATATAATATATCCCAGAGATACACATGGTCGTAAATTTGGCGACACGTATTATAATAGAAAAATGGAAAACGGGGAGCTCGTGTCAAGAACATGGCTCATTTATTCCGAAACTTTAAATTCTGTTTTTTGCTTTTGTTGCAAACTTTTCGCACCTACTGAATCAAGTAGTCTTGTAGCAGTTTATAACGATTGGAGAAATGTAAGTACAACTTTGCATAGACATGAGACTAGTTTAACTCACATGAAAAATTTCTTAAAATGGAAGGAACCTGATAAAAATTTAAAAAACAAAACTACTATTGATTGCCAGACTCAAATATACGTATGAAATAGAAAAGAAAGATTGGACGAGTGTTTTAGAACGCTTGAATGAAATTATAAAATTCCTTGGTAGCCAAAATTTAGCTTTTCGCGGATCATCTGATAAATTATATGAATGGAATAACGGCAATTTTTTAAAATTAGTCGAACTATTTGCGAAGTTTGATCCCGTTATGGAAAATCATGTTGAAAGGATCCTACAACGAAACAATAGAGTACACTATTTGAGTAAAGACAGTCAAAATGAAATATTGGAAACTTTAAATAATGCAGTCAGGGATACAATTTTATTATCAATTCTAAAATCTAAATATTATTCCATAATTTTACCTGATGCAAGTAAAACAGAACAAATGACTATTATTATTCGCTTTGTTTCCTGTGACAATGGAATTGTCAAGATCAGAGAAAACTTTTTAGGCTTTGCAGAGATATACCAGATTCCACAGGACGTGGTTTATGTGCAACAATAATGGAACTGGAAAAATGGAACATTCCCATTGAAGATATGCGAGGTCAAGTTTGAAAACGGGGCAAATATGAAAGGGAAAATATATGGGCTCCAAAATTTGCTTTTGAACAAAAATCAAGCATTTTACGTGCCATGTGCTGCTCATACTCTAAATTTAATCATTAACGATGCAGCCAAAGTGAATGCAGATGCAATTAGTTTCTTTGCAATTATTCAAGAAATATACAATTTCTTTTCATTCTCCTACAAACGTTGGGCAATCCTTTTAAAGTTCGTAAAAAATTTAACATTAATGCAATCCCCCCCCCTCTACGATATCAGTTAGTAGAAATTTACGATGCACTTTTCGAAATTTTAAATAATGAAAAATGAAAATTTTAATAAATGAACTCAGCATGAAGCACAAACATTACGTGCTAAAATAAAGGACTACAAATTTATTTGCTCTCTTATAACTTGGCATGATTTACTTAACAGAATAATCCCTGTGAGTAAAATGCTTCAAGACAAAAATATGAACATTACATTGCTTTAGAATCTATCGAAAACTTAAAAATATTCTTACAAGAGTATCGATCAGATACAAATTTAAAGAAGTTCTAAAAACGGCAAAAGAACTGAGTGAGGAGGTGGATGGAGAACAAGAATTTAAAACTGGTAGGGAAATTCGACGACGAAAGACCCGACAATTTGACTACGAGCATCATGAAGAAACGCCACAATCGCCAGAAGATAAATTAAGAGTGAATGTGTTTTATATTATACACTTCTAGACGTTGCAATGTGTTCGTTAATAGAACGTTTTGAACAACTAAAAACATGTTATGATAATTTCAATTTCTTGTATAGATTACTACAAATTAATAACGAAGATTTAGGAAATAATTGTGACGATTTAGAGAATCTCTTGAAGGATGGCGACAATAAAGACGTAAATGCAATAGAACTATATTATTACGAGTTATGTGCTTTCCGGGATATTTTTTAGAAGGATAATTTAAATATTCAAAATCCTTTCGATATTCTTAATCTTATTGTGTCCAATAATTTATCTTTCCCTAACTTTTCAATTGCTTTAAGAATACTATTAACCTTACCTGTTAGTGTAGCGAGCGGTGAAAACCTACTTTAGAACAAGTATGTCACAAAAAAGGCTTGCTAGTTTGGCGTTAATAGCTATTGAAAATAATATATGTGCGGATTTAGACTTAAGACCATTATTTCTAATTTTATGAATATGAAATCAAAAACCCTAAAATTTTAATAATTTATCTTTCCCTAACTTTTCAATTGCTTTAAGAATACTATTAACCTTACCTGTTAGTGTAGCGAGCGGTGAAAACCTACTTTAGAACAAGTATGTCACAAAAAAGGCTTGCTAGTTAATAGCTATTGAAAATAATGCTTTGGCGTTAATAGCTATTGAAAATAATATATGTGCGGATTTAGACTTAAGACCATTATTTCTAATTTTATGAATATGAAATCAAAAACCCTAAAATTTTAATAAAAAAAAATTCAAGTATATTTATGTAATTTATTTTCTGTTATCCTGTAAATATGTTATTTTTTGAATACTTATATTAAATGTTCTAATTATTTCTGAATTCTTTTCTTATTTTCACATCTATCTTGAGTTTCTATTATTTTCCTAAAAGATAGTTCTACTTATAAAAATTATTAAAAAATTTTTACAAGTAAATAAGAATTTAGTAACTTATAAAACGCAAGAATTTTTTAAAGTTTAGTTCAAATAAATTTTAACTTTAATTAAAATTCATTTTCATTTTGTTAACGATTCGGGTCGGTGAGAAGGCTATAATCCCTGTATCATTATATTCAACGATTGGAGTGAAGTGGCTTTATCAAAATTTAGTTTAACTTTTTAGAATTTTTTGAATATTCGGGTTTTTAACGATTATCCTGGCTAGTCAACATCCCTGGCTCATTACATTTAGTCAACCAACGTGTGGCTGTTCTGTCAAAATTTATTTAAGAAATTTAAAATAATTAAAATTTTTATTATCATAAAAGAACCACACACGCCCGGGTCGTTACAGGGGCGCTTAGATAGAAATTGCATGCGGGCGGCAAAGACCCCTAGCGCCGGTTCTGCTGATAACAACCTCTGCCCCCCTTTCCTCCTATTCATGAGGTTTTGCAACTTACATTCTCTCAATCTGTCCTTATACACCAGACTGCTGACTACCTTTATGAATCTTCTCTGGACCCTTTCCAACTTATCCTTGTCACAAAAATCTGTGCACGATAATCCACATGAGGATAACAACCTCTGGCCTTATACAATGGCATCATAACCTCTCTATTTCTGCATGTCAGGGTCTTCTGCATCACTGCCATTATCTGATGTGACATCTTCACAACTTGTGCAATGTGGTCCTGAATTTCAGGTCTTTGTCCACCATCACTCCTGGATTTCCTCACCAAGTGTATACTTCGCATCCCATTGTTGCTTATCAAGTCTCAAAACCTTCACTTTGCAACCTTGAACTGAAGTTCCACTTACCTACCCATTCATTCAATCTATTCAAGTCCTCCTGTAAGACCATAACATCTGCTTGACTCTGCAGTTTTGCATAATCAGCAAACAGCTGCATATCACTAGTTAAACCATCTGAATATCATTAACATACAAACTGAACAACAATGGTCTCAAAACTGATCCCTGATGTACACCACTTCCTCTTCTTCTTGACCTTCCTCTTTTGGGATACTGCCCCCCCCCCCATATAACTTTATAATACCTGTCTGACAGAGTCACTGATCCAACTCAGAAGTTTGTTATCCAATCCCACCTGTTTCAATTTATTTAACAGTTTGTCATGTGGCAGTCTATCAAAAGCTTTTGCAAAATCTAAGTACACCACTGTATATGCATCTCCCTTGTCCAAGAGATTTGTCACCTTTTACAAAAGTTAGTAAAACACAATCGTCCTTTAACCCAGAGAATACTGTTATCAACCCATTTCTCTATCCTACTTCTCACCAATCTCTCTAGTACCTTCACTACAACTCCAGATATACAAATTGGCCTATAATTTGTAGCCACAACCTTATCACCACCCTTATGCAATGGAACAATTTTATCTTCTTTCCACTTCCTTGGAACCTGTGCTGTTCCAAGGAATAGCACAGGTTCCAAGGGCATGCCAATGCTATTGCCAATACCCTGGAACATTCCCTTAAGATGAGTGGAGATATGTCATCAAATCCTATTGCCTTATTGACATCAAGTTTATTTACTTCCTCAAATATCACCTGCTCACTCACAATAGAGCCATCCTCTACACTTAAGTTTCTCATGATTCCACCCTGATCAGGATGAAACTTTTATAAACTGATCACTGAAAACCTCAATGTCTTCTGCAGCAGTTACCATTCTACCATTTTCATTCATTAACATCATCTTACCATGATCATTCTTCCTTTTACTTGCCACATATCTAAAAAAAGCTCTCTTTTTGCTGCCCTTCATTTTCTTTGCAAATTTCTGCTCATATTGCACTTTTGTTTTCCTTAAAGTCACTTACCTGGCTTGTTCTTTACACTCTTCATGAAACCGATTATTACCATTATTCATTTTGTACTGCCTCCAAAGTACCTCTTCCAGATTTCATGCTTAATCTCCTTGTTCATCCATTTTACACCTACCTTATTCAGCCTTTTAGCCTTCTGAATTTGATGCTGTTATGTATTTTTTTTTTGTCAGTTCCCAAGCAGCATTTATTTCCTTATTGCTCAACTCCTCATTCCATGCTATAGCTCCAAGCTGTCTCCTAAGTCTGTCACAATTACCAGCCTTATAATTCCACATATATATCCCTTCCTCACAAAAGTCTGCAAATGGCTAGCCACAACCCAGGTGATAACTTCATGGTCACTCTTACCAACTAAGGAAAGTGTGAAACTGTCACTCATGATGAAATGATCAGATCTAAAACTCTTAATCGTCGCATACCCTCCTTTATGTGCTGCCCTTCATTTTCCTTATTCCCAAATGCTATCTGTTCATTCCAATCTATACCACCATAATTAAAATCATCCATTATAATTACCCTTCCTTTGTTCACTAATCCAAGTTGTTTATACATTTTTTCATCACCACCCTCCACATTTCTGGACCTATAGTAACATCCAACTAAATGTCTTCCTATCAATCTCCACGTTACACTACACTGCCTCATAACCATTGACACTAATTCCCTCACTATCATCAGCACTCTCCCACTCCCTTTTTCTCCTATCTATCCTTGCAAAAAATACCATTTCTGTTCCTGCTATCTTCATTCAACCATGTTTCAATTATTCCAATGATTTTGGGGCAAATAAACTCAATCAGTGAAACTATTTCATCTTCCTTATTTCTGATACTTCTGGCATTTGTAAACAAATGGGGCGAATAAACTCAATGAAACTATTTCATCTCCCTTATTTCTGATACTTTTGGCATTTGTAAACAAACACAGTAATTCATTTTAGGTCTATAACCAGTCCTATCCAAGGCACTTGTTGGTTGTTATTTCTCCACCACTTACCACATATATCTGCTCAGTCTAAACTTCCCCACGCACATTGGAATGTACTCCCATCTTCATACACACACTTCGCTGCCACTTTCAGCATCCACTCTCTTTATGCAATGTCTCTCTGTACCTGCCCCCCCCCCCCCCGTTTCTTTTGCGTTTCAATTCTATCTTCATCTCTCAGACTACTATTTTCACTGCCAAACACTTCTGTCTCTTCTCTCCTGATTTTTCTCTTCATTTCTTGCTTCTGATCTCTTACATGCATCACACACACTGTATTCCATCCAGCAACACTTTCTCCAATTCGCTCACTCCAAAGCCATTCAAATACAAACCATCATGACTGTATAATTTCATTCATCTCTCAAACACATGCCATACATCCACAAACCGTACTCTCTTCTCCTCGCACAGCTACGCTAGCATGCCATTCATGATTTTGGCTCTCTGTCGCAACTGATCATCATACCTTGGCAACACATTGACAACCTTTCCCACTGTGCAGTTATCATTCATTCTTCTCAATAATCTTCTGATATTTGCCCTCACATGCTCCTTATGTCTTCTTAAATCATTTGTCCCCATAATAAGATCTAGTAATAATGGAGTCTTGATAGATACAGATTAATTAAGAGATTGATAGGAATTTAGTAATGATAACTTTTCATGTTATGTTTCATGTACATGTTAGGAATTTGATGATAAAATTTTATTATATACAGAATTTATCATATCCCAATGATTTTTCACAAATGTACGGTTAAAACTGAAAATAATTATGGATAAAACACTAAGGTTATTAGGTCAGTGTAATACGTGTGTAAACTGCAAGTTCTTCTGTCTAGGATTCAAAGAATCCTAGACAGGGCTGAAATCAACACCTCTCCAACCAAAGTGTATCATTGATAATGACTGTGATACAGAGAACTCTCGCCCAGACAGAGGAAAAAAGTAAGTTCAGCTTTCAGAGACCATAAAAGCATTACTAATTTTTGAACTGAATGAAAAGAGACCTGCTGGTTTATAGTAAGCAGATGCTTGGATAGCTTTTCAAATAAAAGACATAAGAATAGAAACCCAAACACTGTCTCCTTCTTGAGGAGAATGAAGGATATGGTTGTTTAATATCTTAGAAATAAGAGCTAAGATGGTAGTAGCAAGTGAGAAATATTAGGATAATCCACATATAATGCTGCTATAGTCCATGATCCTATCTGAATTACTCAACCACCACTGATAACTATTGGATTATGTGCGTACTATAATAATGGTTTTAAGATTTACACATGAAGTTCATGCCTACTGCCAGCACAGTCTCTGCAACAAGCATTTCAATCTCACGAATTTCAATATATCATTTGCTGTAACTACAGATGCCACCATCCTGGATAGACTTTTCACTAACATGTTAATAAAATAAATAAATGGCCAATATTTACCCCCCCCCCTCGAAAAAAAAAAAACAGTGGCTAATTCAAGTTTACCAACTTATGGTGAAGTTAAATATGCTAATCTTGTCCTCAATCAACATTAGAAAAGGTGCTCACTTCAGTTTAACTTCTAATTTCCTTGAAATATGTTGCCCAACCCTAGCAGTATATGATTATATTGCTGGTTACAAAACTTATCACTTTCCTGTTCCTTTTCCCCCAGGTTAGCAGCATCTGCTTGATTAGTTCTCAGTCTTCTTTTCACTATCACATTTCCAGTTTTAATAATAAGTTTATCACAGTTTATCATACATATATTAATTGCACTGTAATCCTAAGCACTGAATACTGATGAATATGACAGCATATGCCAAACAGCAAGTTAGTTAATCATCCCATCCAATTTCTAGAATCATACACAACTAAAATCATTTAATAGTCATTTTACAACCAAAGTTGGTTAATGCCAGAATTCAGAAATGGGTAGAGAGGAATATGATACTCCACTGGGGAAGAATAGCTATGTGATGGATAGGTCATACTTAATAATTTACTCACTTTTACATCAAGTTTTAAAAGTAAAATTCAAGATTAGGGATGTAACCAGTGGCATGTCACAGGCTTTATACATATAATTTATACATTAATGATAAAATGAATGCTTCTGGTGATGACAGCAATTAATAGCAATGATAAGGAGATCCTGGAAGATTATGTAAATAAATTTGAAGTATGAGCAACAGAAACTGGTTGTTAGTTTAATGTGATGCACTTTGGGATCAAAAGTTTATAAACTGTTTCTTACACTGATAGAAATGGATTGTAAGAGACTGACAAGACTAGTGATCTAGGAGATGGTAGGCAGAGAATTGAAGTTCAGAGGACCAAAGAGCTCAAAGGATCACCTAGATCAAAGAACACATTCACAAATAGAGATGAGGATATTATTCTTCCTTATAAGGCTTTGATACAGCCCAACTTGGAATACCATGCGGATGTGTGTTTCCTGGAGTTATGGAGACTAAAGGGTTGCTGGTTGCAAAGCTTAGTTGACAAGTAGAAACAAGTTTTATATAGTAGATACTAATTAAATGGATGACAAGAATGTAAAGACCAGAATAGATGGAGAGTAGCAAGTTTAATGAGGGATAAGGCAAGTATTGTGAGACGTTACCATTTCTGGGCTGCATGGAAGTTTTTGTGTAATAATACTTTAATATGCATTTTCTTGCATACTAACTGACTGTAGCTGTGTACAATACTCGGGCATCTAAATCATAGAAAAGAATGGAAATTCACATGATTTTGCAATTACATAATTGATAACTATGACAGTCATAGTTATCAAGACTGATAACTATGACTGTCATCGCAAATATTATCTAATGTTCATAAGAACTTGATTTTATTTGTTTATTTAACTCTGCTTGTTCTAGCATGTGCTGACTGCCATATTCCAATTATTAATAAACAACAGTCAATTAAACTACTTGTGATGTCATACCCATGTTAATTAAAGAAACAAAACTATATAAGCATTCACTTTTACTTGACATATACATGTTTTCATTGCATATTAATGATTTAATTGTTTACATACCTATTTACTTTTAGTACACAGGGAAAGTAGTATTCCCAATGTTTCGAATATCTTGATAAAGTATTTACTTATCTACTAAACTGTTTACTCTTTATGTATTTATTTAACTGATCACTCGCTTTAGCACGTTATATGAAAAACACTTACATAATATGCTAAAACAAGTTAAGTTTAATCATGATATGTTAAATGTTTAATAGATTACTCGTTTTAGCATGTTAATATAATTTACTTATAGCATTTCAGCTATTCAAAGCAACAGTTTTAAGTTGCACACTAAAATGGGTGTGATGTCATGGAAGCAATACATCACATCCATCTACCAATAACAAATATTTAATATATATGAAAAGATATTTATATTTTTTTAAATAATGTTTTGAATATTTCTTGGCTTGTTTATACACTTGTTTTCTTATTTTAGTGAGTACTGAATGTTCATATTCTAACTGTTCAAAACAATATATCTAAGCAGCATGCTAAGTCAGATGTGAAGTCACAGAAGCATAATTTCACTATCTCAAACAAACGAAATTATATATAGAGAGAAAAAGATGGGGAAGTTCTTTCTTTCTGCCTACTTCATTCAGTACCTTCCAACACTTCATGCCAGTCATACTTACTCCCCTTTGCAGCTCATCAAAAGAATGTAGAAATGTAGTATGGTGCAGAAAATAACAGTAAAAAAAAAACCAGTAATAATCAATAGCAATGCTCCTAAAATAAGTGAAATATCTTCATATTCTTTCCATAACTCAAAACATTCAGTACTATCAGAATCACAATAGCAGTCAAATGCATTGTGAAATTTAATATTTCAGTTTTTGGATCAGATAATTTAAACTTAGCCACTATGAAATTATGTTTTGCTTGTAAGAACATATCACAATTTGGTATTTAGATAAGATTCTTTCCATGATATAACACTAGTGCCATGACAAGAATTACACTGCTAGTATATCAAATAATCAGTCAGCATAAAGAGAAAAGAAAATATGAAATATGTTTAATTTATGAATTAGTTTCAGTTAAAGGTAAACTAAGAAATTTAGAAATTGCTTAATGAAACTTGTAAATCCACCTTTTTCTTCATAGTGTTCTTCAAATATATATACTGTGAAGAAAAGAAAGGTACAAAGGGAGGAAAAAAAAAGTCTTATATAGAAAGATAGACTTGACATATTGAGATATATTTGAGAAGTGTTATTTGGTGATAATAATAAAGGGAGAAAAAACAATCTTATGATGCAATATGGTTAAAAAAAAACTCGCCAGGAGCATATATTCCGGGTGTGCTAGGTGAGTTATTCCTAACAATATCACCAATATTATATTTTTGCATTTATTCCTGTTAAAGAATCCCCTAATTGTTTTCTGGCTTTGCATGATTCCTAAAATCAAACACAATACACTAATGCTTGATGAAGAGGACAGTTTTCAATGCATAAACACTGTATCACATTCATATTAATAGCCTGAGTGTGTAGCACAAATACAGACACCTTTGAGTCCTTGGAACAGACATACAGATAGTGCAGCAGGTCAAATTCTTAGTGTTCCAGTGATTTTAAACCACCCAGAAGGTGAGGCAGGGTGTGCGCTGAGACAAAAGAACCCAGAAATCAGTGGGCTGTGATTGATTATTGTGTCAACCAATCCAACTGAATGTTGTCATTTGTCATGAGTTGCTGTTTTCGTTTTCTGAGTTTCATCTGTTTTGTTTGAGTGTCAACTAACATGTTTAGGACAGTGATATAGAGAAGTTTTTAATATATAATTTTCTATAAATAATTTATAACTTTTTTTGCCTATATTTACAATGGGAAACAGTGTTGATGATATATTGAATGTCCCATTTTCTGCCAGGACTTTTGCAGATTGTATGATTGTAGTTGGAGGAGATAAGCCTTGTTCTCTTCCAAGTATACTATTATATTTACAGCTTTGAGTAATTCAAATATACCAACCAAACATAGCATTCTCCTTCATATTGTTTTCTAATCTATCTTAAAATAAACACATTGTCCCCACTCTATGCAGACTTGGTTATAATTAATTGATAAATTGAAGTATTCAAAGTTATTCTACAATTAATTGCATTAAATCAATTATATTGAGCCGCATAACAGCACACCCAACCAAATGGGGCACGCAATGCCAATGGTACTTACTATGCAATTAAATTGTGTATCTGTTTAAGTCTGTATATATATATCTACCCTATCATTAATTTTTATGAAAGAAATTGTATTTGCTGTCCACAACACCTTGAATGCATGCTCAATATTTAGCAGAAAAATATCTGTAACATCTTAATATTCTGCATTTATTGCTCAGAATAGCTTTCTTAAAATGGGACATTCAGTGCAAGCAATAAATACAGAATATTAAGAAATTTATTCTGAAATGATTTTTGCTGTGGTCTGAATTTGAGTTTGGCTGTTGTAATCTTAACTCTTCTAGATACACTGACTATATTTTAAAACATCTTGCATCAAACTGTATTCCCATTACAGCTTGATGCAATCATTGTAATTCTCAACAAGGAACTGAAAGGTATTAAATTACTTTTACATTGAAATACAAATTTATTACTTCATACTTCTAGAATGATAAGGCACTCAAACTACATGGAGTCAGACAATTATGTGTGGCATACATAGTTACGTGCAACACTTTTTATGAAATAAATAAAATAAAATTTTATATTTTCTGCTTTTGAAGTAACAGAGAAGTCATTAATATCATAATAATGGTAATCAATCATTCATTCATAGATGTTCAAATCTAGCAGCACTATATCATTTTAAAAAAATGAATTATGTAGTAAAAAAGCTATACATGAGTCATAAAAATATAAGAAATATGTATGCAAAAAATGCTGAAACTACTTACAAAATGATCATTTCAAATAGGTATATATACAGCATCTAAGTATGCAAATTACATCAATAATGAATAACTTTATTGCATTTCCTCAATATAATATTTTGAAATCATATCACATAAATTACTGTGATATATCATTTTCAAAATAAGTATGTCATTATAAACAAGGAAGCCTTAACATAGTCGACTCTCACTATAGTAAACAACATTATAATAATAACAAACTCATTTACAACAATCCACTGAACAGTTCACAACAAAGCCCATGAGCATAATGCTGGGTCAAAGGAAATGCACTATACCAAACTCTAACTAGGAATGCATTCCTACAAGTTTGTTGTAGTTTAAGTCAACCAGTTGATGTATTCCATATTTGAATTTGCTTACATTTGGATAAAGGATTAAGAATATAATTTCTTGTCAAGTATAAGTTACTCTGTAAAAAAAAAGTGGAAACCTTTCTGAGTCAAGTATAACTGTGACAACCAAGGTACAGTTCAGCACATATACCACTTGTGTAGTATGTGTTGAACATGTTGCTTCCTCCAGTTATGTAATTTATTTATACATTTCATATTTAATTCTAATTTATTATTCTGACATTAAATGTAAAAAGAGGCCATTCGGGATTCAAGACTAGGCAACTAGGAGAGTTTTCAACATACTTCTTATGAAATAAAGAGAACTAACTAAGGTTTCTAAGTATGATGTCCAAACCATACATTCCTGTCATGTAGTGGATAAATACAAGATCAATACTGAATGAAAATGATGGGTTATATGAACTCAATCAAGCTTGGCCATATATGCTGTAGGTAAAACCAAAACAACTCAGCCATGCTTAGTGAAAACTTCACATGCTGGTCCCAAGTCCGGATAAATGGGGAGAGTTGAGCGCAGGGCTAGCAACCCAGTCTCAGAAAAAAATCTTTGCTATGCAAACTGAAACCTTCCAAAATGTGATACCGGATGAAGAAAACAGAACACAAACTGCCACAAACACAAGGCACCTCTGTGAAAGCCCTTATGGGGAAGCAGAGGTGTGGAAGAAAGTGACAGACACCTTACCAAAAGACAAGCTTACACTGGGATGTTGGAATGTTAGACCCATGTTCAAAACTGGGAAGACATATCAAGTCTCGAGAGTTCTAGAAAAATACAGACTAGAAATAATGGGATTAAGCAAAACGAGATGGACAGGAACTGGAAAAATCAAATTAAACTCTGGTCACTACTTAATCTACGCTGGGAACCAAAATACGAATGACTGCACAGTTGCACTAATGATGACAAAGAAAGCTCATGGTGCACTAATGGAGTGGAACCCAATATCCGAAAGAATACTAAACGCTAGATTTAAAGCCGGCAAGCAGAACATCACAATAGCTGCTATATATGCACCAACAAATGATGTGATCCAGGAAGAAAAGGATAATTTTTATAACATGCTACAGAGAAGTACAGAAATAACAAATAAAAAAGATATGCAATTTATAATTGGAGACTTTAATGCTAAGGTTGGAAATGATAATACTAATAAAGAAACTGTTATGGGAAAGTATGCAGAAGGAGAAATAAATGAAAATGGAGAGTTACTTATAGACTTTGTATGTTCGATCAGCTTGTAATAGGAGGGAGTCTCTTCCAACATAAAAAAAATACACAAGTGGCCATGGATAGCACCAGATAGAAAAAGAACCAAATAGACCATGTACGTATATCAAGGAATTGGAGGAAATCACTCCTGGATGTCAGAGTTAAAAGAGGAGCTGAGGCATATTCAGATTACATTCTCCTAACAGCTACCATAAAAGTAAAAATATAAACTGGAAAAAAGAGAAGCAGATAACATAGAGGGGAAAGTGGATTAAGATTAAAGACATACTAATAAGCACATAAGAAAAGATATTGGGATTTCGAACTAATACAGACAAGGAATAGATATCAGAAAACATCAAATTAAAAATAGAGGAGAGAGAGATAGAATAAAAGAGAAACTGTTACAGATTGGCAAAAATGCTGAACAAGAACAAGCAGAAAAATACAGAGCAATTAACAAAGAAATAAAAAGAAGTGCAAGAAATGATAAAAGAAAATACAGAGAATCTAGCACAAGAGGCAAAGGATGCTGTATATATAAATGATACTAGAAAGTTGTATGATATTACAAGGAAATTAAGTGGAAAAAGAAACAAATGGATAGTTCCTATATACAATAAAGAAGGAAAACTATTATTAAATGAAAAAGAACAGATAAATAGATGGGTGGAATTCTTCTCAGAGAAATTTCAAGAAATTTCTGATGGTGATCAGAGCCTAGAATTAAATGAACAAAATGCATCATTAGATATAAATTTGAACGAAATAAAAGCAATAACACAGATCAAAACAGGTAAAGCACCAGGAACAGACAACATACCAGGTGATATACTAAAAGCAAATCCAAAACTTATAGCAGAGATATTATATCCCTTACTAAATGAGATACGGCAGAAAGAAGAGTGGCCTAAGTAATGGAATACCGGATTACTGGTTAAATTACCCCAAAAAAAAGAGGAACCTATCTGAATGCAAAAACTGGTATAACATTACTGAGTGTTATAAGTAAAATACTAGCAAAGGATAATACTAGAAGGAATCAAAATAAAAACAGAAAAACAACTAAGACCAGAACAGGCAGGATTTAGAGCCAATAAATCATGCACCAACCACATTGCTACTTTACGAATTATCATAGAACAATCATTGAAATGGCAGGCAAGCTTGTATTTAAATTTTATCGATTTTGAACAAGCTTTTGACAGTATAAACAGATCTTCCCTATGGAAATTACTTAGAAATTATGGACTCCCAGAAAAAATAACAAGAATAATTAAAAAAATGTATGAAGATTTTGAAATTAAAGTAATACATGGAAATACCCTCTCAGAACCATTTAAAACTAAGAGAGGAGTAAGGCAAGGTTGTATACTCTCCCCTATTATGTTTTTAATTGTCATAGACTGGGTGACGAGAAAAGTATCTCATGGAAATAAAGGATTACAATAGTTACTTCAAAACCAACTCCACGGTCTAGATTTTGCAGATGATATCTGCTTACTTTCACAGAAGCACCAACATATAGAACAAAAAAAAAAACAACACTTATGGAAACATCGAAAAAAGTTAGTCTTAGGATAAATAAAAATAAAACAATGTTGATGAAAATAAATGCAAAGCAAAATAAACAACAATAGAAGAAATACCACTTAAAGAATACAGAACAATTTATAAATAAATAAAAGAAAACAGCTGGCTTATTCAACTTTCAACCAACTTAGAAATATTTGGAAAAACAAGAATCTGTCTATAAAAACTAAAATGTAAAGGCAATACTAATGTATGGATCAGACACATGGAGGTTAAACAAAAAGACAGTTAACAATGTCCAGGTCATCCTAAACAGGTGTTCAAGAATGATACTGGGAATATATTGGCCAAAACAAATTTCAAACGAAGAACTATGGCAGAGACCGAACCAGAAACCCATGTTGCAACAGATATGTGAAAGGAAATGGAGATGGTTGGGGCATGTGTTGAAGAAAGAAGATAAAATAACAGTAAAATAGGGCTCTATAATCTCTAGTAAATAGGGATTGGAACCCACAGGGTAAAAGACGAGGAAGGCCAAGAGAAACATGGAAAAGAACAATACTGAAAGAAATAACAAATATTAATAAAAACTGGAACCAAATAAAAGCAGAAGCAAAAAACAGAGTCTGGTGGAAAATGGTTGTGGAAGAACTATGCTCCCAGGTGGAGTGAAGAGGATTAAGTAAGTAAGTAAAACCATATAAAGATCAAATATAACCAATATCATATCTACTGGGGGGGGGAATGTTCAGATGAAATATTCAAATGTCAGCTAGTGAAATAATCTCAAAATGAAACCGGATTAATATATCAGAGAAAAGATATTAAGCTAGCGAAGGAATGAAAAACCAAGCTCATAATGACACACACACACACACACACACACACACACACACACACACACACACACACACAAAGTGTGAATTTCTGATAATATATTCATCATGAAGCATAGGAAGTTAATTAACACTAAAGATGCAGATCAATTTCACTGTTACTGGATTGCAGGTATATAATCAGTAAACAATACTTAAATGATGTAATATCAGAGTGTGTCCCAAGAGTTCGAAGAATAAATAGGGTAGGAGTCAAATGGAAGTGTAATCTTATTAAGCAAGAGATTCCTAAGAAAAGGACGATTTGGAAGGAATACCGTTTGCATGATGACCGTTATGTACATTATAAGCAGTAGGTTTGAACAGTCACAACTGTTGTACGGAAAGCAAAGTCCGAGTATGAAAAGAAACTAGCTCTGTGTGCTAAGACAACCCACAAGAATTCTATCGATATGCTGCAAGTAAAAGAAAGAATGAATATGAAAGAATAACTCTTCTAAATCCAGATGGCATGAGGGTTACAGATGCAGAAGAGGTTGATCAACTAATGAGTTCTCATTTTGTTAAAAGCTATCAAACTGGTGTACATGACATTGAACTCACTCCTGTCTCTTCACTGGATGAAGAAACTCAGGTGTATGAGGACGAGGTATTAGAGCTGTTGCACAAAATGAATAAGAATTCAGCAGTAGGGACTGATGGGATATCAGCATGTGTGCTAAAAGAGTGTTCAGCTGACCTGGCTATTCCTTTGACCAGGCTGTTTAATATGAATCCCAGAACAGGGATGATTCTGCAGGAATGGAAAGAATGTATGGTAATTCCATTGCATAAGGGTGATACAAAGACCAATGTATCCAACTATCGACAATCAACATCTCAGGAGTGGTGGTGAAGATTTTGGAAAAATTGGTTAGGACTCTCATTCAGAAATGGGTTGACAGTAAATCTCTAATTTGCAATGAGCAACATGGGTTTACTACGGGAAGGTTGTGTTTTAGCAACTTGCTCACATTCTATAACAATGTTACCATTGACCTAGACAAGGGAAATGGATGCATCATGATACTTTTGGATTTTGCTAAGGCTTTTGACAGACTACAGCATGGTAGACTGTTGCATAAATTGCTGAATATGGGTTTGGATTATAGAATATTAGTGTGGATAAGAGGAAGGCTGAGTGAGAGATACGAAAAGTGGTATATGGGGGGGGGATGCGAGTCTGCAAAATTTAAGTAATCAATGGTGTACCAAAAGGATCAGTGCTTGGTCCACTGTTATTCAATCTACACATTAATGATATTGGGAAGGATTTGACAAGCGACACACAGCTATTTGTTGATGATGCAACGATAGGCAGGGTAATCAGGAATGCTGCTGATATGCAGTACTTGTAGAATGATTTGAATAGGCTGGAATTGTGGGCATGGGAAAATGAATGTCAGTAAATGTAAAGTGATTCACTTCAGGATGATTAGATATCCAATGTTGTATTATTACTGCTGGGATTATGTTTGAAGAAACTGATGAGGCTAGGGATCTTGGAGTGTTAGTAGATAGGAAGTTGAAGTTCAGGGCCATGTAGCAAAGATTGCAAATACAACTCAAAAGATAATTCCAATGCTGAAATGAACGTTCACATGCAACGATAAGGATGTTATTTTGCTTCTTTACAAGGCCTTCATAAGACTTCACTTGGACTATTGCGTGCAGGTCTGGTCTCCTGGTTTCCATTGTGATTCTGACATATTGGAGAGCATGCAAAAGGAGAGTGTTAAAAATGATATCAGGATTATGGAATACTGATTATGAAGACAGACTGACAATTTGTAGACTGCAGACACTGGCAAACAGGAGAAAGGGGTGATGTGATTCAGACTTACAAACTTCTGAAAGGGTCATACAGAATTTCAATTGATGGAATTTTTTAATTTCTGGAGAGTGGGGAAAGGACAAGAGGGCATCACTGAAAGCTGAGAGTGAATGCCGCTAAGAATGGGGTGAGGACTAGATTTTTCTCTCATCAGGCGGTGCATAATGGGAATAGATTGTCACTGGATGTTGTGAGGGCAAGCAGTGCGAATGAATTCAACAATAAATATGATAGCTAGTGCTTGTAGTATGTGGCCTCCCTTGATGAGTCCGGGACTCATCAAGGGAGGCCACAAATTTTCTGAAAAGGTAGCCTTTTCAGAAAATTTGAATGGAGTGGATAAGGCAAAATGAATTGGGGGGGGGATGTCAGTTTAACGCAACTGTTATTATTATTATATGGGAAACTCTATAGGGTCCTTAGACTCGATGAGTCTAAGGACCCTATAGAGTTCCCATATAGGGACCCTTTGGAGGACTTAAGCATAATTTTCCTATAGGGACCCTTTGGAGACCCTAAACATTACGCGAAGCATTATCCAGTATTCGCACAATACAGGAAACCTCATTTGACGCTAATTCAATATGCATGATATCAGTTAGCATGGCTGAGTGAAAAGATACTATTTTCCACTTTAAGCGAGTGAGTAATCAGTTAACGTGATTTTTTTACAAAATTTGTTGGCCAGCATCTGCAGCGAGCGAAAAAGCTGGAAGTCATTAAGAAACACGAAAGGGGTGCTAGTAATATAATGATTGTGAAAGACTAGGATACAGAGGCTACAGTTGGGACTATATTAAATAAGAGCAAAAAATACAAAGAACAAGGAAAAGTTGCTACTGCTTCTTTAAGCATGGAGATCACCTGAAATAGAAGTCATTTAATGATCGAGATGAAGCATCTTCTGTCGCTCTGGATAGGATTTTAACCAAAAAAGAATATCTCTTAGTACACAGAATATTCAGGCAAAAGCTCTCAATATTTTTACCTTATTGAAAGAGACCAAATTTCAAGAGGAATGTGAAAGCTTTACTGTGAGTTTAGGATGGTTTGACCATTTTAAAAATTGAATTGGACTAAGAATAAATAGGAAAACAGATACTGCTGATAAAGATTCTGCAGCCAAGTTTCCTGAAGAATTGCAAAGCATAATTCAGGAGGTGATTATGATCTGCAAATATTCAATGTTGACGAAATTGGTCTCTTTTGGAAGCATGTGCCAACAAAAACCTTCATAGCTAAAACTGAAGCATCTCGACCAGGATACAACATATCTAACAATCGTCTTGCGCTTTTATTAGGAGGCAATGCAGAAGGCAACTTTAAACTCAAGCCTATGTTAGTCGTGCACAAAATCCAAGATCTAAAATTATTGAAGAAATCAGCATAATTGGAAAATAACTTGGATTTAATGAATTGGATAATGAAGATGTGAGAAACTTGCTTGATTCCCATTCAGAACAGTTAAGCGAGAATGACCACCTTCAACTAGAAGAACAGCATGCATATGAAGAAGAAGATAAGGAGTGCGAACAAGAAGAGAATGTTATAACTATAAAGCTAACTGCAAAAGAACTTGAGCTAGTTTTCAATCACTTCGAGTATGCTAGGGAAATTTTGTTTGATGCTGATCCTGATATGGAATGAAGCTTCGAAGTCTGCCAAAATCTTGATAAAGCAGTTATCGCATATTGCATGACAAGATGAAAAAGGCAAGCACAATTCAAACATCTTTACTTGATTTTTTTGTAAAAAAGTAGCTCAATCAAATGTTTTGACATTATATAAAAATTTAAGCAATTGATTTTTATTAACTTTGATTTTATCCTTTAATATAGCTTATATTGTTTTTCCAAATTTACACTAATTAATGGATGAATTATAATTATTCCTATTGTTTAATGTATTTGCTTAACATGATTTCCCTTAGCAAGCATTCATTGATGGATTAATTAATTGCATTAAGCGAGGTTTTCCTGTATCTATCATACTTTGCTTTGAACTCATTTGCAGTCACGGCATCGACAACAGACTCTGGAAACCTATTCTACTCATTCACCACTCTCCAAGCAAAATCTAGTCTTCACACACCTACTAACTACATTCTTGCTCAATTTCCAAGGATGATCCCTAGTTCTCCCACCAAAACTGTTCTGAAAAATTTTCTGTATTAATCTTGTAAAAACCCCTTAGTAATTTATGTCTCAATCATATCACCCCATTTTTGTCTGATAATTACATAGCTTAAATGGAACAGATAAGAACAGAGCAATATAAGAATTAGTAACATTTCCATGCTCTCACAGAGTCAGCAAGACTGATCACATGATATAGTACGCCCACAGATACGAAACCCTTTGACACTTCTGTGTGTGTCAACAGAAGGAGAATCCATTCTGATAATAGGGTAATCAAACCTTATTGTGGGATGAGTTGTTTATTATTACGTCGGAAAATTAATTTCTCTTTTATGATCATTGTAGTTTTTAAAGTGATAACTATTTTGCTTGTATAACAGTTGGAAAACTTTACCTATAAAGCAAGTGATTTCGCGTGTTTGCGACCAATTTGTACATCATTTCTTTCTCCCCTTTAGCATGAATCGACTATTCATGGCACAAAGCCAAGCAAGTGTGGGTATACTATTCCAACTCTCTACAGACAGCAACACATATCACATTGTAACTTGAAACCATTGGGTGATTCATCATCTGCCATACAAAAAATATACCTTTCAACTTTCTTTCTTAAAACTTATATGATTTCCAAGGATGATCTCTCATTCTGCAAAAGCCTATTACCCTACTATCTATTACGCAGAGCATATTCCCTTAATACATCCTTGTACTCAAAATTCCAGAGTCCCGAGAAATCTTAGTCTCACCTCTGTATCCCCCCTCCCCCATGTCTCTCTCTCTCTCTCTCTCTGATGTTTCCTTATTACCTAGATATCTAAAGATTATCAGATCTGTGCACGAAAAATCCTGATGTGACCTGATTAGTGCCTTATAGAAAGAAATGTTATATCAATATCAGAGTCCTTCACATTATGTGTCGCAATTCTCTGAGTAACCTTTACAACTTTTGCAACATGTCCCCTGAAATTCATCTCCCTATCCACCAATAACCTCACATCCCTCACCTCATCAAATGGAATTTCTCTAATACAAGGTGCATTGTTCCATCTTCTATGGCCAAAGTATTAAACTTTACACTTAGCAACAATGAATGGACATTCCCATTCATCTGCCTAGAGCAACAATCTACTCCAATCCTATTGTAATATCATCATAACAGAAGTTTACTGTGCCCAGATTTGGTTACCTCGGTTCCTTCTTGATAGGGAGGAGGTGAAGAGGATCCAGAGGCGAGTGACTAAGATGATAGCAGGTCTATGGAATGAACCATATGAGAACAGGTTGAAGATTTGTGGGTTGCAGAAACTAGTTGATAGGCGGAGGAGGGGAGATATGATTGAGACATTCAAATTGCTAAAAGGATTCTATAGGATTAATTCAGAGGATATTTTTGAGATCAGGACTGGTGGTGGGAGAACTAGGGGACACCTATGGAAGCTGGGCAAGAGTGTGGTTAGCAGGGGTGTTAGAGCTGGGTTCTTTACTTTTAGAGTGGCAAATGAGTGGAATAAGCTGCCAGAGTCTGTTGTGCGTGCTATGACAGTGAGCGAGTTCAAGGCAAGGTATGATAGATACTGTGAGAATGTCGAATAGTTGTGTGGACATGATGTTTAGGGCCTCACTCGATGAGTCTAAGGACTCCCTGGAGTAGCACGAAATAATAATAATAATAAAGTTCTTGACATTGCTGTCCCCAAGTTTAGAATCATCAGCAAGCTGAATATCTACTCTTAAACCATGAACTATATTGTCAATATGTAAATTAAACAACAGCAGCTTGAGAACAAACCCTACAGTACTCAGCCTCTCACTTCTCCTTTGAAATATTGCACTCCCATGAAGAACATGCTGGCACGTATCAGCCATCCATTCCTGTAACCAGGTGACCAAAACAGACTGATTATCCTCTTCAATCTCAGCAGTTGTTTATCAAGAGGTATTAAATTTTGAAAAATCTCTGTTCAATATGCTTGTCACCATATTAAAAAATTTAACTAAGTTACTGAACAAGATCTCTTCTTAACAAACTTATGATCTCTGTAAAGATTTATATTCTCATCTATCCAAGCTTGTATTTATCTTTAACCAGCTTTCAAACTCCTTTACCACAATACCTGATACACAAGTTCAAGTAGAGTTTAACATCAGCAACTTAGATTCTCCCTTACTCCGTCAATATATGGTAATCATATCCCATCCAGACCCTCAGTCTTATTAACAATAATCTTAATTAAAATTCCAAATACTTCTTGAATTACCAGTCTCTTTATTATTCCCACTGTTATTCAACATTATTCCTCTATTAACATGAAATATAATGACAAATTACTCAATGAACATTTTCACTGTTCAAAGTTTGTTTACTTGGTTATACTATAAATTAAATATGCCACAAAATTATATTCTTGGTTTCATCCTAGATCCAAGTGTAAGCAAAGTTTGTACGTGAAGTAACTTCATGATTGGGGTACTTGTATATAGAGGCCAATGACTTCACATCAATTGCCTTCATATCCCATAATGCAAGGCACATATCCTTACAGACATGTATAATACTATGCATTATGCGAAGGGCCACTACCCAGACTGGTTTCGATCCTTTTGATCGATTTGAAGTCTCATCAGTGGGAGCCAGACCCAGAAGAGATACCAAGGTTGAAGTAATGCAGAAGACATGCAAAACATGTCCATAAGGATATGTGCTGTACGTTATGGGATACTAAGGCAATTAACATGAACTCATTAGCCTCTATATACAAGTAGCCCAATCATGAAGTTACTTCACACACAAACTTTGGTTGCTTACACTTGGATAAAGTATGAAACCAAGAATCTAATTTCTTGGCATTTTTAATTTATAGTATAACCAAGTGAACAAACTTTCAACATCTATCTCTAATCCAGAGTATTTTAGTGATAAGGTGTGACACCTTTTGACTACTTGTATATGGGAAATATATCACTTCTACATTACTTCAACCTTGGTATCTCTTTCATGTTGGCTCTCACTGATGAGACCTCAATCAAGGTCAAAACCAGTGTGTGTAGTGGCCCTTCCCATAATGCATAGCATTATACGTGTCTGAAAGGATATATGACTTGTATACACACAGCAGGGTTTTGAATTATACATTTAGTGCTATGGGAAAGATAATCCAGTTCTCCAAACCACTTCAAGTATTCAATAAGTCAGGCGGTGATCAATGCCAGGTATATGAGCCCAAAGACTGCCCATGAAATATAGAGGCATTCTTTACTTGGCCTAGCTGCATCAGTAAACAACTAATGATAAACTTTGATGGACAATATCATTATAAACATTCCACCAAACTATGGTAAAGAGCTCTGAATGGGCTAGCGAACTTTTTAATAACAGTTTGAACCATTTTTCTCGGATTTAGTATTTTGTCACTTGTAATACTTCAATGCTAAATTAAATTCCTCTTATAAATTTTATATGAAAAATAATTAAAAAAAAGAAAGAAAAAAGATCAAAATGAAATGGGCAGGGAAAAAAATCAATCTCATTCTCAACAGTTAGAGATAGGGCAAGTGTCACATTTAGCCAATTACACATTATTTATGGTGAGAAAGGCATATCAAATATTATTATTATAGGCAACTCCAAGGAGGTGCCTTAGACTCATCAAGGGAGGCCCTAAACATAATGTCAAGGACTATCTAACATTTGCACAGTATCTATCATACTTGCTTCGAACTCATTCATAGTCATGGCACCCATTCACTACTCTCCAAGCAAAATACATAGTTCTAACACCCTTGCTATCTACACCCTTACTCAGTTTCCATGGATGGCCCCTAGTTCTCTCACCACCAGACCTGTTCTGAAAAATTTCCTCTGAATTAATCTCGTAAAAACCCTTCAGTAATTTGTATGTCTCAATGACATCACCCCTTTTCCACCTATCATCCAGTTTCTGTAATAACCCACAAATCTTCAACATGTTCTCGTAAGGTTCATTCCATAGACCTGCTGTCATCTTGGTCACTCACCTCTGGATCCTCTCCACCTCCTCTTCATCACCACCAAGAAAAACTGGCACTGAGATCTAGACACATTAGTCAAGGTTGTGTCTTGTCAACGTATTCTTCAGTAACCAAGTGATCTGATGAGCTACTTTAGTCACTTTTGCTATGTGCTCTCTGAACTAACTCCCCATCCACTAATACTCCTGAGTATGAAAACAGGTAATAGAATCAGCAAGACGGCCAGTAATCAATTTAAATAAACCATTTGAATCAATTTATATAAAGCAAATTAGTGAAATTACAGAAAGATCACAGATATACAAAACAGTATTTAAATGAATTTTAGCATGGTTTTTGAGCATTAGGACAGAATTACCATTAATGAATGACTGGAGATATGAAAAGTGTCAGAAGATTACAGATATTAGGGAATACATGTATTCTAAGTTATTTAAACATAATGGAGATGAAAGATTAGCAAAAAAAAAAAAAAAAGAGAAGCAATATTTGAAGCAAAATGATAGGACAAACCATAGGTGCAGACTGATCAATGCATTTAGAAATGCTTATCAAACTATAGATCTGAACAAATAATTTCATGAGGAGTATACTTATGAAGAACCAGTCATGAAATCTTGTTTGTTTTGGATATCAGAGAAACCTGTCCTAGAACAGCATTTATACATTCTAGAAAATGAGGGCAATGATTAAATATAAAATAATAGTGCATTAATTTTATAATTGTTATCAAATATATAATGAAATATACCAATTATTAAAGAAAAAATAAAATTATCCCTATAACAAACACAATGTGAAACTTTTAATCAGCCTTAATAAAAGGCAACAATATGTACTCTTTGGAAACTGTCTTTAAGTAGAACAAGACCAAGGCAATTTATGTTAAAGGATGTAAGTTTCAGATGATATCAGTTTCTTTTTTGAAACTTCTTTTAAAGTTCTGACAGTGTAAACATCAGTTTTCTTATTCATTATATGAATAATTTTATCCATTCTTCTATAACTTTCCATGACAAATGATGGCTTTAAGGCTTTCTTTCTTAATAATCAATATATAATAATTCTGATCAGTGGCAGTGTTCCTTGGCAATATATAAGAAAAGTCTGGCCACCACTATCTTAAAGGAATTTGTTGGTATAATCCAATGAGAAAATGGTAATCAGTTTTAAATACTATTCAGCATGATGTGCATAATTAGCTGCCAAAAGCAGTGAGATTATGGATTTCTTTGGTATATCATTATTCTGTGAATGTTATTTTCACAATGAACAAATGTATCCATAATGCTTTAAATAAACATTTTGTTCTGAAGTTGGAACTAATCATAAATATGTTGCACCAGTTTTTTTTACTGCTGATTACTTGTTTTCTTTTTTTTTTTTTTAATAAAATCAACTTTGCATTGTCAAGTTACCTGTAATGTAAGCAACAAAAGCTTGAAGGTAACCAATTCCTTCCATCGTCACAGAGCTAAAATTTATTGGAAGAGAAAAAAGATAAGGTTTACTATTATTTATAAAAGTATTTTCCTGGATATTATTATTTCATTTCTTAATTATTGGTTTATAAGAATGTTTTTAAAATGCCAACGGTAAATACTAGTTAACTGAACTCGTATAACTCAATCTAACTTACAAGCTGAAATCGGTTCTATTCACACCAACCAAATATACTTTTGCATCACCAATCATCCAAGTATTTCAAATATACTTGTAGAAAGTTCCCCTCCACCTTTACTGGAAAGGGAAGTGAAATTGTATGTAACATGAAATTATATTTTTGTTTTCATCAAAGATACTTTTTACATAGAGCAGCAGCCTTTACATCAAGTTGTCTTAGTATAGCACATTGCCTTCTCAAGCATATATAATTGTAAACTTTATTATTATCTATTAGGTTACAAATGTTCATGAATATGTTGCTCTCCAGTTTAGTTTAATTTTGTAACCTAATAGATAATAACAACAGGACTCTAGCTTTGATGAATTAAGGTTTTTTTTTCACCAGAGGTCAGGCCAATAGTTTTATCAGGTGATCAGTAACGTTAGCATACCATGTAGAGTGTAGTGCAGCTTGTTTCTTTGTATATATCAACCAACCAAATATACTTTTGCATCACCAATCATCCAAGTATTTCAAATATACTTGTAGAAAGTATATTTGAATACTTGTAGAAAATATGTATATACTCCAGATGACCTTAATGTGAAGGTCGAAACATCAAGTATTTATTTTGGTTTATATTAAACTAAAGTTTTACTCTAACGCATAATTGTTTCCATAATTTTCATGATGTATTCTGATCACCATGTAAACATGAAGGAAAGGATTATACATGTTTGTAAGGATATGTGCTTTGCATTATGGGATACTAAGGCAAGTGATGTGAAGTCATTAGCTTCTATATACGAGTTGCCCAGTCTGAAAATACTTCAGGCACAAACTTTGTTTGCTTACAATTGGATAGAGGATTAAACCAAGAATATAATTTCTTGGCATCTTTAATTTATAGTATAATCAAGTGGAAAAACTTCTAACAATAATACAATTTCTTGTCCAGTATAAATTACTCCCCAGGGGAAACCATACTCCTACTGGGCACGTCCCTCAGGCGGTGGATGAGGGAAACCCCCAACAGGCTGCTTCGAATAAGGAGCCATGGGCTGTAGCAGAGGAATGGCAAGCCGGCTGCAGTTTGCCATAAACCCCTATGAACTCAGACAATTCAAACAGAGAAAATGCAAATGCATCCAGGGCAGCTGACGTGACTGCCTATTGGGCAGTTGGGAAATATGCAATGTGGTCAGCCAAAAAGTGTTCTTACTTCTTAACTCTCAATATAAAAATGCCTTCCTTTCTTTTAGGGTTAAATGGTGATCAGCATTTATTTTAAAAATTTTTATGGAATTTACAACCGTGTTAAAAAAACTTTTTTTATTATCCTGACGTTTCGATCTTCACATCAAGATCATCATCTGGAGGGTACATAAATATACAGGACAAGCTGAGTTACATCGTTAACTGTAAGCTAGAGAAACAATGATTTGATCACGTTATTCTACTGGCGTGACCTCTGGTGGAAAAAAAAATAAATAAAAAATTATATATATATATATATATATATATATATATATAAACTAAAAAAATAAAAAATAAATTTTTACATCAAGCTAAATTCTATTTTTACAATGACAGGAATAAACATTCTTTTAGATGGTTTTCTTTCAGAAACAATTGCTGTCCTATTTTTAGTATTACAATTCTTATTTTTGATTTACAATACTGGATTTTCTACAGCCCTGTTAATAGTTGTTCTTGGTGAGGAAGGTCGAATATATATATATACCTTCCATATGTTTGGATTTTTAAACCATCATTGTTGTTCAGATTGGGGTGGTTGCTGATAATCTCACAGGCTTTCTTGAATTTCCGTTCATACCAAGTTTTCTAGTGTGATGTAGACAGCTGGTGGTTTTCCAGTCAATTCTGTGTAAGGTATTCAAGGGCATGATCAGAAAGGCCAGCTTCACGATAATTATTATATTTAATGTGTCGTTTATGTTCTTTTTTGTCTAATAGGAATAGTGCATCCTGTTTCTCCTGTATATGGTATGTTGCAAGTACAATAAATCCAGTATACTCCAGGGTGAGCTAGTGGGTCTTTGGATGAGTTGAGTAAGTTTTTTAATTTTGCAGGAGGTTTAAAGGTGGCTTTGAGGTTGTACTTTTGTAGTACTCTGTTTATTTTGTCTGATATTTCTTTAATGTAGGGAATGGTTATAGTTTTACTGTAGTCTGGTTTGTCTTTGTTTTTTATTGTGGTTTTGTAGAGAATTTTGTTTATAGTGTTTTGGCTGTATCCATTTTTTTGTAAGTTATTACTGATAATTTTAAATTCGTTTTTCAGTGCCTGTTCACTGGAACAAATCGTCTGAGCTCTGTTTTTTAGCATGTTGATGACACGACTATAACCATTCCCTACATTAAAGGAATATCAGACAAAATAAACAGAGTACTACAAAAGTACAACCTCGAAGCCACCTTTAAACCTCCTGCAAAATTAAAAAACTTACTCAACTCATCCAAAGACCCACTAGATCACCCTGGAGTATACTGGATTTATTGTACTTGCAACATACCATATATAGGAGAAACAGGATGCACTATTCCTATTAGACAAAAAGAACATAAACGACACATTAAATATAATAATTATGGTGAAGCTGGCCTTTCTGATCATGCCCTGAATACCTTACACAGAACTGACTGGAAAACCACCAGCTGTCTACATTACACTAGAACATGGTATGAACGGAAATTCAAGGAAGCCTGTGAGATTATCAGCAACCACCCCAATCTGAACAACAATGATGGTTTAAAAATCCCAAACATATGGAAGGTATATATTCGACCTTCCTCACTAAGAACAACTATAAACAGGACTGTAGAAAATCCAGTATTGTAAATCAAAAATAAGAATTGTAATACTAAAAATAGGACAGCAATTAAGATGAAAAGCCAAACGGCTATCATTACGGCTAGGACAGCAATTGTTTCTGAAAGAAAACCATCTAAAAGAATGTTTATTCCTGTCATTGCAAAAATAGAATTTAGCTTGATGTAAAAATTTATTTTTTATTTTATTTTATATATATATATATATATTTTTTTTTTTTTTTCCCCATCAGAGGTCACGCTAGTAGAACATGTGATCAAATCATTGTTTCTCTAGCTTACAGTTAATGATGCAACTCAGCTTGTCCTGTATATTTATGTACGCTCCAGATGATGATCTTGATGTGAAGATCGAAACGTCAGGATAATAAAAAAAGTTTTTTAACACAGTTGTAAATTCCATAAAAATTTTTAAAATGAATAAGAATGCTTTATACGACAGGAAAGCTGGGACTAATAGAAAAGATATTGGAAAAAATCAAATGGGATATAATTGGTCTCATGGAAACACATCAGCCAGGAGAAGGAGCTATAAACTTAGAAAGTGGAAGACTGTTCTATTCAGGAAGAGACAATAATGTCCACAGAGAAAGAGTTGGCTTTTAGTAGAAAATACCCTTATAAAATCCATCACAGCCATACAGACCTAGAATGATCTCGATTAGAATGAAAGTTAAGGAAGAGAGGATATACATAAAATTAATCCAGATCTATGCACCGGACCATTTACATGATGATGAAGAAATACATGTCTTCTATCACAAATTACAAGACCTCATAAACAAAACTAATGAAAAAGATATCTTAATAGTCACAGGAGATTTCAACTCCAAAATAGGGAAATACTCACCACATATGAAGGGAGTCATGGGCAAATTCAGAATAGATGAGAGAAATAATAGAGGACAATTCTGCAAACAAAATAATCTATTCCAAGGTTTCCCAAACTTTTTCCACCGTGGCCCAGTTATTTTAATACTTCATCTTCATGACCCACTAAAAAATTCGTGCCGGTTGCACATCACTTGATTGTTCATTGGTGCTAATCGAAGAGTTTGTAACTGGCACAGTTTGCTTTTTATTACCCATTTATCCATCGTTAAATGGGTAATTGCAAACGAGATGAAGAAAGAATGAAATAAATTATTAAAAACAATTATAATAATTACGGCTGTTCAGCCAAACCCACCGTGCAAGGTATACATAATCAGTAAATACAAAAAAATACACACTCTCGATGCATAACGTGGCGGGAGAGTAAAACAAACGGCAGACCGCCAAACGATTTGGCTGGTGGCTTGGTTGCCACCGCGCAGCCTCACCATTAGTTGAGCTACTTTACCGCGAACAAAGAGACTGTGAAATGGCGATGTGGACAGAATGCGTTTTTTGTCTCTATTAATTAAATTATTTATTCATTAGTCCTGATTAAACGCTCTTTACTTGTATTTTAGAGTTTCGTGCAAAAAAGAAAACCGAAAAACGAAACACCTCAGTTTTTGAGAGTTTTTTTTTAAGGCGACCCGGCATTTAGCTTTAGTGACCTAGTGCCGGGTCATGACCCACCATTTGGGAAACACTGTTCTATTTAATTTCCAACACTCAATTCTACCACAGGCCTTCCCATAAATATATCTGGACATCACCAGATGGAGTTACCAAAAATGTATTGACTACAATTTTAACAAGAAACAAATGAAAAGCATCAGTCCAGAATGTCAAAGCCCTAAAAAAGCCTGATTTTGACTCTGACCATGATGCCCTCTCAGAAAAGATTAAATTAAAATTCAAAAATAACATTCCAAAGAGCAACTGTAAACTAACAGACATAAGCAAATAAACAAAGAACATATAAATTATATGAGCATACCATAGAAACAGAACTGCAAAACATACCCTTTGCTAAGGTAGGAACTGCATAGAACCAGGGAAAAACAATAGTCAAAAATACAGCTATCAAGATTCTAGGCATAGCCATCAAACCAAATAACAACTGGATCATCCCTAAAATCTTAAAACTCCTAGAAAAAAAAAAAGAAAAAAAAAGAGAGGTTAAAAACACATTAAATCAGAATAATTCCAAAGAAACTAGACAACAATATACAGGACTAAAGAATCAAATCGAGAGAATGTGCAAAGGAATCATGGTTAGAAGAAAAAGCAAAACAATGTGAGGAAGCAAATAAAAAGAAGACACTAAAACTGTTTGCAAAATAATAAAATGTCTAACCAAAGAATATAATAACATTACTTTAAAAATGAAAGATTCTAATAATATGGAAACCAACACAATTCAAGATATACAAAAAATATGGAAAGAATACTACCAAACACTATTCCAAAGAAACCAAATGTGGGATTCATCAAACAGCAAAGAAAAAAGAAAGAACACCTGCTCTCCTAAAAGATGAGCTACTTAAAGCAATAAACCAAATGAAAACATCAAAAATTTCTGGAAATGATCAAATTCCTACCGAACTCTGGAAACACGGAGGCCAGGGAACCATAAATTTTTATTTAATCTTTTTAATCAAATTTTATTCTCAAGAGAAATACCTAAGGACTGGAAAACTGGAATCATCTATCCATAAAAAAGGATGATAAACAAAAATGTGAAAATTATTGCCCTATTACCCTTTGAAATCATAGCTACAAGATATTCATTCGAATTATACAAAACCGCATGCACAAATTAATGGAAGAAATCGTCAAGGAGGAACAAGTTGGTTTCAGACCCACAAAATCTACAACTGATCAAATCTTCACACTTAATACTATAGTGGAAATCTACTGGGAACACATTTTACCACTGTACTGCAGCTTCATTGAATTTAAACAAGCCTTTGATTTCATAGACAGAGACAAACTGATCAACATCCAAAACTTTAAATCAATAGATTCCGAATTGTTCATTTTTATTTCAAACTTTTACAAAGACACAAAAGCACTCGTCAAATTTAATAATATAAGCACAGAAGAATTTAAGACAGAAAAAGGAGTCATGCAGGGCTGCCCATTCTCAATGCACTTATTTAACATATACCTAGAGGAAATATGCAAAGAAATCTCCAATAAACCAGGGATAAATATAAATGGAAGAAACATCAACCACATCAAATACACAGATGATATAGTAATCCTCCCAGCATCCAAGCTACAATTAGGAAAAAAAAATCCATCTTCTAAATGAAGCATGTAAAAACTTTGGAATGAGGATCAACAGCATCTCAATGACCATGGAGAACCAAAATAATGAAAATAGGAAGAGAAGTTGAAAACATCTCAATGACCATGGAGAACCAAATCATAGAATAAGTAACATCCTTTGTCTACTTAGAAAGCACCATTACACACAATTTAGACATCACTGAAATAAAACACAGAATTAACATTGGATGGTCAAACATGAATAAATTAAACAAAATATGGAACAATAACAAACTCTCAAAACATCTTAAAATCAAACTATTCAAAGCCATGATCATTCCTACAGCAACATATGGAAGTGAATCATGGTGACTCACTAAGAAGGAACTACTCAAAATAAGTGCATTCAAGGGAAAGTGCCTAAGAAAAATAAACAAAACACACTGGACTGAACATAAAACTACAGAACAAGTAAAGCAGGATTTCAACTACCATGACAACCTCACCGACATTCTTCAACAACGGCTCAGATGGTTCAACCATGTCCAGAGAATGCCTTCTCACAGACTTCCAAACATCGTGCTAAATGGAAGAACAACCAGGAAAACAGTGCCCATCCGGAAGACCGAGGAAAAGTTGGCTCAGATCCTTAAAAGAAAGAGGAATTCCCCAACTTCATTACTATGTTTGAGAAGACTAGAAATAGAACGATTTGGAGACAGATTGTACAAAGGGGACTGAACCCATCAGCAGACAGACAAGATGAAGAAGAAGAAATCACTTGATTATTTGTTGTGCTCTATCACAAATTCATTTGTATCCTTAAATGCAATCATGTAACTAAAACCTTGATTTCTGGACACTGTAGACTGAAAAACTCAGTTCAGATTTTGGGGCTTCCAAATTATTAAAAAAAAAAAAAAAGACATTAATCGGATTAAAGTTTGTTCTTCCTGATAGTTGTGTAACTGGCAAAAACAGACTTCCCACAAAGCATGCTCAGAAATAGAAAAATTCTTCTATCCAAAATACTTATCTTCTGATTCAAATATTTTAAACTTCTTTTCTAGAAATGATCTCAAAACTATGTGTAACTTTTGATCACAATATACCACTGTCACATCATTTGATGTGATGAAATCTTGCTAGATTGTTCACAGTTGAAGAATGAACTGAATTGTTGTCAATCTGAATGCTCACACTAGCAGCTGAAGAAACTATTCTGGTATGTGCTAGAGAGCAAACAGAAATATCACTATTTTTCATAATAATACAATTATCTATGATCTCAATTTCAATCAATGTCCAATCTACACTTTCAAGAAGTAGTGCATCTTGTTATGGGTAGGCAATTTGGAACTTAGCCAAAGAAACTATTCTATATTAGCTTAAATCAAAATCAAACATGATAGTAAAGGATGATGAAATTTCATGCTGGATGGGACATCACATGGTTAAACATGGCCCCTATTGTTTTTATTAGTGAACCAGAGCAAACAGTGAAAAGTTAACTACTGGAACTAATGTAATGTCAGCAGAATTCATGACGGGCACCATCAACATCAGATGTATCAATGAAAATGAAGTTGAATTGGCAAAAGAACTAGAAATAAATCACATAGACAATTGGTTACTGAGTTCAAAGAAAATTAAAACAGGTGAAATTCTTCTAAATAATAAATAGTGTGTTTTTCCTTAGAAAATTGGTTTTATAGTATATTAGAACGATTTTCGTGTTTTTAGAATATTTTGTGTGTCTTTATAACATTTTATTGGGGCTGTCACCGCTAGAGGGATTCGTAGTGTGTAGTGTTCGTGAAAGCTCAGGATAAGATAAGTATTATTTTCAGTTATCATTGATAAATTTATTTAATATTGCGTAGTTTTGTTTGCCTTGCGTCTCTTAGTGCATCTTTTTGTGTGTTTTTGGTGTGTCATAATTTATAATTAGATAAAATACGTTGCAAGTAAGTATGGCTCCAGTACGAAGGAAAATGGTGGCCAGTAATGATGGTTTGCCATCTTTATCAAAGAACGGTAGTATAAAAGAGATGATTCAGTGTACTAGCTGGGAAATGTACGCTTTGCGGAGTGCGGTCGGAGTGTGGTTAGATGATAATAAAGGAGTGAATGTGTGTAGAAAATGTAGGGAGAATGAGAAATTGTGGAGTATTTCGGATCATGAGTGTGATATTTTTGTCAAACTTCAGAATGAAGAAAATAGGGATATGACAAGAAACGGCGAGGTTGTACCAGAGAATTGTGAGAGTGTGAATGTAGAAAGTGTGAATGATAGTATTAATGATTTTACAGAGAATAAAAAAGATGAGATAGACGCAATGAGTGAGATCGCGTTGTTGAATGGTGCGATACAAAGGGCAAAACAGCAGCAGAGTGTATGAGCAAAAGTCGACTAAATGAACCAGCCAATAATAAAAAGTATGACAGGAAAAATAGACGTATGAGTGTGAACATGAACAAAATGAAGGATAGAGTGCTGTATGGAGACTCGTTAGTACAAGGTGTGATAGTAGAGGATTTGACAAAATCGTGCCAATCTCGTGCGACCATAAAGGATGTAACTGAGTCTATTAGAGAGCAAAAAGAAAGAGTGAAAGAAATGATTGTTGTGGCAGGTACGAATGATTTGAAAGGAGACAAAATGGAAATGATAGAAGACCTGAATGAATTGTTTGAGGTAGCAAAAGAAAAGAGTGAGAGAGTTAGAATGATTAGTCTTTTGCCACAGTATGACAGTGAAATGTTTAAAAGGAGGGCCATAATTGCGAATGACTTTATGCGTGGGTTATGTATGACGAGTGGTGTGGAATTTGTGGATGTGTGGAGTGAGTTCGATGGGCGAAAAGATCTATATAAGATGGATGGCTTGCATTTGAATGGTTACGGTGTAAGAAGACTTGAAAAGTGTTGCTGAATGTGGTGGATGTGCAAATTCAGGGAAACTAGATTTATTAAGGGAGGGGGTGGGAATAGATATACAGTCCTTAGGGAGGCAGTTAAATGTAAGAATGAATATAATATGCCCGAGCAAATAAGGACAACAAATCAGAGTGGGATAGTTAATATAAGGCATCAAGGTAGGGTTGGGGCTAATGGGGGTCTTAAATTCATGTACACTAATGCTAGGAGTATTAGGAACAAGAAAGAAGAGTTTTTGGCCATGGTTGGCACTTCCAGACCACAGGTTATTGGTATTAGTGAAACATGGCTGACTGTAGATGATATAGCTAGTGGGATTGAATGTGATGGGTATAGTGTGTTCAGGAATGACAGGGAGAATAAAATGGGGGAGGAGTATTGTTGATGATAGCTGATGAGCTGCATCCAAGGAGAATAGAAGTTGAATTGCAGGATAGAGAAAAGAGCACATTTGAGGCCATTTGGTGTGAGATTGTGGCTAGCAGAACTAAATATACAATTGGGTGCTGCTATAGACCAGGTGATGGAAAAGATGGTGGTGACAGTATGCACAAGCAAATAGAAGAAATGAGTGGAAGGAGGGTGATTATTATGGGAGATTTCAACTATCGTCGCATTGATTGGAGTGAGGAGAGGACACACGGGAGGAAGGAACTGGATTTTATGCGGTTATTAAGGGATAACTATCTGCGACAGCATGTAATGGAAAATACTAGGGGTCAGAGAGTGCTTGACCTAGTAATACATCTGAGGATTTGGCTGTAACAAATATGACCACATTGTCACCAATCGGTGAGAGTGATCATAGGGTCTTGACTTGGGAGGTGGCTAAAAGTGTAAAATTTTCAATTAAGACAGGGTACATGTGGAATTATCGGGCTGGAAAGTATGACAAGCTTAGGAGTTTGACTGGTTCAGTGCCATGGCATGTACAACTGCAAGGACTAGAAGTCGATAGTGCATGGGAGATAGTTAAGTGTTTGCATGAAGCAATGGCTGACTGTATACCTAGAGTCCGAATAATAAATCAAGTAGGGGTTAAATGGATGAATAACACCATTAAGCTTGAGCTGCAAAAAAAGAAACAACTATGGAGGGAATTTAAGGAGAAAGGTGACCGGCAGGCACACGAACAGTATAAAGCCCAGGCCAGAAGGGTAACGAGTGTGGTAAGAAAAGCAAAAAAGGATTACGAAAGAACATTGGCCATGCAGGCTAAAGAGAATCCTAAACAGTTTTTTAGATATGTAGCAAGTAAAAGGAAAAATGTACATCGCAGAATGATTTTAAAGAATGCTGATGGTAGGGAGGTAACTGAATCAGTTGATATAGTTGAGTTACTGAGTGAGCACTTTGCAAGAATATATCATCCAAGTGGTGACATTCTGAAACGAATGTACCAGTAGATTATACGGGAATTGTGGTGAATGAAGTGGAGGTAAGTAGTCTATTGCATAACCTCAATGTCAATACATCTGTGGGATTGGATGGTATACCAGCTCGTGTTGTACGAGAAGCGGCTCAAGAATTGTCAGTACCCTTGACCATTTTGTTTAATTTGAGTCTCGGATCTGGGTTAGTCCCGAGGGGGTGGAAAGAGGGGAAAATAGATACACTGCATAAAGGTGGTTCCAAGACTGCTGTTGTAAATTACCGACTGATTAGCATATCAGGAATCATTGTCAAGGTCTTAGAGAAATTAATCAAGAAAAGAATACAGGATTGGATAGATGAAAATGGTATATTGTATGGGGGACAACATGGTTTTGTGAAGGGTAGATCATGCCTCAGTAACTTGCTCACGTTTTATAACACAGTGACGGCTAAACTGGATAGGGGTAATGGGTTTACAGTAATACTACTGGACCTTGCCAAGGCTTTTGATAAGATACCACATAGAACCCTAATCAGTAAACTGGAGCAGATGGGGATAGATATAGGGTTGGTGAGATGGATAGGAGGGTGGTTGAAGGAGAGATACCAGAGAGTGGTTTATTCAGGAGTGGAGTCTAAAAGACGGCTTGTGACTAGTGGAGTGCCACAGGGCTCTGTTCTTGGACCACTGCTTTTCAATTTGTTCATCAATGATATAGGAAAGGATTTGAGAGAAGGTGTTCACTTGTTTGCTGATGATGCAAAGTTGGGTAGAGTAATTATGAGTGCACAGGATGTAAAAATTTTACAGGATGATTTGGATAGTTTGGAGGACTGGGCTAGGAAAAATGGATGTCAATTTAATGTGCCAAAGTGTAAGGTTATGCACTTTGGGGTGAAAAGAATAGCAGCAGTATATCGCATTGGTGGAACAGTACTCCAGGAGATTGATGAGGCCAGGGATTTGGGAGTGTTTGTGGATAGGGAATTGAAGTTTAGGGGGTACATTGCAAAAGTGACTAAAACAGCTCACCAAATCACTTGGCTTTTGAAAAATACTTTATCATGCAGAGACAAACAAGTTGTTGTTACTCTGTATCGAGCCTTGATAAGACCCCATCTGGACTACTGTGCCCAGTTATGGGCACGAGGGTTTCTTGGTGATGGGGAGGAAGTGGAGAGGGTCCAGAGACAAGCGGCCAAGATGATAGCAGGTCTGTGGAATGAACCTTATGAGAATAGGTTGAAGATTTGTGGGTTGCAGAAATTGGTTGATAGGCGAAGGAGGGGTGATATGATTGGGACATTCAAATTACTGAAGGGTTTCTATAAGATTGATCCAGAAAATATTTTTGAAAATATGACTGGTGGTGAGAGGACTAGGGGCCATGAATGGAAGCTGGGCAAGAGCATGGTTGACAAGGGAGTTAGAGCTAGGTTTTTTACTTGGAGAGTAGTGAATGAGTGGAATAAGCTTCCAGAGTCTGTTGTGGGTGCTACGACCGTGAATGAGTTCAAGGCAAGGTATGATAGATACTGTGTGAATGTCGAATAGTTGTTCTTGACATGATGTTAGGGCCTCCCTCGATGAGTCTGTCGACTCCTTGGAGTTGCCCGGAATAATAATAATAATACAGCAAGCAGTTTCAGGGTTGGGAATTGACAGTAAAACTTATTTGTGCCTATGATCCCACAGAAGGCTCTCCTAAGGGAGAAGTGGAGGAATATTTCAAGTCATTAGAGAAGGCAGCTGACAGGATATTAATATTCAGGCAATACGGATTAGGGAAAGGAAGGAGAATGACTAATTAGCATTGAACATGAAGATAAGCTTTTTAATTGACAAACAATTTCAAAGTCAAGGAGTTTTGTGAGCAATTTCAGAGTGGGGAATTGAGAATAAAACTTATTTGTGCCTATGATCCCACAGAAAGCTCTCTTAAGGAAGAAAGGGAGGAATTTTTTGAGTCATTAGAGAAGGCAGCTGACAAACACAAGGAAAAGCTGGTTCTTGTTCTGATCTAAGAAATGAATCCCAGGCATATAGAAATGTTTTGGGAGAATTCAGCAAAAAGGGCAAAGCTAATAATGGTAAGTGCTTGCTGAATTTCTGTTCAGGACACAGACTAGTCATTGCTAACACCAAGTTCCAACATAAAGATATGCACAAATTCACATGGAGAAGAAGACAAGAAAAAAACTTTATTCACTATATATCGTTTATAGTGTTATAAATTAAAGATACCAAGAAATTATTAATTATATTCCTGATTTAATTCTTTATTGAAATGTAAGCAAACAAAGTTTGCACATGAAGTATCTTTATGACTGGACTACTTGTATATAGAGGCTAATGACTTCACATCAGTTATTAGTATCCCATAATGCAAAGCACACATCCTTTCAGGTGTGTGTGTGTGTGATGTTATGCATTATGAAAAGGGCTACTACCCAGACCAATTCCAACCTTTACTGAGATATTTAAAGTGAAGGAATATCTCTCCAAAAACTTTGAGTGATCCACAAGATCACTCAATCTCAATGAGTAACCCTAAAGGATCACTACTAAACTCATCACTCCTGACCTGAATCACTCCAGAACAGGAAGCTCAGCAGTGGCTCCACTCAGTGAGAGGCAAAAACTCACCGAACAGTCTCTCTCTCTCTACTGCCCAGGAAGCAAGAAAAACCCAATGTCAGTGGGAGCCAGACCTAGAAGGGAGATATCAAAGTTGAAGTAATGTGAAAACCTCATATATACAGGATGTTTCAAATTTAACTTTGAATGACAATAGAAGGTAAATAGCGATATATCGACAATTTTCATTATCATGCAAATGTAGCGTAACACTTGAAGTTTCAACACAGACAGTTAAAGTTTAATATGACTGCCTCCAGTAATTCTACAGACATCCCAAGTGTAATCAATTTCCTGCCACACGTGGCAGAGCATATCTGGTGTAACTTCAGCAATGGCAGCAGTAATTCTGGAACACAGCTCATCCAAATTGGCTGATATTGACAAACACTCAATATTTTGCAACACCCCACAAGGAAACATCTAATGGTGTAAGGTCCAGGAAACTCAGTGGCCATGCTACAGGCACCCCTGTATCAATCCATCTGCCTAGAAAATGGGTGTCAAGGTACGACCTTACACATATCAGGTGATGAGGAGGAGCTTTGTTTTGCTGGAAATGTACGTATCTGGACATGGTACCCTTGTACCATGTCCAGATACACATCACCAGTAATGCTAGACTCCAAAAAAACAGACTGGTCCATACATTTTCTTCTTGTGTATGGTACAAAAAATGTTAGCCTTTGGGGTGCAGTGAACATGTTCTACAATAGCGTGCGGATTTTCACTTCCCCAAATTCTGCAGTTGTGTTTACTTTCCCACTTGCATGAAAAGTGCACTTGTCACTGAAAATGATCGTGCCCAAAAAGCTCTTATTTTATTCTATCCTGCTGATAATTTCCATACAGAAATCTGGTGTATCTTCTTATCGTCTTTCTTCAAATGTTGTACAAGAATAAATTTGTAGGGCCATAAATGTAAATGATGTCAAAAAATATGCCACACAGTCACATGTGGAATTCCAATTTGATGAGACGCCCACCTAGTTAACTTTCCAGAGCTTCTCTGGAAACTTTCTTGAACTTCTTCCACAACAGCATTGGCAGCATGTTGCCTTCCCATTGACCTTGACCCAATGACCACAAAATTCTTGTGCCACATGTAGATCGTGCACCTACCAGGAGATTCTTTGCTGTATTGCATGTGGAAATTCCTCTGAACTTGCATTGCAGATTTCGTTTTCACAAACCAAAACACACGTGCTTGCAGTGCACCACTGAAAGTAACCATTTTCAAATGGTGTGATGTATCATGCCATCTAGTGTTGTAACTTGGTAAATAAACTAACATGACCAAAAATTGACGTTTCAACTACATTATGACACTCATTCATCTTTTTTACATCTTCTAAGTTATTCTCTGTTCTCCTGCAAAGTTGTATACACCCTTTTGAAACATCCTCTACAATTAGTGAAAAGATCTAAGGTACCTGAGGCAAATAAGGCCCAGTGCCTAATAAAGTCCGTTTAAAAAAAATCACATTTACGGTAAGTTGCGCCGGTTTAGTTTCTTACACACGCAGAGGACACAATAAGCAAAGACAAATCAGTGGCACCATATTGTCTAGTGACTGTATTGTGTCAGTTTGACTTAGACCTTTTTGGGAGGTGGTTGTGCCCTCCAGTTTAATAATATTACACCGCAATAATTCGTAAGTTTTAATTTAAAATATTGTACTTTTCGCATTGTTTTTATATTTAAATTGATTTGAATTCATATTTTATGCAAAAATAGATGTGATCTAATCTAGTTCATGGCAGTTAATAAGGCCCAGTAAATTTGTTGATGGGCCTTATTAAACTGCTATAATTTATGATTTTATTTTTTGGCGATTGCTCATAATAGTTATTTTATTGCTAAAGGGCCTCTGAAAATGTCAGAAGTTAAGAAGAAATGGGGTCTTTGGACTGATGAAAGACTAGAAGCTGCTATGAACGCTGTGCAAAGAAGACAATTATCACAACGTGCAGCATTAGAACGCTATGGAGCACCTAGAACATTGAGGAACCATTTAAAGACAGAGAAGACGAAAAGATTAGGAAGAAATACTGTGCTAACAAAAGAACAAGAGAAGAACTTGGTAGAAAGAATAGCAAAGTTTGCTTCGATTAGCGTCCCTTTAACTCCAAAAGCTATATGCAGGCAAACTTTTATATTTTAGAAACAAAATGAAATTAGGAATAACTTCAATAAAGAAAGTGGCCTCACAGGAAAAGATTAGTTGAAGTTATTCTTAAAGAGAAACCCAACAATTTCTAAATGTAAAGCTCAATATTTGAATCCTGCTCGAGCTGTAAGAACATGCCCCTAATCCTCCATCTTGTGATTCAGATAACTCCGATGATGAAATTCCATTGGCAAATCTAAAAATAAAGAACTCTTTGAAGTCATCGTTTCAGGAGTTAATGCCAATGCCAAATTATGCAGTTGTAAAGGCAACGCCAAGAAGAAAAGCATTAAATTATAAGGACCAGAGAGCGACCAAAGATCTTTTCAAAGAAAAGGGTAGTAAGAAAGAGAAGGCTGCCACTAAAAAACAGGAAGAACCAAAAAAATAAAGGAACAAATAGAGTCAAAAAAGTGTGGTATTGCCATGGATGCAGAGAAGAAAAGGTTGCTGATATAAGGCAATGCACACGGTGTCTTAAATGGTACCATGAAGAGTGTGTTGGTCTCACCAAAGAAGAATGTGGCATATTTGTATGGCCTTATGACTGTTCTTAAGCTAATAATTATGATTAAAATTAATAATAATTAAAATTAAGTGTTATATTCTTTTTTAAATATTTAATTTTGTTCAAGGGCTTATTAAAGTACTATTGTTTAATAAGGCACACACAAGGTGTTTTTTAAAGACTTGGTTAAATTATAAATTACTGCAAGAATTGTTTTTATGTGTTTTTTTTAATTAGTGATAATACAAACTTTAATATGAACACTGTTGTTTCAATTAATCTAAACAATTGTCTAACTTATTCAAATTTTAAATAAGGTGGGCCTTATTTGCCTTGGGTACCTTATCACCTTATTGGTAAATTACTCTGGATCAGAGAAGATGTTGAAAGGTTTTCACTTGTTTATTCTATAAATTAAATATGCCAAGAAATTATATTCTTTGTTTAATCCTTTATCCAATTGTAAGCAAACAAAGTTTGTACATGAAGTAACTTCAAGACTGGACTACTTGTATATAGAGCCTAATGACTTCCCATCAACTGCTTAAGTAACAGATATAAAGTTATTAGGCTATATATACAAGTAGCCCAGTCATGATGATACTTCACATGCAAACTTTGTTGGCTTACTCTTAGATAAAGGATTAAACCAAGAATATAATTTCTTGGCATCTTTATAGCATAACCAAATTTATAATGTTATATTTGCACTGCTCCAGGATAAGAATATACAAAGAATTTGAAATTGATCATAACTTAATTTTTAAGCAGGATAAAAATGAATATCATACTGAAAAGACAAATATATAAGAAAATTTTAAAAAGAAATAAATTTGCACAGTTTTTACAAGTAAAATGTACACTCAACTACAGACATGTTATTCAAGAAAATGAAATAATTCAAAAACAAGAATGAAACCTTGGAGTCTCAGTGACAAACTCTGAAGAAAACACTCATTCAGCTAGGAGGGAGGGGGGGGGAGGATGGTATAGTGAAGTTGTTAGCAGGATAGATAAATCAGAACTCCACAATGGACATAAATTAAAGAGGCAATGGTGGAAAAGAAAGAAACTACTGAATCTTCCTAGAATTTTAGTATGTGCACTATGAGAATACAGAAAAAATGTAAGAGAGCTAAACATAGAATGAAAATAGATAAACAAAAGCCATGGAGAGATAATGGTAAGAATATAGATGTGCCATGATCAAGCAAATATCGAGAAGGTAACAATGTTCTGCAGGCAAGTAAAAAAAATGCTTAGAAATTAAGTAAAGAGCACAGTAAAAGGAATAACACATGATAATGACATAAAACAAACTAAAAATATTTTGTATATCTGAAATAATTACTTTGGAAGAGTGTTAAATGAAACAAGCAATGACAGAACAGGTGGAAAATACTGAACAGGAATGCAATTAAGAGTACATATCAATACTTGATGTAGAAAAAACTTTCAAAAACAAGAAATGTGAAAGAAAACGGTAGCTGGAGTAGAGGATATTTAACCAGAAATCAAACATGGAAGTGTAAAAGTTTTGGGACCACCCCTAGAAGTTATGAAAGGAAGCTGCGAGCAAGAAGATGAGGAGTAGTTTCTTTGGATGGAGGGTGGTTGAACCATGGAATACATTACTTGATAGAGTGGTGGGAGTGCAAGCGGTCAAAGAGTGGTATGATACTTTGTGTTTGCTAGGATGGGCCTCCAACGATGAGTCTTTTGACTCACTGGAGGCCTGAATCATAATATCTGCATAATTCAAAAGGTCAAATTTCATAGATTGGAATACAGCTCTCATAGTTCCACCTATAAATATGGATATAAAACAATGTGAGAATTACCAAGGAATTTTGATGTTGAGCGTACGAGGTAAGATATATGCAAACATACTTGAAGAGAGCAAGAAAAATTTGTGGAAGGGAACCTTTAAGAACAAAGCTGGGTTCAATAGGAGTTGTGAGGATCGGATTTTCATTGTGTGAGAAATAGTTAAGAAATTATGGGAATATAGCAAGCATCTGTACTTAAATTTTATGTGTGTTATACCCTGCTTAACGATGCTTTGATTTATTACACTCAGCTCTTATATCACTTTTCAATTATGAATAATACCCATTTATATGACACGGCATTTGCTCACATGATGCTTTTCAATTATGACCAAGTCCATTTCTATAATATTGCATTCACTCATATGACAGTTTTAGTGGCATGATACTCACATGAATTAACCAAGGCACAGTTTTTGTTAACTGTTGTTTATGGTGGTTTTGCTCTCTCTCTGTGTTTTGATGTTTCACTGTGCATTATAAACAGTTCATAACTATTATTTTATTGTTGTTAATAATGACAGATAAAATTCAAAGTAAGGGTGCTCTTACTTCCAGTGAAAAGAAGTATATAAACCCATTATATACTAAGATTAAAATTATAAATATAGTGACAATGGTGTAACAAACACGGAGATAGGCTACAGGCTAAACTTACCTCACATTAGTGTGGTTAAAAACAAAGATAAAATTCTTAGTGAAGTGAAAAGCACTATACCAGTTAATACTACAGTTATCTATAAATGTGTCAACATTATTGCCAAAATGGAAAAAAAATTTGATGACGAAACTGTGTTTCCTTAAGCCAAGCTATTCAGAATAACTAACTTTGTTTGCAAAAATTGTTCCTTTTCATTTGCACATTTGATGTAAATGAATGCTTTAACATTTATACACCTATACGACTGCTTAAAAACATTATTAAACCATTACATCCCGCATTTCCCTACACCAGTGGTGTTCAACCTTTTTTACTACGCGAGCTACTTTTCTATAATAAATAAGTTATTTGGCGATCTACTCACTTATATAGATCACGTTCCCCCGACCTGATATCTGATTATGCACAAATAAACAACTAAAAAAAAAAAATACACAAACTAAAAACTTTGTGTATTTAAAAATTTATTTATCACTTTTGATTATTTTAATACAAAAAAACATATATATATATATTGGAATAAAATATTTCTCAATTTTGGAAAACCAAAGTTAGAAAAAACAACAGATTGATTATAAACTCACAAGTTACAGGAAATGCTGGTTGATTAAAAAAAAAAAAAAAAGTTAATGTGAAATTTGGCATGGTTTGAACTCCGCAATATTTTCATAGTCAAGTTGATATGAAGAAGTGGCCAATCGCAGACAATCATCCAAATTATTTTGTAATTTGGTTTCTTAATTGATTTTTTATGACTTCATATTTGAAAAAGTATATTTGATTCTGACAAGTATGTCGATCCGAAACACAACAGAATTTTTCGTGCAATATCAGTTAATATTGGGAATTTTTCATGTGCATACTTCCAAATTACTTCATTGTTTATTGATTTTATATGTAAACTATTCTGAATGTTTATTATCTCAAGTTCACTATCTATCTATCCCAATGGTTTTAACAGGCCTTTAAGGCCCACAACCTTACAAGCATGCTTGGATTTCGTAACCGAAATACGAGGATAGAATGGTCACTCCTATGCCTCAAGGTATTCTTGGCTGTATCCCTGTGTGTTCAAGGGGCCGGTTTGCCTGCTTGCGGGATGAAAAACACCAGATAAACTGGCGGAAAAAACCCTACTGCCCGCTCCCAAGACCGGCTAACTTGGCTATGGCTGAGGAAGATCCTTCAGCTCCTCACGTCTCCGACGGGAATCGAACCTAGGACACTCCTTCCCCAGGCATATGGTTGCGAAGCGCAAAGCCACTAGGCTAACTGCGCGGACTCAAGTTCACTTCAGCTTGAATTTTATCAAACAGCCCACTAATTTTATTTGAAATTTCTGTGATCATCAAGTTTTCTTGAAATGAATTATTGATAAAAGATACAATCATTTCAGTTTTATTAAAATCTTTAAATCTTGAATTTATTTCTTCCTCAACTAATTCTATTTCACGAATAAATTCTTTTAAATCACAGCGAAGCATTTCTTGTTTAGTTCAAAAAAATTTTAATAAATACGGGAAATGTCTAAATTCGTGGTCATTTATATTTTTCTTTAATAAAAGTAAGTATTGTTGGAAAGTTTTTATTGAACTTAACATGTCAATTAAATTTTTATCTCTACCATGTAACTCTAAATTTAAATTGCTTAATTTCGTACAGAAATCTACTAAAAATGATAAGTGTAACAACCATCTTTTATCACTCAATTGTGGATAAATATCTCCTTTTTCATCAAGAAAAATTTTTATATCGTTAATGAATACAAGAAATCTTTCTAAAAATGGACTTTTGCTGAGCCAGCGAACATTATTGTACAACAGAAGTTCCCTATCATCACCTGCCTGTAATAACTGCCGTTGCAGGGCTATTCCTCAAACAGAATTTACAATTTTAAATGTAATATCCAAAACATCGTTTGTGTTTAATCTTTTACTACACAGTACTTATTGGTGAATAATAAAGTGGAATGTTAAAAAATCTGGATATTTGTCATCATTTTTACATAATGAAATGAAGCCTGATTTATTACCTACCATTGCAGGCGCACCATCGGTAGTAATAGACACAAGTTTAAAAAGCAGAAGTTCGTGTTGTTTCACAAATTCATCAAATGCCGAAAAAATGTCTTCTCCCCTAGTCCTTCCTAATAATGGTATAATTTTCAAAAGTTCTTCTTTACTTGAATAATCTTGAAATACCATGCGAATAAATACCATTAACTGAGCAATATCAGTAAAGTCGTTTGATTCATCAAATTGTAATGAAAACGCAACACACTGGTGAATGTCTAACATTAACCTGACCTGGAAACTCTTCTCCAGCAATTGGAACTCTTCCTTTCAGCAATTTGAAACCTTGTCTGTGGTTTAGAAGTAGTCGCTCTCTAGCGACATTTCGAACCAAGAAGCTCCTTTCTGGAAGCGTGAAACTCCTCTCTCAAGCAACGTGGATTCGGGCAGTCTCTCTGATAGCAACTCTGGACTGGGCAGCCTCCTCTCTGACAGCGATTCTGGAACCAGGACCCCCTTATGCTTGCTTCAGTCTCTTTTTAATAGGCCTCCTCTGAGACCTTGAGTGTTTGGCAACCCCCAAAGAAACGGTATGAGTCTTTCATCTTAAGTTTCAAGTTTGGCATGCCTTTTGTTCTCCTCCGCTTTCTTTTGATTTTAAGTTGCCAGCCATCGGAAAGTTGTTTGAACTCTTTCTGACTGACTTCGGAGATGTTTACACTTAGAACCTGCAAGCCTTTCTCATACATACAAGTTTCAATAACAATCTAATGCCGTCATGTACAGCTTCGCCGACAAAAACATTGGCTTTGTTTTTAACACTCTAACGCAGGGATTCTCAACCTTTTCCAGTGGCATACCACTATATTTAATTCAGGATATTAGATGTACCAGTAAGGAGTGGCTTACATATCACCAGTGGTACGCATACCATAGGTTGAGAATCCCTGCTCTAACATATTCTTATTAAAGCAGTATATACAGTTAGCTTCGAAAGAGTTATTTACAAAAACATCTAATACAAACTATACTGAGACAAACAAAGTTTATTTTTTTACAATATTCACATGGGATTTAATCTGAGTAAAAAATCGATGTAATGTGCTTTGGAATATTTAATATTTAAGCTACAATCGAGTTTTTAGACTTTGCTTATAATCGTATTCACTTGGCTTGCTGTTTGACTTCCAGTGATCCAAATTAATTCATTCATTAGCCGGACTTATAAGAAAGTTACTGATTTGAACAATTTTAACGAAAAATAAATAAACAATAGCAATGCACTTAAAGCAAATTAAAAATAATACAAAATAATGATAAATAAAATATTATGTTTTCAGTTTTAATTAAATTTGTAAGTAAGGAGGAATACACAAGAGATTGACCAAAAATCGCTCTGCGATCGACGGGTTGAACACCCCTGCTCTACACTATCATATTATTATCTCCCAAACAATACCTCACCAACCACTCCTGAGATACCAACAGGTCTATAAATTGTCATCTCAGCTTTGGGTCTCTTGTGTACAGGAACTATTTTGTCCTCTCCACTCCCTTGGTGCACTGCCAGTCAAGGCTGACACTTAACATGGTCAGAGGAACTGTTATTTCTTGTGCACATTTTCATTGTTACAGGAGTTGATATTCCATGACTCCATTCATATTGTGATTTTTTAATATCCTAAACACACTTTTAACTCTTCTCAAATCAGATTGATCGCATTGATCTACATTTCTCTGGCTGGATAATATATATTCACAAAGCAATCACTGATTAAATCAACTACTTCTGTCACCTCTATATTAACTGCATCACTACTTCCATATCTATCACATTATCAATAACTTTAAGGAAGTTATTTAAAATTATCCTTCCATCATTTTTCCTTCTATACATTACATATCAAAACAATTCTTTGGGATTTGCTATCATAATCAGATGCTGCCATCCTTACCCTGCCAGTCACTCTTCTTGCTTGTAGACTAATGCTCTCAAACACTTCTGCATAATTTCCTATGCATTCCCCCCCTTTATAATTTCTTATGCCACACCACGGCTTCAGACCACCTCCAGTGTCATAATCACCAGCTCTGTGGTTCCACACATGTCCCTTCTTAACTCAATTGTTTAGCAACTTCCCAAATCTCAGACAGACAGACTAAATTAGATACTGACACATCCTCTGATACTAACACCAGATCCAGCACTCACAAACCTCTGAGTCCCCTTCACATGTTTTTACAGAGAAGATGCATTAACTCCTTTAACTTCTTGCAATGTGTGTTCATAATCTGATAACACATGTCATCTGCTTCTTTCTTTGCATTTATACAGTAGCAGCCTCTTCTATAGTCATATCATCATCATATGTTCACTGGGCATCCACAGATGCCGTATGGTCACTCCAATGCTCAGTGATGTGTCACACTAAGCTTTGCCATGTAGTCCTGTTGTATGCTTTTCTGGAAGCTTTAACTCTCTGAAGATCAGTCACTCCACACACACCATCCATCTCCATTGACTGTCTATCCCTTCCTCTTTATCCAGGAGCTTTACCTTCTATTACTGTTCTGAGAAGTCCTTATACCATTCTTTCAATGCATCCAAAATATTTTAAATTTCTTCTATCAACATCCTTAAGGAGCCTTAAAGTTCTACTGATCTTTTCTAACACCCATTCATTTGTATGCCTTTCACAGTATATGATATCCTCAACAGCCTTCTGTAATGTCACATCTCGAAAGCAGCTATCCTTTCCTTATCTGACTTCTTTAGGTTTCAAGTCGCACATCCATAAGTTGCTGTTGGAAAAACAACTGCATTCAAAATCCTCAACTTCGTTCCCATGGAGAGAGATCCATCCTTCCAGATTTCAGACAAGTCTTTGACTGTTGTTTTAGCCATTCCTAATCTTCTTCTGACGTCTTCTAATCAGGAATTCTTCACATTAATAATGAATCCCAGGTACTCAAACTTACTGACTTCCTCAATTCTTTCTCCATTAAGGTACACTTTTTTTCTTAAGAGCTTCCCTGTTTGTATTTCCTTTCAGAATCATAATCTTTTTCTTGCTGGGATTAAGTTGAAGTCCTCTGTTATTATCTATAGTAGCAACCGTTAATATATTTTGCTCTCTTGGCCTCTTGTCTTACAACAGGCAGTCTCAAATAAACAGTTTCTCTTAATCTCACCTTCTTCTTGTATTAGTCATAATTCTTGTACTATAGAGTTATTAGTAATATCTCTCCTATTTTCCTGTTCTTATCTTCACTGAAAACACAATCCTCCTTATATCCTATCCCTATGCCATCCTCTATCAACTAAATCTTGCTAATGCCAATAATTTTTTGCCAAGACAAACTAACCAATGCAGGAAACTCTACCATTACACCAATTATTCTGACATTTGCATTCATAAATTGTACAATCTCCTTGCATTCTTACACTCAACTTGCCTGAAGGTTACCTGAACAAACACTTACCTATATTCTCCCCCCATCTCCAATAGCTTTAGTTTCCCTGATTTTCCCCTTGCAATCTCTTAGTAAACAACACTTTCTTCAGATGCCTAACTCTGAATCCATTCAGCTGTAAACTCATCAGTCACATACAACTTTTTATCCATTATATTCACTCCATACAGCTATAAATAGCACACTATTTCCTCTTTACTCATTTGCAATCGTATCCCTTCTTAATTCCTTCTTATCATACTATGGCAACAAACTTACAATCTTTACTCTTTCTCTTTTTCCAAGTGACTGTTTCACATTTTCTTTTATTCTATACTTGTCAACTCTTGTACCTGCAAAGATGATAAACTCTTCATTTCCTCTCTGCATTCTAACAAGGACACCAACAATTAATCTCTGCACCCAGGAAGCAAAATTCTGCTCTCACAAGCATACATCTCACACATCATGCACCTCACAAAATCCATTGTACTGAATTCTGTAATTAACAATGTCAGTCACAATACTGACATGTTAAGCATTGGTACCATACAGATGTACTATGGTTGAACAATACACAATAATAAGCATTCGCACAAAGGAAAAATCTCATAGTGGCTTTACCCGGCTCTTGTGAATGTCACACATGGTTTGTTTTACCACATTCTTCACAGACATGGGTAAATCCAAATACCATAACCTGACTTTTGAATTAACTCAAACATCTGCTTAACACTCAAATTAATTCTGTTCCTTTTTCTATTATTATCTAAACAGTTCATGGTCACTTATTTTATTCACCTATTATGCAGAATCTACTGTAAAAATCAGCACTTATTATTATTATTATTCAGGCCTCCATGGAGTCAAGAGACTCATCACAGGGGGGACTCCTCCTAGGAAACACAAAATCTATCATACCACTCAAACTCATTGACCATTCTTTGTCAACGAGTTTAAGGAATGCATGGAATGCAGTGACTCATTGTCACTGCATTCCACGGTTCAACCACCCTCCATGCAAAGAAACCACTCCTCACCCATTGTTCACAGTTTTCTTCCGTAACTTCCAGGGATGGCCCCTTGTCATCACTTCTTCCCGCTGTTCAACCAAGCGAAAGAACTCCCCAGTGTCAACCCTGTAACCACCTCTCAACAGTTTAAGTCTTAATCATATCACCTCTCCTTCTATCCACCAAACTCTGCAGTCCACATTCCCTCAGCCAATCCTCATAACTAACATTGTGCAGTCCTGAAACCATCTTTGTTATCTGCCTTTGTACCTTTTCCACATATAATTTATCCCCTTCAAATCCTGGGGACCAAATCTGAGAACAATAGTCTAAGTGTGGTCTGATCAGGGTCTTATATAATGGAATGATAACTCATATCTCTGCAGTTCATCATCCTTCTCATTATTGCACCAATCCTCTGTGTTACCTTCACCACCTTCGCAATATGTCCCCTAAATTTCAGGTTTCTATCAATGATCAACCTCAGATCTCTTATCTCCCCTACTTCCTCCAATAGAGTATAGGTCCCAGTACTGAGCCATGTGGGATCCCACTTGTAACCCTCTGCCTCCTTGAAACTGCCCCACCATACACAACTCTCTGATACCTATCAGACAGCCAATCCTGAATCCAGTTGAACAACCTGACATCCAAACCCATATGCTACAACTTAAATATCAGTTTATCATGTAGCACCCTGTCAAATGCCTTTGCTAAATCCAAGAAAATGGCAGTATATGCTTTTCCCTCATCTACTACTCTTGTAACTTTATTATAAAAGGCTACCATATTACTAAAACAAGAGTCCCCTTCACAAATCCATGACTCTCACAGATAACATTACCCTCATCTGCCCAATGCTGTATACTCCCTCACTAATTTCTCCAAGATCTTAACTACTGATGACACACAAACTGGATTATAATTAGACACTTCCAGTCTGCCCACCCTTATTCAATGGCACTATCTTACCTTCCTTTCATTCCCTGGGCACCTTTCCTGTAGCCAGACTTTCATTGAAAAGCCATGTCAAAGGAGCTGTCAGTTCTTTAGCACATTCTCTCAAAACGCGTGGTGAAATACCATTTTATCCTACGGCTTTGGTGACATCCAGAGTACTCAGTTTTTGAAACATGCTCTCCTCCTGCACCTCTAAACCTCAAACCTGTCCTATCCCTCTAGTATTAAAATTTACTCCTCCAGGATGAAATACTCCAATAAAGTGTTCATTGAACAATTCCACTATGTCCTCTTGATCAGTCACACTATTCCTATTTTTATCCCACGATGTCATTCTTCAACAATAATTTCTCCTCCTACTGGCCACATAGCTAAAAAATTCCCTAGGATTTTCTTTGGATCTTAGAGCCACTCTTCTCATATTCCAGTTTTGCCTTCCTTAACCATACTGGTCACTCTCCTGGCCTGTGTCTTATATTCTTCATGCATCTACTCTTCACCTGTGTCTTATATTCTTCATGCATCTACTCTTCACCTGTCTCCTTATATCTCTTCCATAGCTTCTTCTTCACATGCAGTTCTTGTTTAATATTGTTTGTCATCCACTTTAGTCCAAATTGTGTTCTCTTCTTCACTTGTGGAATACAGTTTACTATTGCTGCTAACAAATATTCCTTCACAATTTCTCAAGCACTAATGATATCCCGGTCTTCCAATTCCTCCCTTCATAAAACTTCTCCAAGTTGATGTCTAAGACTATTATAATCGCCTGCCTTATAATTCCACATACATTCCCGTCTCTTTGATACTCCTGCATGTCTATTCATCTTCTAAGTCAAAACCACATGGTCACTCTCTCCAACTTGGGTCGGGAGAGATGTCATCTCAGTTATTATCAACTCTTCTGATGCTATGACCAAATCCAAAACTCTTGAACCTCTTGTTCCCTCTATTACATGTTGCCTAAGACATTTGTCTCTCAAGAATTCTAGAAATTTGATTCCCTTATTGCTACATGCATCTTCCTCTCCCCAATTTATACTGCTGTAGTTAAAATGTCCCATAACAATCATTCTTCTTGCACCTGCCCAGCTCGAATGTCTAAGCATCTCCTGGTCCCTACCCTCTGTACTCCTTGGTTTGTAGCAACACCCCACTAAATATCCCGTCTTGCCCACATCTACCTCACACCATATACTTTTAAAATCATTATTGTCACTGCCTTCCAAAGCCTCCACTCTTAAAAGACATAAGTAGTCACTTATCATAAGCAGTACTCCACCAGCATGCTTTCCTTTCCTATCATGCCAAAAAATGCTGTACCCTGCTACTTCTATTCCTGTTATTATATCCTCTTCTGTCAACCACATGTTTGTGATCCCAATAATCTTTGGCCAGGCTGATGCTATCAGTGCCATCAATTCCTCTCCTTTATTCTGGATACTCCTGGCATTAGTTTAAAGCATAAAAATGCCAGCTGTTTCTATATCCAACATTATCCCCCCCCCCCAGACTCCACTGGGCTCAGTGTTACCTGATGTCATCCCCCTTCTCCCAAGTACCCATTCCCACAAGAGGCCACCCCTGCTACCATCCACCCTGGGCATTCTAGTTTCCCTGCAATGACACAGTGACTCGTTCAGAACAACAATCTCTCCACATGCCTACGTCCTTCCTCATTCAAATGCAAGCGGTCTCTTGCATACAATTCCCTTCTGTCCTCACATGCCCTCCAAGCATCCACATATTCCAATCCTCTTTCTGACACATTCTAGCTATTATGTTATTCAACATTGCTGCTCTTCTGTTCAGCTCGTCACTATCATACCTATGTAACACGCACACTATCTTTCCTCTCTGTGTCTTCTTTCATACAACCTCAAGCAAGAATCTCGTATCTCTTGCTGCCCAATTTACATTACCTCTCAAGTCATTTGTTCCTACCATCACAATCATCTCATCCACTCCTCTTAATTGCCATAGCTATACTTTCTATCGTTCCTCCAGGCAAACACCTCCTTACGCATCCTATCTTGCACACCATGGATCATTGAGTCCCCTATACATTACACCTCTTACCACCCTGTTACTTGATTGCTCACATGCATCCCTCACTCTCTCTCTCTCTCTCCTCTAACACTTTCTCTCTGTGTTTCGCTACTTATCTGCCTTCCCTCTATCCCTGGTTCCAGTTATTTTGAACAATTTAATGGAAGACACAATTTTTTTCACATAATGAAGTTAGAAACATGTTACTAAAAGCACAAAATATATGACTAGTTTTACAGAACTTGTTTTGAATATTGTATGCAGGTAAAACAGTTGAATTCCAATTTCATATTTATGAATAACTACTCCATAACACACACAGAAATATCACAGCCAAATAAACGTACAGTAATATACAGAACCAACTCAAATAGGAAAGCCAAACAAACAGTAATGCTCTCAGTGACTGAATAGCCAACAATAGATGGATGATGCCCTGTTTTTTCTGAAATTGGATATACAAAGTGTTGTTAAATCATGGATTTTCTGTATTTTGTTCATCAGCTAAGTAAATCAGCTGATAAGCAACTGGTAATAAATGCAACCATGCAATAAGAAATGAAGGTAAATAGCATCATATGGCTTAAGACAGGTTATAATTTTTCGTACTTTTCCAACAGAGGTGTTTATTCTTTTTAATAAAAATATATTTCTTCACTGCTCTGGAAATTTTTACTAATATTCTACAGCATTCAATATATAGCTTACTAATTTTTCAAATTGTTTCAACTGATGCTCTTTCTTTTCATACTCCTCAACGATAACTACAAGCATTGTGCTTTTATCACAAGTAGTTCATTCTAAAATTATTACACTCATTCAACAAATAAGATAAAGTCACCTGCAGTTAGAGTGATGCATAAGTTCTGAAATTCACACTAGAGCAAGTGAAGTTAACATTTTTGTTGTGAATACTTATTGTGAACAATTACAAACTGTTAATGTAAACTACATACTGTTTAAGCACCACAAATATGAACAAATCCAGCCCAAATGGTTTCTTTCTTTCTTTCTTATTTAAAAATGTATGCAGGAAGAAATCAGAATTTACACAAAAATGCATAATAATGTCATATGTATAGTAAATTAAGCATACATAATTCTCTTCAACAACTAATAATATAACAATAGAATGGATCTGCACTAAACAAATTACATCAATAAAGTAGTTAGATCAGAGTTTAGTCAATAGTCTTTTCCAAATGTTAACAAAAACAGCATGCTTTTATATACTTCAAATTATCACTAATGAATGCTTCTTAACTGAAAACATTAAAAACTGCTAATTTGAAAAGTGTTAAGGCTTCAATCAAAATAACAGATTTTGAAATGGAAATGCATTTATCCATTTACAGAAATTAAGTTTCAATATAGCAACATCGTGTTGGAGGTTTAATGGAGTATTGACAACACTAAAAAGGATTAAAAACTAATTTTTAATGCTTCCAATATTTTGTATCAGTCACTGAGACATCTTCAGGGAGTACAAATAACATTTCACTCACACACACACACACACAAAGACAACACAACAGTCAACGAAAACACCTGGGTGATTCTAAAGTCCTAGCTTGGTGATACTCCCTCTAAATGGGCATTTGTAGGCAGCCTAAGATGTAAACTAGAACCTCTGACGATGATTGTTTCCCAAATTTTGAGAAGTTTTAAGCATCTATATTTATTTAAATTAGGTTAATTTCTGAGTGCCACTACAGATTCATAAAGATCCTGTGGGTGGTATCCAATACATGGTCTGCAAGGCCAGACAGTTGTGATTGCAGATGTAAGATTAGTGTTCAACTAAATGGATAGTGGCTAATCTACCTGTCTGTCCAAAGTAAGCAAACTTGCAGGAACAGGGTAATACTCCAGCCACTGAGATAGGAGGGAGATGATCTTTGGTTGAATGGATAAAGGTAGCAAGTTTACGTGGGACTTAAAAGCCAGGCAGCGGTTGTACTTTTTTTTAAGAACCTGGGTATTTTTTCTGATGTGCCACAGATGTAGGGGATGGTGATGGCATATCTGAAATCCTTCTGAAAGGATGGCCAAGAAATGGGAGAAGAATTGATTATTTTTTAAATTCTGTAAGCACTGTAGCCATTAGATAGGAAGGTGTTATGTATATGGTTGAGTTCTGTTGAAAGAGAAGTTCCACTAGAACAAAGAAACAGATTATAGGTTCTATCATAGAGACAATAATTTTCATTCCAAAAATCTGGGAAAAAAACAATCATTAGAGGTCCAAGTTTACATCCTAGGCCACCTACAAATGCTCATAGAATGTGCACCACTTAGATAGGACTTTAGTCACCCACGTTTTTTTAATGGAGTAGAGTGTGTCTTTGTGTGTATGTTACAAATATCATTTGTACTCCCTAAAGATGTCTCAGTGAATGAGGTGAAATATTGGAAGCGTTCAAATTAGTTTTTAATCCTTTCTTAGTGCTGTCAATACTCCATTAAACCTAAAACATGATATCATCTGAGCACTTAAGCCTTATCACATGGATAGAAACATCACTTTACTGTTAGTCTGTTATAAAAAACAGTTTTGCTTTTAACTTTCCATCAGTACACACTGAAACTATTATGAGATTCCTTCAGAGTGCAACAAACTATGCAGTTCATATCTGAATTAGGATCAGAAATTACTATTCACATCACTCTGTCTTACAATATTTTTCTCTTTTCATGATGATGTATACAGGTATCCCTTGATATATGCGGTCAATTAATCCTCGATGGACACCGCATCTATCAAAACTCCATTATTCAATGTTAAGAATTAATGAGAATAATTATAATGAATCCTGCAAAATATAAAAATTTAAACATTTATTTTTTAAGGTGACATGTATTTATATATTTTATTTATACATATTTGTTACATAAAAACTAATCTAAATATTTTTTTTTATAAAAAAAAACTTATTTTGATCATTAATGGGCTTCTATTCCTAGTACACTGCATACTCAAAGATGCAGATGCCACTTGCCTTGTTCGCGGTACTCAGTAGCTTTATTTAAAATGGCTCGTATAGTTGATTCACCAAAGCCTAGAGCTCTTCTGATGTTTGCTTTGCTTTCTCCGTTATCAAACCTTTTAATAATGTCAATTTTAGTATCGAAAGTAATAAGTTTTTGTTTATTACTCTTTTTAGAGGCCATGGTTACGAAGGGTAATGCTTTACATAATTTGAAAAAATCACGTGATTGTGGATAGGCCATAAGCGTACACTGTAATACATATACGTCTGTACTCGCCATGCTCTGCTGATAAATTGGAGCACTGAGACTGAGGCAGAGAGTGAGTTACTAACATTGGAGCAGACTCGTACCACATGATCTGATCGGTTTCATTGATCAAGTCTAATGCTTTGCTTATTTTCAAACTTTTTTGGGCCGCACTAATCAAATTTGATACCGCATATATATCCAGTTTATGGTCACAATTTTTTTGTGCACTAATCAAAGCCGCACATATCAAGGGATACCTGTATATAAATACCATTTTTGTTCTAAAGTAAAAAAGTTTTTCTTGGTTTTTCATTACAACAAAGAGGTTTGCTTGTGTAATACACATTTATATAATTGATATATTTGTGGAAATATCTTCTAATTAGGATTCAATTCAAACCTGATAATTTGTAGTCTCCAGTTTCAAATGAACGAAGATTTAGTATACTGGTTTCAATGCACATCATCATCAAATTCCTGCCATGTACCCTCAAGGGGTGTACAGGATATGACAGTACTACATGAAAAAATTACATCATTACTAACTTCCTATCTACAATTTTCCTCCAAATCAGTCTGTTACTTGTCAAGACTCCAACATTATCAGATCTTATATTTCTATCGTCTAAGGCACTTTGTACCGTATCAATCCACCTATATCTTGATCTTCCTCTGGGTCGTTTTCCTGCCAACCTGGCAGAGAACACTTGTTTTGCTAATCTTTCCTCTCCCATTCTATTTAAGTGACCATACAATCTGAGATTAGCTCTGCTAACGCATTCCTGGATACTGACAATGTCAAGTTCTTTCCTAATATCCTCATTTTTAATATGATATTGCCATTGATGCCATCTGCTCACGCCTCTAATCTTTCTCAGGACTCTCATATCTGCGGTCTCTAGTCTTTGGTCAAGTGTTTTACTTCTGACCCAGCTCTCAGATCCATAAATTAAAATTGGTTTGAACACAGCTATATACAGCTAATTTAGTGTTCCGACTAATTTCTTTCTTATTCCATATGAATTTAATCAATTGACTTCCCACGATACCAGCTTTGCTGATTCTGTTGTCTATTTCTATATTTAGTTTACCATCTTCAGTAAAAATTGTGCCTAAGTAGCTGAAATGTTTTACTTGTTCCACAGGTTCTCCATTCACAACACAGTTGACATTTTCAATGATTCTGCCTATTTTCATTGTCTTTGTCTTTTTATTGCTGACCTTCATACCATATCTATTACAACAGCTATTCAATTTAGTCAGAGAATCTTGCAGACTTGTAGCGGATTTATTTAGAAGTATAACATCATCCGCATAAAGCAAAGAGTAGACATTAACATCTCCAATTTTGATATCATGTTTAATACCACTTTCCTTCATAATGTGATCCATATAGATAATGAATAACAGAGCGGATAATGTACATCCTTGTCTCACACCAGATTTAACATTAAACCATCTTCCTGTACTTCCTTCAATTCTAACTGCTGACTCACAACTCAAATAAAGACTAAGTATTGCTTGATATAATGCCCCATTGACACCATATAACTGCAGCGTATTGAATAGCTTCTCTCTTGACACCTTGTCATATGCCTTTTCCAAATCGACAAAACTTAAATACAGATCTTTGTTATATTCCCATGCTTTCTCGACTATTTGTCGTAAAGTGAAGATCTGATCCTGACAGCCTCTATTTGGCCTGAATCCAGCTTGTTCTTCACCAAGCTTTTCTTCCACAATTCTTCTCAACCGTTTCTCAAGTATACTTGCATAGATCTTGCCAGGAACACTCAGTAGGGAAATACCTCTGTAATTCTCACATTCAGTTTTATTTCCCTTTTTATATATGGGTACTATGAGAGCTCTACTCCAATCATCGGGAATTCGTCCCTCTGTCCAGGCTTTCTGAACTATGCAGTGCAGCCACTGTAAGACTCTTATACCACCATACTCCAGCATTTCTGGTCGAATATCATCTACTCCTGCTGCCTTTCCACATTTCAAGCCTTTGATGGCTTTTTCTACTTCAAGTATGGATATGTATTCCTGACTGCATGCCTGGTCAGTGTTTTTTATCACTGTGCTGTCATCACTGCTTGTTTCATTTAGCAGTTTTTCAAAGTAATTACTCCATACTTCAAGGATATCTTTTTCTCCTGTTTTCATTTCACCTTTATCATCTCTAACTCCTTTTACAGCACTCTTTCCTCCATTCCTAAGCTTCTTCAACAACCTCCAGAATATTTTGCCACCTTCTTGATATTTATTTTCTATATTCTTGCCAAAGTCCTCCCATGACTTTTGTTTAGCTAGTTTTACACACTGTTTAGCTTTCTTACATTTGTCTCTGTATTCTGTAAGAGTAAAAGCTGACTTATTTGCCAGGAACTTTTGATATGCTTTCTTCTTTTCCTTCACTGCCTCTTTAACTTCCTGTGTCCACCAGGGAGTTCTGATTTTTTTTTATCTTTGCACACAACCTCACCACATGCCTCTCTGGCAGAATCAATCAATGTTTCCTTCAGAGTTTGCCACTGAATCTCCAAGGTTTGATTCCTGTTCTCAAACTCTTTCATTTTCTTTTCAATAATATTTCTGTAATTTAGTCTACAGTTTACATCTGAGAGCTGCTCAACTTTTATTCGCTTTAAAACTTTCTTACATGTTATTCTTTTCAATATGAAATTCAATTTTATCCTGCTCAAGACTAAATAGTGATCACTTCCAATTTCAAATCCTCTGTACACTCTGGTGTCCTGCACCAGGGAGAAAACATCACTATCAACAATAACATAGTCAATGAGACTTTTCTTATTCCTAGCCTGTTCTCTCCATGTGAATTTGTGCACATTTTTATGTTGGAACATGGTGTTAGTAATAACCAGTCCATGTCCTGAGCAGAAATCCAACAGATATTTGCCATTATTATTAGCTTTGCTCTTTTCTCCAAATTTTCCCAAAATATTTTTGTATGTCTCACAATCATTTCCTACTCTACTATTTAGATCCCCAACAAGGACAACTTTTCATTTTTCATTGTGTCAGTTGCTTTTTCTAAAGCCTCAAAAAATTACTCCACTTCTACCTTAGTAGAACCTTCTGTGGGACCATAGGCACAAATAAGTCTCATTGTCCAGTTCCCCATTCTCATATTTGCCCACATTACTCTACTTGAGACTGACTGCCATTCAAGAAGATTAGCCTCATATTTTGTGTTGAATACTATGGCTACTCCTTCTTTTCCTTGATTGTTATTGCCTGAATATAACATTTTGTATTTATTGCTCAGAAAGATCTCACCAGTTTTGGTCTTTTTTGTTTCAGTCACCCCTATTATGTCGATCTGGTACTTATCTAATTCCTCAGCTAGCTCCATTTCTTTGCCATTCAGGCTTCTTACGTTGATAGTACCGATCTTTAACTCTGGTGATGTTGAGTTGGGGTTTGTTTTCAGATTTGTTCCAGTAGCTGACTTTTCGCTGTTCGCCCTGGTTCCCTGGCGAAAACAACGGGGGCCTTTTTTAACCGGGCGACGCCCAGCCGGCATGAAATTTTGTCATGTTGTACCATCATTTTTTATTTTGGTTTAACCAATAAGAATACAATTTGGTCGGCTAAATCCCAAATTGCCAGCCCATCCTCGTTCGTTCAGTATCCAAGTAGATACCCAACAGGGTGCACCACGAGAAGGTGAGGATTGGACATTAGGTCAGAAGCCCTGGTCGGTTCTCTGCATTCCTTTAAAGGCTATGTGGAGGTCTCCTCTCAGTTATACAGCTTTGACCCTTAAGCACCCCTGACCCTTATGAACAAAACAAAAAAAGTCACAAACTTTTGTAAAAAAATTTTATTTTTGAAATTCATAATGAGAAACAGAAAAACAGCATTACTTATACTTTTTTCTGTACACAAATTTGGTATAAAATAAAATGTTTTCTCAATCATTCTTGTGGGTTGGAATTTTAATATTAACTCTGATGAGATTTTTCATTTCCAGTTAACTATATACAAACACTACACCAAAAGAAGATATGATTCATGCCTTTAATGTTGACAGCATTAAATAATTAATATACTTTTCAACCTAAATACAAATAAGAATACAAAAAAATGTTGAATACAAACAATCTGTAAACGACCTTGACTGTATTTTATACAATTCTGTTATTAAGTTACATCATTTTCTAAATAGAACTATAACTTTGTTACCAGACAGATGGACAGAGAAGTTTATTTCTTATATATTCAATATTTTTATACATATATACTCAGCGGCTAATATATCACAGCTATCCCTGTGCTAAATGGCATCCATCAATAGCATACAACTAATGGCACATGCCAAGCTGCAGGTTTATGGGCAGTAAGGTATTTCTTTGAGATAGAATCTACATTCAAGTGTGTATGTGATAATGTGTAACTTTGTATACTCAAGTAACCTGAGTTGCTGTTGTGAGGTAGCCTGAGTAACTTTTGTATGGTGATAGGGATATGGCTGCAGGAGCAAGATAAGCTAGTAAGAATAGCATTGAATACTACTGTACTATTAGAATGGCCATATGCAACATGTCTCAAGTATACTGAGATTGGTGGGATAAAAAGAAAACATCAAGTCGAGAGCAGATATGTAGTCAGAAACATCTGACTGATGTGAAATGCAGAAAAAAGTATACAAATGAGACCAAACTCCAACAGATAAAGAACAAATGGTTGAATCACTGCCTTTAAGGTGAGAGAAGACATCAGCAGTCAATACCAGAGATTTGGAGAAAGGCCCCATTGAGTGGATGACCTTTTGAATTCTGCTTATTTCATGTGAACAGTAGTCTCAATACTTAAATTTCTCAGTACAGAAAATTTAAGGACTACAGCAAAACAGGGACTACAGGAGTAGTTTGTTATAGCAAATTTCCTTTAAAATAAATTAAACCTATGAAGCTTTAGCTGAGAATTTTTGATCATTTGTTACAGTGAGTAGATGAGTTATAATGCTATGTGAGAGTTGAGCCTATTTTTTCTGACACACTTGGAACATATGGAACAGAGATTATATGAGCATATTCTGAAGGAGACAGAAAACAGTGACTGCCAAAGTTATAGAAAAGAAATGAGAATTGGATGAAATCTCAGGAACACAGAAGCAGTAAGTGGTCTTAACATTTTGATGGTACTTAACTGATGAAAATCCTTTGGTTTGGCATATACATAATGAAAGGTATACAACAGTATGTATACATTTCAATATGCACAATGAAGATTGCATTTAAGCATCTAGGAAGTGGAGGGCCTGATAAAAAGAGGCATCAGGTTCGATGTTAAACAAAATTGTACTGTAGATGGAACTGATCTGATATGGAAATGCTTATAATTTTTGTAAAGAATTTCAAATTATAAAGCATAATTCACATAATACACTTATGCTGTAAAACAAAATAATGGAATCAAAAATACGTTGCTCAAAATTTTATATAGCAGATGAAGGCAAGAGATAAGAGGTACTCATCACTAGTGTTCCATCCATTTTCTTGTAGTTTTTATTTATGTTTAAAATATCTGCACTGATTCTGAAATTCAAATAATTTTATAATGTCTGGAATAAAGTCTCTTATCAGTAATTCTGGAGTACCATGCAAGAGAATGTTCTTGAAGAAATCTAAACTAATTAGTTAAGATTTCTTCCTGAACATGCAAAGGAAATAATCAGAAGTCTGTAATCTTATTCTGAACTTCGAATTTATATCTGATGGAGAATTGCCAACGAAGACAAGAGGTTCTGACAACAGTTGTTTTATCAACTTATAGTCAGATTACATGATCAACTGCAAATCTAATGGAAACATTAGCTTTATGGATCTGTCAGTCCGGCAGAACTGACAAAGTATACACAAATGTTATCTTTTAAGTCTTAGCACCACAAAGTAATTTAAAAAAAAAAAAAAAAAATCACACCCACATATAAAAATACACAAAGCATATTAAAAATTCATGCAGTGTGTGAGCAGAGTTCCAGAGAAAAGTAATTTGTTGATATTCTTATTTTTTTAATGTTGTGGTCTATGGGAAATACTTCAAGGAGAAGGCTGTTCTATAAAACTAAGATAGATAGAATGAAAAATGAATGCAAATAGTTAGCAATTCCACTGTAGTTTTATCAGATATAATGGGGTATGATAGATGCCAGATGAACATGGCTGTGAAATTCTGTAGAAGAGACACAATGTGAAAACTGACAATCTGTGGGACAATGACTGAAAAAGTTTGTGTGAGAGAGAAGATGATGCATCAGCCAAACTAACCTCTTCTAAACATCAAGAACTGAGGCTTTATGTATACCATTTCAAATGTGAAACAGCATTCAATCAAAGGATAGGCAGATTTGATATCTGTACATGGTATATAGATGGACAGATGAAAAGTAATGCCTCGAGTGAAAAAGTATGCCCAAATCCCCCCCCCCCCTTTGAAAGCTAAGTACACTATCAAAGTGATATATTTGTGCTAGGAAAGGATAGGAATAAGTGTCACTGTGTTATTCTGAGAAGAAAGATCTGGGGTCTTGACTGCTAAGCTGAGTGTTACCAAAGGTAATTGGAGAAAAACCAAGGTCTTTTTTTGCAAGACCAAATCATAAAGTTTATATTCCCATTGATTGTAGTATTCATATTCTAAAATGAATACTGGCCAAAAATGCATAAAAAAGTAAAATAATTTAATTAATGACTAGTTTTGTACATCAACATTATGTACTTGTTCAGATTGATACATTAAACACAAATATAATTATTATTATTACACCCTCCATGGAGTCAAGAGACTCATTGTGGGAGGTTCATTCAACTGGCAACATATTTATCATATAAATATGTTGCCAGCTGGGAAGGTGATGCCCACTATTTTTTGGGATTCCCAAGGAATTATCATAATTGGGGTTGCCCACTAGAGGGCCAGACAAATGGTTGTGTTTTCAGAGAGCTCCCGAAAGCTAAGTACAATTTTAAGTAAAAATTAGAATATAGGTTAAAATCATAACGTAATATTGCCTAATTTTGGTAGCTTGTTGTGTCTGTGAGATTTTGGTGTGAATTACGTTATTTAATTTAGTATATAACATTACGTTTCATAGATTTGAATATGGCGCAAATGCGACGTAAGATAATGGCGTCCAAAAATACGATGCCATTGTACAAAAACTATAATGTGAGAGAGTTTGTCCAATGTGATGTGTATGGGATGTATGCATTCCCGAATGAGGCTGGAATTTGGATTGAAAGTGATAGTGGTGGGAGAATGTGCAGAAAGTGTAAGCAAAGTGAGGAGTTGAAGTATGTGTCAGGTAGTGAGATAGTTATGGTTGAAGAAAGCCAGAATTGCCAGAATGTGAGTGAAAGTGGCTTGATAGAGAATTGCGATGTACAAGATGGCAATGAGAGCTGTGATCTAAGAAAGAGTGAAAGCAACAATACTGAGAGAGAAAATGGTTTAAATGATAAAAATAATGAGGAATTATTTGTAGGAAGTGAGATTGCTAGGTTGCGCGCAGTGATACAAAATGCGCAGCGGCAATTAGAGCACCTGCAAAACTCTTTCCAGAGTGATTCGGCTAACGTAAAAAAACAGTGCAAGAATGAGAGAGTTTCTGAAATGAAGGAAAGAGTGTTGTATGGTGACTCGTTATTAAGAGGGGTGATATATGACAGTGTAACTAAATCGTACTTACCGGGTGCGAAATTTAAGGATGTAAGTGAGAGTATTAGAGTGCAAAAACAGAGGGTGAAAGAATTAATAATTGTGGCAGGTATGAATGAATTGAAAGGTGATAAATTTTTTATGAGAGAGGACTTGAAAGTATTGTTAAAGGTAGCGAAAGAAAAGAGTGACAGAGTTAGAATGGTTAGTCTGTTGCCGCGGTATGACAGAGAGGAGTTTAGGAGGAGGGCCATAATCGCAAATGACATTATGCATAGGTTATGCAGACAGTGTGGTGTGGAATTCGTGGACGTGTGGAATGAGTTTGAAGGGTGAAAGGACTTATACAAGATGGATGGCCTGCATTTGAATGGACTTGGTGTGCGGAGACTGGAAAGTGTGTTGCTGAATGAAGTGAAAATGGATGTGCAAAACCAGGGAAACTAGAACTACCAAGGAGGGGGGGGGATGGATATGCAGACATCAGTGAGACAGATGAGTGTAAGAATGTATATAATGTACCCGAGCCAGCACTAAGGACAAAAAATGGGAATGGGTCATTTAAAATAACGTATCAATATAGGGGTGGGACTAAGGGATCACTGCATTTCAAGTATACTAATGCCAAGAGTATTAGAAACAAGAAGGAAGAATTTTTGGCCTTGATTGGCTCTTCCTGGCCACAGGTTATTGGCATTAGTGAAACATGGCTGACGGAAGAAGATATAGTTAGTGGGATAGAATGTGTAGGTTATAGTGTGTTTAGGAGGGACAGAGAGAATAAAATGGGGGGGGGGAGGGGTATTACTGATGATAGCTGATGAACTGCAGCCAAGGAGAATTGAAGTTGTATCGCAGGATAGTGAAAGGAGCTCATTTGAGGCTATTTGGTGTGAGATTGAGACTGGCAGAATAAAATATACAGTTGGGTGCTGCTATAGACCAGGTGATGGAATAGATGATGGAGATAGTATGCATAGGGAAATTGATGAAATGAGTGGAAGGAGGGTAATTATTATGGGGGATTTCAACTATGGTAACACTGATTGGAAGGAGGAGAGGATACATGTGAGGAAGGAAAAGGATTTTATTCAATTATTAAGAGATAACTATCTGAGACAGCATGTAATTGAAAATACTAGGGGTGTGAGAGTGCTTGACCTGGTAATAGCATCTGAGAATTTGACTGTAATGAATATGACCATGTTGCCTATTGGTGAGAGTGATCATAAGGTCTTGACCTGGGAGGTGGCTAAAGGTGTGGAATTTTCGATTAAGTATTTTCGACAGGGTATATGTGGAATTACCGTGCTGGCAAGTATGACAAGCTTAGGAGATTGCTTGGATCAGTGCCATGGCATGTACAACTGCAAGGGCTGGACGTCGATAGAGCATGGGAAGTGGTCAAGGAGCATTTACAGGAGGTAATGGCTGATTGTATACCTAGGGTCTGAATAGTAAAACAAGTAGGGGTTAAATGGATGAATAACACCATTAAGCTTGAGCTGCAAAAAAAGAAACAACTGTGGAGGGAATTTAAAGAAAGGGGGTGACCTGCAGGCACACGAACGGTATAAAGTGCAGGCCAGAAAGGTAACGAGTGTGGTAAAAAAAGCAAAAGCGGATTATGAAAGGAAACTAGCTTTGCAAGCAAAAGAGAATCCAAAACAGTTCTTTCAATATGCTGCAAGCAAGCAAAAAACTGTACACAGCAAAATGATTTTAAGGAATGACGATGGTAAGGAGGTCACTGAATCAGTCGCTATAGTGGAGTTACTGAGCGCACACTTTGCAAAAGCATATCATCCAGGTGGTGACATTGAAAAAATGAAGGAACCATTAGTTTATACGGTAATAGTGATAAATGAAGTGGAGGTGACTAGTCTATTACAGAACCTTAATGTGAACACATCTGTGGGATTGGATGGTATACCGGCACGGGTCTTGCGTGAAGCTGCTAAAGAATTATCAGTGCCCTTGACCATGTTGTTTAATCTGAGTCTCAGGTCTGGCTTAGTCCCGAAGGTGTGGAAAGAGGGGAAAATAGTTTCACTGCATAAAGGAGGATCCAAGACTACGGTTGCAAATTACCGACCGATCAGCATATCAGGAGTCGTTGTCAAGGTCTTAGAGAAAGTAGTCAAGGAAAAAATACAGGAATGGATTGATGAAAACGAGATACTGTACAGGGGACAGCATGGCTTTGTGAAGGGTAGATCATGCTTCAGTAACTTGCTCAAGTTTTATAACAAGGTGACAGCTGAACTGGATAAGGGAAATGGGTTTACAGTGATACCGCTGGACCTGGCAAAGGCGTTTGACAGGATACCACATGGAATACTAATCCGTAAACTACAACATATGGGAATGGATATAGGGTTGGTGAGATGGATAGGTGGTTGGTTGATGGAGAGATATCAAAGAGTAGTTTATTCAGGAGTAGAGTCCAAAAGACGGCCTGTGACTAATGGTGTGCCGCAGGGTTCTGTTCTTGGACCACTGCTGTTTAATCTGTTCATTAACGATATAGGGAAGGATCTAAGTGGAACAATTCATTTGTTCGCTGATGATGCAAAGTTGGGTAGGGCAATAGTGAATGCAGAAGATGTCAAAGTCTTGCAGGATGACTTAGATAGATTGGAGTTCTGGGCTAAGGAGAATGGATGTCAATTTAATGTGATAAAATGTAAGGTTATGCATTTTGGGGTGAAAAGATTAGCAGCAGCATACCACATTGGTGGAACTGTACTCCAAGAGATTGATGAGGCCAGGGACTTGGGAGTGTTGGTGGATAAGGAGATGAAGTTTAGGGGGCACACTGCAAAAGTAGCTAAATCAGCTCATCAACTCACTTGGTTGTTGAAAAATACCTTGACGAGCAGAGACAAGCAAGTTATTGTACCTCTGTACCGAGCCTTGATAAGACCTCATCTCGATTACGTGCCCAGATTTGGTCACCTCAGTTCCTTCTTGATGGGGAGGAGGTGGAGAGGATCCAGAGGCGAGTGACTAAGATGATAACAGGTCTATGGAATGAACCATATGAGAACAGGTTGAAGATTTGTGGGTTGCAGAAACTAGTTGATAGGCGGAGGAGGGGAGATATGATTGAGACATTCAAATTGCTAAAGAGATTCTATAGGATTAATTCAGAGGATATTTTTGAGATCAGGACTGGTGGTGGGAGAACTAGGGGACACCTATGGAAGCTGGGCAAGAGTGTGGTTAGCAGGGGTGTTAGAGCTGGGTTCTTTACTTTTAGAGTGGTAAATGAGTGGAATAAGCTGCCAGAGTCTGTTGTGGGTGCTATGACGGAGAACGAGTTCAAGACAAGGTATGATAGATACTGTGAGAATGTAATCGCATAGTTGTGTGGACATGATGTTTAGGGCCTCCCTCGATGAGTCTAAGGACTCCTGGAGTCGCCCGAAATAATAATAATAATAATAATAGACTATTTGGAAAAGGGTAAGACAATAACAGGAGTCTCTTATGCGTAATGTTACATTTAAAAGAAGAACTGAAGATTGAAGCACGAAAAAGTGCTTTTTCATCAAGACAATGTATTATCCTATACATCAGCCATCACAATGGCAAAATTGCATGAATTGAGGTTTGAATTGGTTCCATGTCCACTGTATTCTCTGGATTTGGCAACATGTTGTGACTTCTTCTAGTTGCCAAATTTAAAAATTTGGCTCAGTGGGAAAAATTTAACTTCGAACAAGGATGTCATCAAAGCAGTCAATGACTATTTTGCACAATTTGACAAATTCCACTTTTTAGATGGGTTGAAAAAAATTGGAAACTCGCTGGACCAAATGTGTAGATCTCGATGGAGACTATGTTGAGAAATAAAGGTGATTTTTTCCAAAAAAAAATTTGTTCAACTTATTTTTTACCAAACCTTTCAAACAACCCCTCTTACTTATAATTCTTCCCAACTTGCATCATCAGCAAATAACTGAAGATCCCCAGTCAGTCCACATGATATATCATTTACAAACAAGTTAAACAGCAGGGGCCCAAGAACAGAACCCTGGGGAATGCCACTGTTACCCTCCTCTTTTTGAGAACTGCTCCATTATACACAACTTGCTGGTATTTTTTCAGAGCCAATCTCTGATCCAGCTTGTACACCAACTTATCATGTGGTAATCTATCAAACACTTTTGCAAACTCTATCACTGTATATGATTCTCCCTTATCTAACACACTCGTCACTTTATCATAAAATGCAAGGAAATTACTAAAACAGGACCTACCCTTTACAAATCCATGCTGACCATCATAAAAAAATGGTATGCCCATCAACCCAATTCTGTATTCTATTCCTTGCCAATCTCTCAAACACCTTGACAACAACTGCAGTTATAGACTGGCCTATTGATGGAAACTTCTGTCTTAGAACCATGCTTGTGGAGTGGTACTATTTTGCCTTCTTTCTACTCCTAAGAAACTCTACCTACTGCAAGACTTTCAAATAACCAGGTCAAGGGCATGGCAAACTGTGGTGCACATTTCTTAAGAATACATGGTGATATGTCTTCAATTCCCACAGCCTTATTCTTTCTCAAGTGATAGTAGTGAAAGTGTAGAAACATTTTTCAGATATGCAGAAAAAATTAGAGATTTAGGAAAATGGTCAGTTTTTCATTTGTTGATTATACTTCACAGTAAATTATTGGGCAAAGCCAAAACATTCTTAAACACATCTCCTTTACTAAGAGTCACTGACAGTTAAGCAACTTTTAAAAGTTTGCTAATATCAGAATTTTCAAGTGCAAGAGAATTAGGGCCTAACATTTGGAAAATTCAACAGTGCATCCAAGGTAATAGGGAGTCTGTTTCAGAATACTATCATAGACTTTGGAGCATTGCTCATGAATTTAATGTTTTATCTGAAGAGAAATCCTCTTTGGAATGGTTGCTGTTTAATCAATTTAGACATGGCCTTAGAGATAATTTGAAAGAAACAGCATACAAGAAAAAGGTTAAAAACCTTGAACGGTGTTTTGAACTTGTTAAAGAAAAGGAAGAGAGACTTAGAGATATATTTCATTCCTCAAACAATAAACAGGTGAACTTTTCTCAGTATAATGAAACTCATTCTCTTAACACAGTGGCTACAGATAAAGTGAGAAAAGGAAAGTTTCAAAAATTTAAAGGTACTAATAAAAAGAAACAGTCTAAGGAAACTTCTGTGAATTTCACTAAAGATATTCCAGAATTTGAGTACAAGGTACAATTACATGATTTGGGAAAATTAGAGGAACTCAAAACCTTTCTTAGTGAAGAAATAGAAAGACAACAGAGATCAATAGTACAAGGACAGGAACTTCTGTTTAAGATGATATCTGATTTAACAATATCCAAGAATACTACAGATAATCAATCTTTCTTTTGTAAATCTAATGGTATTGACAGGAATAAAACATCTCAAAGAAGATATGTTCCCAAATACTTTAGATGTAATAAACCAGGTCATTTTGCTAAAGACTGTTATGTTAGGGATAAATCTTATCTTGTTTTCAACATAAGAAATCTGAGGATAAAAGTAAATCTGGAAATAATTATTATTCCAATATCATACTGGCAACGACAGAAATGTCAAACTACTCACTAGACATGGGTAAAGCTAAAGACAGCTCCAACCCTAAAAGAGAGTTTGATGTAGCATTAGCTCCTTATGCTAATGGAGATAATTTCACAGTTCTACAAGGATTTATTGAAGATGTGCCTTGTGAAATCTTACTTGACACAGGTGCACATATTTCACTCATTTCTTATAACTTGTTTAGCAAAATTAAATCTCTAATTCCAAATGATATTTCAATTTTAAGTTATCCAATTAAATTAAAGGGAATATTTGAATCAGAAATTTCAGCTGATAAGCAAATAAATTTATTTCTTTCAATTCCTTGTTTTCTATTGAAAGTTTGTCATCCATTAATAATTATTCCAGAATCATCAAATCCAAATGTACAAGTAATATTTGGAATTGATTTTCTGATACGTTATGGTTTTGCATGTAATTTTGTTGATAATACAGTGTTATTGTGTGGACTAGAATGCCGTTTAGACAGGAAATCAGGTGACAAAGGAAAATTAGAGCAGTCTCCTGAAGTTTTTCAAGACACTAATGATAATGATCAAGTGTTCAATATTGAGACTCTAAAGAATAAGGAACCTAGTTCACAAATTTGGGAAAAGGATAAGATTGTCCAAGCTCAGAAAGATGATCCTGTACTCAAAACTATTTATGAAGCAGTGTTGAAGGGTGAAACTCAACTGGATACATTTTTAAACCTGGAAAACTTATTTTTAGATAAAGATGGATTACTCTTATCTAGACAAATGGAAGATGAAAGGTTGAAAGTGAAAATATTGGCACCAACTCAAATGATTCTTTGGATTATGTACACTTTCCATGATTCAGACTTGGCAGGACATCAAGGATTTTCTAGAACTTGGGAAAGAATAAAGGATCGTTACATCTGGAAAGGTATGAAGAATGATATACTCACATATGTCAAATCATGCCATAAGTACCAAATAAGATCCCCTTTTAGAGAAAAAGCTCCATTACAACCATTTCCAATTCCAACTAGACCTTTTCAGGCTGTTGATATTGATGTGGTAGGTCCACTGCCAATTACATTACTATGTCTATGACTACTAGAATATACAATAGGTATATTCTAGTAGTCATAGACATGCTAACTAGATTTTCTGAAGCAGTGTCAATGAAGGATCAAACTGCAAAGACTATTGCAAGAAAGTTTTTGAATATGATAATTTGTAGATATGGAACTCCTCAGACATTACTTTCAGATCAAGGAGCAAATTTCACATCTGAACTATTGTTACAGTTATGTAAATTACTTAATGTTAGGAAGATTTTTACACCACCTTATCACCCACAGTGTAATGGTATGTGTGAAAGACTGAATAAAAATATAAAACAAATACTTTCCAATCTGGCAAATACTAAAATAAATGATTGGGACACATATCTTTTTCAAGCATTATTTGATCTGCTTTTCATTCTGTTATCAAAGAAAAACCATCTTTTGCTTTATATGGCTTTGATCCAATCTTTCCTAATGAACTTGTTTCAGTCATTCCTAATACAGGATATAATGACATAAATGAATATCTGGAAACAGCAGTAGATAAATTTTCCACTACTCATAGATTAGTAGGTGAAATAAGTAGATTAAGTTCTCAGAAAACTAGGCAGTATATAAATAGTTTTAGAAAGTATAAGTCATTTGCACCAGGTGGTTTAGTATTGTTAAATGATAAATCTAGTATAAAAAGAGTTGGGAAATTTGGAAGGAAACCTTTAGGTCCATATAGAATTTTAGATAAATTTTCTCCTGTGAATTTTAGCATTCAAGATGTCAAAAATCCTAGTAAAATTTTAAGTGTACACTCTGATAGGTTAAAAAGGAACTTTTTAGGGAGTAGAAATTTAGTTATATTAGGAGACAATATGAATAAAATATTGAAAAATGAGCATAGTTTTCCTAGTACTAATTGTGCATCTCATTCACAATCAAATAGTAGGAAAGGGAATAGTTTTAAAGCTCATAATTCAAATATGCAGCAAAGGAGAAAATTTAATTTGGGTAAAACAAAACCTAATGCAGGAAATTTTAGAAATCTCAGGGTACATAATTCAGATAATGTACAATGTAAGAGTGGTGATAATGAAACTGACTCTAACATGGATGAAATTATAGCAGAATATCATAAGTTAGTTAATATAGAGTAAAGCCAGAGGAATGTGAAAATACCTCTAATTTAGTTAATAAGGATAAAGAATCTCGGAAACCTGTAGAATTTGATTCTGATAGTGATGATTCTGTAGATTTACGGCATAATTCAAATAGTTTAAATGAAATATCTGAAAAATATAGAAATGAGATTTGTAAGTATAGTAAATTAGAAGATGTAAATTCTGAATCATCTCTAGCATCAGATGATTCTGAAACCACTGATTCCGATTGTATAAATAATGATGAGCAAGAATCACGTTATTTTTTTTAGATCTAGGAATAGCATTAAAAGTTTTGTTAGCTATAGGTTAAATATTTAAAAATTTTTTTTTAAAAAAAATTTTCAGAGAAAGATGAAATTGATGTAAAAATAATCATGATTAAAATTCTGAATATTTTTACGAATTGTTTATGTTAAAATGTTTATTAGTTTTAGTTTCATAACACACACGTTGGCACTTGCAATGTGCCCGTTATTGAAATGTAAAGAAGTTAAAAAAAAAAAATTGATGTACTTGCCAGATTTGATATTTGTATTACTTACAGGAATTTTATTGTAATTTAAAATATTAAGTTTTGTGTTTTTATGAATACATTCTCTCTTGTCGCTAACGCAGACAACGTGTCAGCCATTATTTATACCTAACTTCTTGCTTATTAGTTTCATGGAGTGCGCATGCTTGCCGAGAAGTGGGATGTGGGATTGACAGCTGACAAGGAAAGCATCGAGTATCTGAGTAACGGCTGTAAACAATTAGTGTTCGGAAGGAATTTAGAACACAGGCCGGCAGATATTTAGATTCAGTGGAACTTAAGTTTTATTGTGACAGTCAGAGAAAAAATTAATAGTATATTCCGAAAAAGGAATCGTGGAACTATTAAGTTTTAATGTGGAATTAGTATGTGGATAAATAAAAGGGAAATATTGCTATATGCATTTTAAACGGAATATTGGAGGAAACACTAATTGAAAGATTTATAGTAGATTCCGAAAAGGAAATCATAGAACTGCAAGTATTTTTTTATTGGAAGAGTTAAGACTGTCAATAAGCATTTAGTGAATAAAAGAAGAATTTGCTATTTACGTTCAAAAGGAATGTTCGAGAAAACTCTGATTAGGAAGTTTCATCTGTATTAAGGACGCCAGATCTGACTATTATTTCTACTGAAGAAAAGAGACAGAATTAAGTCAGGAAGATTTTGTGTGTGCTACATGAATGATGAAAAGGATCCTGTGTAAATGAAGAATGGAGTCATATATCTTCAGAAAAGGGCCTTGACAGAGAGAGAAATTGGCTGAACATTGTCATTTTGGAAACAAAGTGTTTAGTCTTAAGTGTAAGTTTATTTTTAAAAGGCCTTGGATCCAATTAATTTGTTAGTTATGTAATATTGTTTGCAGTGTATATATATTGTTTTTGTTTTATTAAATGTGTTTATTTTATATTTGGTCTTGAGTCAGTGATTATTTGGATTCTGAAAGAAAGAGTTAAGATCGTTGCACCAATTGGAGTGAACCCTTGTGCATATAATAATATATAGGTACACTCAGAAATAAATTAAAAATAATTGTTAGAAACAGATCATCTCTATGGTAGGATTAAATATTATGATAATATCTATGAATATCTCATCAATATAAAAATCCACCAATTATTAACACTACAAAAAAGTACTGATGCTAACTGACTACAGAGCTTCCTATATTCACCTGCTTTATACTTTCACATGTATCCATTTTTGGCAGTGACCTTTTCTTGTTTCATCACTTCCCAAATCACTCTCACCAATCGACGACAGTGTCAACACTTTATTAACAACTACATCTTGTGAAGATCACCAAATCCAAAACAATAAAGCCTCTAGTTTCTTCAATCATGTGCTGCCTAAGATACTTATCTCTCAGAAATTTCACAAACTCACTCTCCTTGTTCCCATACACTATCTCTTCCTTCTAGTATATATTCCTGTAATTAAAGTCCACCATCATGATCACCTTCTTTTTACATGCCCAACTAATTTGCCTAAACATTTCACAATCAGTAGTTTCTGCATTCCTTGGCCTATAACATTATCTTATTAGATATACTAAACTGTTTATTTCAACTTTGCACCACACAGATTCAAAATCTGTGCACGTGCTATCAACTTCCACACTTGACAGACCCAATTCTTCTGCAGTCATTAACAACTCTACCCCCCCCCCTCCTTTCAGATCTCTATTCTTCCGAAAATTATATATCCTTTAATTCTATTCCTGACATCACATCCCCATCCCCCTCAGACAACCAAGTTTCACTTATTCCAATTATTTTTGGGGATACAGTTTCAATCAATGCAACAAACTTAGTTTTCTTGTTTAGAATACTCCTTACATTTGTGTATAAACATAACAATCCCTGTGTTTGAGGCCATTCTACCAGCATCAACATTTATTCTAGTTGCAATACCACATCTCTCTCTTCAGTTTGACCACTCCCATTTCCCTGATCCTGACTGTGATTTCCATTTCTACCCATCTCATCCTCACCTTTATGCACTCCATCATCTTGTGCTGCTGCAGCCACATCTTCAACCTCATATCTTCCTCCTGCTGTACAATCTGTTGATTTGTGCTATCCTGTTTCACAGGTAGACTGATCATTTGCTACATTAACTTCTTGACTGTGCCTTCTCAGAAAACAATAGCCTTTCTAAATGCCCAACTCCAAACCCAATCATATGTAATCCATCAGCTTTATACCATTCTGACTTCCCTTCAAATTCACTCCATAGATTTACAAATTGAATCCCCTTTTCCTCACACAACTCAGCCATCTTACTATTCATTATCTCTGCTGTCCTTCTCAATTCACTGTTATCATATCTGGGCGACATGCCTATGACTTTCCCAACAACACTATTCTTCTTTACCTACTGCAACAACTTCCTCAAGTTTCTATCAACATTCTTTTTTCCCCCCCAGCCAAGTTATTTGTGTCCACGACTACCACCAATTTTGATGCCTGGTATTTCCTTTTCTGTAACGCATCCATTACTTGCTTCATTGGTTCACCAAGAAAGCACGTTTTGTGCACTTTATTAGTAATCACACCAATAGCAATCAAGTCCCCATACACTGATATACAACTATCCTTTGACTCTTTCTTTATAACATTAACTTCCTCCTTCTCACTATCATTGCCAATCTCTCCTTTAGTTGTTTAATATCCTCTTCCAGATGTTTCATTTTGCTTTTCATTTTCACTAACTCCTGCTGAAGCTCTTCTACTATGGTCCTGATGCTTGCTGCCATTTCTAATCACTCTAATCTATTCAAACACTTTTCACATACTACTTCCTTCGTCTCGTTTACCCAAACAGTCCACAGATCATTCACATTTTTTGGTGCATACATATATACATATAGCAGTTTTTGCAACGCATCCACTGTGAAAAATCCAAGGCAGAACCAGACTTTCATACAGAAGCCTTCTGTGCCGCTGACGTACGTTTCTTTATGAATGCCATCTTTAGAAGCTGAAGCAGTACAACAAACAAGTAGCAAAACACAATACAAACAACAAAAAATTTCAACACCACCACCACTATAGGCCACTTGTATCCAAACTAAAAACACTGCAGCACAATTTGGACAAAAAGCCACACTATACACTAATTAAAAAACACTTTTCAGCACAGCTCATATCTACTGCTACGTTCACTAGCAACACTAGTATCACTAACCACTCTAATACCACTGAAGATTTCTAAATATCAAACTGTCATTTTTCAATTCATTCAACAGGTGAGATATGTTGAATATAAAAATAAGATGTCATGAGTTTGGGTCATTGTTACAGGATATAGCATATTTGTCTCACAATCTAATTCATCAGTATGCAGGTCTCTTATGCATGCTATCCAGCTCATTTAATTCAAGGCCTTTGGTTGTTATCACACGGAGTAATATTTTTATTACTTATGTCTGCAAATTTAAGGAGGCTAGTTGAGATGATACGATGCCTGACCAAGTGTAATAAAACCCAAGGTCTGTTGAACGAATTGAAAAATGACAGTTTGTTATTTAGAAATCTCCATGTTAATACCTCTTTATATTTGTATTTATTGTATCAATCTGAAATAGTACACAATAGTGACATATGAAACTAGTCATTAATTTATTAAACTGTTTTACTTAATGTCATTTTTTGACAATATTAATTTAAAAATAAAGAGAAATGATATCCTGGAAGCACAAAAGGTGGCTAGGTTTTATTCCAATTGGTATATGGAGATAAGTGCTTAGGGTATTTACTGTAGATCATCTTGAGGTGTTTGAACACTCCAGGATATGTCATATGAGGATATATTGCAAGATAGGATTTCAGGTCAGTTGAGAGAAGGTGCTTTACATATATGAGGAAAAAGGTGGGTGAAATAAGAGCCCAGAAGAACATACATTAGTAAGAAAATATGAAGCAAAAACACCCTCTACCATTACACACAGTGAATGAATCAAGAGAAAACTGATAATCCAATTACAAAGGATGGATGGCAATCTATAAGATAGCAATTTGCTGAGAAGACCTCAATACTGAATGCTATCAAATGCATTGGAGATGTCTAGGGCAACACCTCAGGTTTCTCCAAACCATTCCACTATATAAGTCCAGAGATAAGCAATGTAGAAAAGGAGATATTATTTTATTATTACACCTCCAGGGGGTCCAAAGACTCATCGAGGGAAGGCACCTACTCTACAACAGTCTCCACCAACTACACTAATGCCATCTACCACCACCACTAGCATTTCCACAGACAATCACAAACATGCATGCCCATGGAGGGATTCAAACCTGCAGCCTTTTGGCTGGAGAGCGGATACGCTAACCACTCGAACAACCAGACCAGCACTGCTGAATATATGCTGTGGACATGGATTAGTTGACAATTCTCCAGGTGTTGAAGACTTTAACTGTTGATGACCTCCATTACTTTAGAAAGCACTGAGGCAACAGCAACAGGCTGACAGCTGATTTTTTTTTTTTTTTTTTTTTTTTTTTTTTTTGAATTGGCTGTACATGGACTTGCTTTCATGCTCTGGGTGGATATCAGCTTAGTATAATATTGTATATATAATAAAGTACAGGTAATAGTCCAGGAGCATATTTCTCGAGCACAAATGAGTAGATCAAAAGCCTTTCTAGTACTTAGATTGTTCAAGACTCTTTTGATGTCTTTCTTATGATGATATCCACATCATGAGATGTGATGTCCATAAGACGGAAGGTCTTGGAGATCTTCCCACTTGGCACTGTTGAAGCATCAAAGGATACAAGGCTGTGAATGGCTGAGGCAAGGGCATTTTACTAGACATGCAACCTGTATGAGATATAATCTGAATTACAAGAAAGGTCATCTCAACAGAGTATATGGATATTCTAGACAGATGAACAATTTGTTTTAGGTCACTGCTCATAGAAAATCCCTCTGTTTCTCTAATAGCACAGACAGTGGAAGTGGAAAAGGGGAACCATTTGGAATTGTGGAAAGTTAGCCAGAAGGATGGCTTCACTATTATTGTAATCGGATTGCAGGATATCAAGCTTGAAGAATAAGAAGGTCAGAAAGGTTTTCCGGATTGTGGGAGTGGTAAAGACAGAAGATGAATGATACATAATGAGACAATAAGCTAAGCAGGTCATAAAGAGGAGATTCACGATTAGGCATCCTCTGCAAAGAACACGAGACTGCACAAAATAACAGATACACCACCCTCGTGGAGAAGAAAATCATACAGAATGTACAGTGGCAGTAATTTGTGCTATAAAATAATATAAAAACAACATTTATGATAATTGGCAGTGCAAATACAGACTAGCAGACCATGCTATGAATATCCCTTTACACAGAATTCAATGGTGGTCCTAAAAATACATGGAGGAGATTGACTTTAATAGAATGTGAAAAGAAGAGTTTTGCTGAACTAAGACCAATAGCAATGATAAGGAAGCAATCGAAAGCATTTACATATGCCCAATGTTCTTGATGGAATCTGGGAAAGAAGAAGAAGACTGTATTAGAACCCTGAAAAATAGCACATTAATTTTGAAGAAACTTTTTTTTTATGTTGCTCCCACCCATGAAAGGTTATTTGTTGATAGGCAGCTAACAATAATGTAACTTAATTATGCAGCACTATTATAACATCTTCTCCACCCCTTGGGATACACACACACACACACACACACACACACACACACACACACACACACACACACACAGAAAATGATAATTATGATGTAAAGAAATGATAATTTGTGAATGTACACTGCTGAAAGTCCTGTTCAATGGTAAACAGAATAATTTCTTAATAATGAGGGAAGTATTCTTTCTTTCTTATACTGTATGGCTACCACTCTGGTTATCTGTGCTTTGGTCATGATCAAATTATTCATTTCATATCTTGAGCAGATAGTTTGAAATTCAGAACATGTTACATTAGAGGGTATAATGCTTTATACAAATATGTAAACTTCAAAACATTTTTATGGATCATATTCTCTAATAATATTGTAAAGAAAAACCCTTAAATAGAAGCATGTTGGGGTAATTGCATATTTACTTTCACACTAAGACTTGATTTTTAGTATGAAAACAACCTGAGATGTTGAAATGTTCTTTTTAATTTGAGGAAGACTGATTTTTTCTTTTACATATCAGGTAATTACATTTTTGTATAAAAGGGTTTTTCACATGTCAAAATTCACTGATGGTTCACTGGAAATTCTTGGTAAAATGTCAGTTCTGGTGAGTAATGACAATTCAAAGTTAACAGAAGATCCATTAGCTAAAATGGGTTTAGTTTTTTATTTTATTTTATTATTTTTTTTTTTTTTGCACAATTGATTAATAAGATGTTTGCTATCAAGTATACAAATAAATCCAATGTTTTTTTTTTAAATCTAAATAGATGTTTAATTTTCTTTCTTAACTATACCATTCACAATAAGGATGTTTTCTTTAAAGCAAACTTTAAAACTTCAAAACATTGTCTTTGCCTATAAACTGTTTCAGATCCATAGAGAGAGTATGGATCTGAAAAGTCCATATCTCATATTTCAATCTATCTATCTATCAGTGGCTTTAATAGGCACTTATGTGCCAACGGCCTTCCACATATGCTTGGATATCCTAACTGTAATACAAGGATAAGGCAGTAACTTCTTTGCCTATAAGTTGTTATGTCTGTAGATGTGTGTGTGTTCATGGGGCCAGTTTGCTCCTGTTCTGAGAGATGAAAAACTCAAGTTTCTGGAGGGAAAAAACCCTCCACTCTGTATGAGACTGGCTAACTCACTTTTAATCAAAAGCGACCAGATAAAGGTTCCTCAAGTCATGGACGGGAATCAAACCCAGGTCTTTCCGACCAAAGGACTTCTTCTATACTGACTGAGCTACAGAAGCTCTATCTGGCATTTCTGGTGCAAAAATTACATTACAGAGATGAAATGGAATAGATATGGAACAATAAAATGATGTAAGGCATACTGATAGCCTCATGACTAAGAGAATTTTTTTTTTTTAATACTGATCCCATATATGAGAGGTCAAAGGATCTATATACAAATGAGTTCCATGTGTGGAGTGCAGGGAAGATTGAGAAGTTTATTAATTTTTTTTTTTTTTTTTTGAAAAGTTGCAGGTTGTTCCAGAGGACAGAGGCAGATGGAACAAAACAGGTTCAGTGTATTTGCAGTTGCACAGTAAACAGATACTGGGAAGCTGCTGTTCTTGTATTTACAGGCGCAACAGGAAGTGGAGGAATAATGGTTGTTCAATGACTATTGAACTACCTGTAGAACAAACAGATAGAGTGCTGAAAGACTGTGAGATAGAGGCTCAAGAGAATCTAAAAGAGGGATTTTCTTGCCTCTGGATAGCATCAATAATTACATAATCCTTTTCCTTTCAATAATCAGCATTCATAATGATAAATTGTGGATTTTACAACCATGTTAAGAATAATTACTTTAATTTCCAGTTTTGACCTTTATATTAAGATCATCTGGAGTATACATATATACTGTAGATATGTATATACAGAGACTAGCTGCATTTCATTTCAAACAGCATGTCAAAGTGACAATGATCTGATCAACTGTTATTCTACTGACCTAATCTCTAGAGAGGAAGGGAGGGAATGAGAGAAAAAATACATCATAGCTATATCCTATTTATAACATAGAAAACAAATTCCTATTAATACTTTTAATATAGTAATAGTGGTGGCCTAATCAATCAGTTAACATAAGTGTTTATTATATTAAGGGTAAGATACTGGATTACTACAGTTCTAATTATAATTTGTAAGGAACACTTAGAACAAGAATATGTATCAACCATATTCTTGGGATTTTTAGACCTTTATTGTTGTTAAGATTAGGGTGGTTGATTAGAATTTCACAGGCTCTTTAAACTTACATTCATGCCATGTTTTAGTGTGATGTAACGAACAGGCACTTTTCCAGTCAATTCTATGTAGAGTATTTAAGGCATGTTCAGGAAGGTCAGATTTATCATAGTTAATAAATTTAATTTGTCATTTATGTTCCTTTTTTTGATGGGAATTGTGCATACAGCTTCACTATATAAGGCAAATTACAGATGCACTGATTATGGTATATTGCAGGGTGTGCCAGGAGAGAAAGTGGATCCTTGGAGGTGGTGAACTAGTTCTTTAATTCTGCACAAGGTTGAAAAGTGACATTAAGATTGTATTTCTGTAGTATTCTGTTTATTTTATCTGATATCCCTCTAATGTACCGAATGGCCAGTTTTATTGTAATCTAGTTTATTTTTATTATTAGGTACAGTCTTGCAAAGAAATTCTGTTGATAGTATTTTTGTTACAGTCATTTTTAGGAAGGTACTGCTGATAACCTTTAATTCGTGATTTAGTGTTTGCTCATTAGAGCAATTCTTTAAAGCTCTGTTTTTTATTGTGTTGTAGTGTGTTTTTGTGTCGGGTGATAATAAGAGTTTCTGTGTGTATATGTATATGTATATATATATATATATATATATATATATATGCTGGTATGTGTAGGCTTACAATAAACAGTGAAGGAAGATGTGTGACAAGTGTATCTAGAAATGGAAGTGTGTTCTAACTTTCAATTTCAATTGTTTGTATGTATGTATGTATGTTGGTTGTTTAGCTGGTCACCAAAGTCTGGCAGGTATGGGGACCAGATAACAAAAGCAATGTCAATGTACCTAAATCAGACTTTAAGATTAAATGACTAGAACTGAGAGAAATGAAAACAAAGTTTATTAGTACTACACAACTAGTTTCAGCTTGTATCAGCCTTCGTCAGGTGCACATTAAAAAAAGAAATAACCAGTAAAAAACATGGAGAAAATAACTGTAAACAAAATGGAAAATTAGTGTATATATATCTCAACATTGAAACATTGAAGTCTGCGCATTCAAAATTGTTCCCTCATTGGCTTCATTGTTGCCATCATGAAGTAGAAAAGAAGATAATTGAATAAAGGAAATCATTCCCAACTCCCTACATTGCAACAACAACAACCTGAGTTACAATCTTTCAGACTGTCAATGTGCTGTGGTCAAATACTGGCGTTCATGAGATATATGCATGCATATGCCCAACAATGAAGTTAACGAGGGGGAACGATTTTGAATGCACAGACTTCAACGTTTCAACGATGAAATATATATACACTAATTTTCCATGTTGTTTACAGTTACTTCCTCCATGTTTTTTACTGGTTATTTCTTTTTTTTTAATGTGCACCTGACAAAGGCTGATACAAGATGAAACTAGTTGTGGAGTACTAATTAACTTTGTTTTCGTTTCTCTCGGTTCTAGTCATTCAATCTTTTTATAAAAATATATATACACACACAGACAAAGAAATTAACACACCAAGAAGGAAGCATAGGATTCAACTGAAATTTTATTGGTGTAATGATAGAGATGAGCAATGCACATGATGGCAAATACAGAGCTGAAGGACAATTACAAAGGGATCTGTGGTACGCAACCCGGTCATCAGCAATAGCACATTGCACCACCTTGTGTGGCGTTAAATGCTTCAATACGGTCCGGCATGGTGGCAAAAGAACGCCTGATGTTGTCCTGCGGCAGACTGGCCTACACATGTTGGATGCTGTGCTCCAAATCCCAGATATTATGGCACAGTGGGAGCTGGCGTTTCAGCTGCTCCCAAACATGCCCGATAGGGGACAAGTCCGGGAAGCGGGCAGGCCATGGAAGTGTCTGTACACGACGTAGCCAGCCTGGGCAACCTGAGCCATGTGCAGACAGGCATTATCCTGCTGGTATAGCGCTCCTTGTATCATGGCCAGGAATGGGAGAACATGGGGCCGTAGGATGTCATCCACATACAGCTGCCCCGTCAATGCGCCACATACCACTACGAGGGGTGATCAGCTATCGTTCCCTAGACCAGTGCGGGAGATGTGGCGCTTGATAGTGAGGTCGGGATTGTGTCCTTGACTAGAGGTCCTCCACACCTGGACAAGATGATCATCTGTCCCCAAGACAAAGCGGCACTCATTGCTGAAGACCACACATCGGCAGTCTGTGGCGTTCCACGTCGCTCTGGCCTGGCACCACTGCTAACTGAGTCGGCGATGTTGCGGTGTTAATGGGAGCACACGTAAGGGATGCTGGGATCGTAGATTTGCCTCCGCGAGGCGTCGGGAAATGGTTCGTGGGCACACAGGAGCCCATACATCTGCCTGTATAGTGGACCAGGTCACCATGGGATTCCTCCGTGCTTGCTGCACGATCTGTCAATCCTCTCTAGCATTGGTCCTGATCCGATCGGTGCCGCTCTGCCATGTGGCAGTGCGGAACGTGTCCACAGCTCCCAACATTGTCGGACGGTATGGTCAGAACGGTTCATGTGCACGCTATACGGCGCGCCGACCATCGTCCGGTTTTCAGGCCGATGATCATGCCTCTGTCAAAGTCCGTAAGTTGCTTAAATCGACATCTCTGGTGTCTACCCGGCATTATTGTCACTCTGTACTCTAGCTTGCATCGACCGATGCTTTTCGCTTTAATCAACTATCGACTACATGCTGGCTTTATAAGGCTGCCAGTTCGTGCTTGCAGCGCCACTGCAGGGTGTGTGGGCATGCGCAATCGCACCAAACTTGGATCATTTGCATACCACCCCGCACTCTAGCTATTTGCTTAGTTTCGCCATTGTATCATGATTTCTTCCAGGTGCGCTAATTTCTTTGTCTGTGTGTGTGTGTGTGTATATACGAGGTGGTATCAAAAAGTTTCGAGACTTGCTCTGTTTATGAGAAATTACTTTATCTACGTTTACACACTATTACCTTCAAAATAGTCCCCTTGCATATCAATACAGTGCTCCCAGCATTCTTGCCACTTCTGGTATGTGTCCTGGAAGTCTTTTCGAAGCATATCAAGCACCTTCTACGATTCACGCTGGATCTCCACAATGGTGTCAAAACAGTGACCTTTGAGCTGGATCTTCATCTACGGGAAGAGGGCAAAGTCTGCAGGAGATAAATCTGGTGAGTAGGGTGGGTGCGGAAGTGAGATCATGTTGTTTCTAGCGAGAAACTCACGTGTGAGGAGAGCTCGGTGATAGGGTGCATTGTCATCGTGGCGAATCCAGTTTTTCGTGCGCCACAGATCTGGTCGCTTTCGCCGAATGTCCTCCCTCCTGCCTTAAAACCTGGCAGTAGAACTCGCTATTGACGGTCTGACCCCTGAGGACAAATTCTCGATGCACAATGCCGCGAATGTCGAAAAAAATGATGAGCATGCACTTGGTTGAGCTGCGGACCTGCCTCGCCTTTTTCGGTCATGGAAATGATGGGCTCTTCCACTGTGAAGACTGTTGCTTCGTCTCAGGGTCATACCGTTACACCCAAGTTTCGTCACTGGTAACAATCCTCAATGAATGCCCTGGGTCATCCACGGCACGTTGACGGAGTTCTTGTCAGACTTCGACGCAGTATTCCTTCTGCTCCTGGATCAGCAGCCTGGGGACGAACTTGGCAGCAACACAGTGCATGTTCAAATCACACGTCAGGATTGCCTGGACTGTTCCGTATGACACCGACAATGGCAGCAATGTTGTGGAGTGTTCTCCGAGGATCCTTATGCACAAGTTGACGAATGGTTTCGACATTTTTTGGGGTTGAGCTCGTTGAAGGTCTTTCTGATCTCTCATCGTCTTGCAGTGATGTTTCCGCTCTTGAAGCACGCGTGCAACTCAAAACACCTCGAACGACTCATTCCAGCTTCGACGTAAACTTGCTGAATCATGTGAAACGTCTCTGTGGCAGATTTTCCCAGTTTCATGCAGAATTTCACGTTTGCTCTTTGTTCTAACTTGCTGTCGATGATGAAATCGCAGATGTGGTAACGCAGGTGGTCAGAATAGCATCAGTTGCACAGCTCCCGATATACACAGGATGATGTCTTTGGCACACTGACTTATGAAGGCAGGTGCTCCCTGTGACTGCAGCCTTGTGCTGCCATCTGTTGGCATGTTACAAACCTAGTCTCGAAACTTTTGATACCACTTCGTATATAAATATATAACACTTTGTAAACAAAATTAAGGACATTGCACTTGATAAAAATGATTTATTAGTCAGTTTTGATGTCTCTGTCCTTTTCACAAATGTTCCAATCAATGATAATTTTTTTTTTCCACTACACTCAGGCCAACAGAATAACGTTTGATCAAATCAATGTTACTTTGGCATACTATCTGAAATGTAATGTAGCTTATCCCTCTCTCTATATATGTGTGCATGTATACTCCAAATGATGACCTTAATATTAAGGTTGCAATGTTGGGAAAAAGTAATTATTCTTAACAAGGATATAGTCTCCATTATTTATCAATATAGATAATTATTTAAGTTTCTGTGGTTTAGTAGTTCTGTAGAAAGCTTCTGGTGTTGAGACCATATGTTTTTAGAGAAACAAATATAACCCTAAAAGTTTTGTAAATTGTCAGACTTACATTGTCAGTTTACTAAATTCATGTTACAAAATATACAGCAGAATCTTAAAAACTAATGAAATATTCCGAAAACTTTATTCTAGAGGTACAAAATGGATTTAGATAAGGACGATCATGTATAGACCCAGCCTTCTGCCTAAAATTAATAATAGAGAAAAGAAGAGAATATAATTTAGAAACACATATTGCATTTATTGACTTTGAAAAAGCATTTGACAAAGTTAAAAGAAACATATTATTTAACATATTAAAAGAAAGACAAATACCAAATAATATCCTAAAAGCTGTCACAAGTATATATGAAAATAATCAAATACAAATAAGATTAAATCATGAGCTATCATATACGAGAGAGATAAACCAAGGGGTCCGACAGGGATGCCCCCTCTCAGCAACTCTTTTTAATATCTACTTAAATGAAATAATAATAAAATGGAGTAAAAATTTACATCAAGGAATTAAACTTTCACCTACAGTTAACTTAAACACTCTCTTCTTTGCAGACGACCAAATAATAATTACAAATTCTGAAGATAACTTACAGAAAGCTATTTTAAATCTAAATGAGATATCCAAAGATTATGGTATGATAATATCAACGGAAAAATCAAAAACTATGGCCTTTAAAGGACAAGATCCAGCAAGAACTAAAAGATTATTAGATAACAAGATCTTAGAACAGGTGAATTCATTTAACTACCTAGGATGTATGATCACTTATGAAAATGAAAAAGATATAAACATAAAAATTGCAAAATATTTAAAAATAACAGGAGTAATTAACTCTATATTTAAACCAAACCTAGTTCAAAAACAAACCAGGCTAAAAGTATACAATACATTAGCCCTACCAGTCTTAATGTATGGAAGCGAAATCTGGACAATAAAACAAAAAGACAAACAAAGATTAACAACAGCAGAAATGAAGTTTATGAGAAAAACTACAAAGTATACCCTATTTGATCACAAAAGAAACGAAGATATTATGAAAGAATTAAACCAAGAACCAGTAATTGAAAAAATTAAAAAATATAAACATAGATGGATGGAACACGTTCAAAGAATGAAAACAGAAAGATTACCAAAACAAGCCTTCAAGTACAAGCCATTAGGAAAAAGAAAACCAGGACGTCCTCTTAAACGATTCAACGATGACTTCTAAGGCCGGAACATGCCATACTAGGCCTAAATCCTTGATACGTATGATGATGATGACATTGTCAGTTGTACTAAATAATGAGTTTAAGTACTCACTGTGAGCTTCTAGATGAATATGTAAGTTTCTGTGGTTTATCTAAAAACATGTGGTCTCAATACTAGAAATTTTCTCCACAACTGCTAAATTGCAGAAAATTACTTATTCATCTAGAATCTTATGAGTGCTCCTGACAATGTAAGTCTAATGGCTTATAAATCCTGCAGGGTTATATTTGTTTATCTAAAAACTTGTGGTCTCAATACTGGAAGCTTTTACAGCATCAAGAATTTTTTGGGAAGTTGTAGGTGCATGGAAAGATTTTGAATTTGCAAGAGTTAAATGAGTGTAAAATAGCATTTTGAACAGAAGAGAATGTCCAGTTTTTTGAGTGCTGAGGAAGCTATAGATGTGATATATTTATGCCAGGAGAGACTAGAAGTAAATGTTAGTCCAAACAGAGAGATCTAATCATGTCTGGTTGACTTGTGTATTACTGACAGTAAGAGTCACCTACTCTCATGCTCAGTGAGAGTAGGTGAACTGAGATCTCTTTTGCAAGAGAAAAGGCATGGCTTGTTTTGGTGGCACTGAACAAGATTGTCCTAACCTCACTGAAGGATGGTATGTAGATCAAGTTGAAGGCAATAGTCGTTAATCTTGAAGCAAGGGATGTCCAAGTCTTTATGCTTTGTTAAATGAGTAGAAAGAATGAAGAGTATTATTGGTTGCAAAGCTGTGGACAGGATTAGTGGTGATTGAGAGTAGGTCATTTATGTTAGAGAGAGAGAGAAAGTGATAAGACAGTATTGAGGCACTTGAGCCATCTCCAGTGACATGCAGTGAATGACCAGAGAGAAAGCTTGCTACCTAATTACACAGAGTTGCAGGTTAAGCAAACTATGGCAATTCGTTTAGCAGGCATCAACATTAAACACAGTCAAAAGCTCTGGAAATGTCAAGAGTGACAGCACAAATTCCTCTGAATTTTCCATTGGATGTGTCCAGTGATAGAGGATGTAAGCTAAGAGGTCATCTGTGAATGTTGATTGGCAGAATCAATACTGGTGATTGCTGATTAATAGGTGGGGCACTAAATAGTAGAAAGTTGGATACTGGTGACTTTCACTATCAGTAGTTTGATTGTAGACTTCTAACTCTGGGATGCTTAAGGATCAAAGCTGTATAACTGAGAGGAGACCTACATACAGCCTTTAAAGGAATGCAGATGGAGAACCGACCAGAGCTTCTTACATAATGTCCAATCCTCACCTTCTCGTGGTGCACCCTGTTAGGTACCTACCTGGATACTGAACAAACAGAAATGAGATGGCAATTTGGGATTACAATTTAGCCAACCAAATTGTATTCTTATTGGCTTAAACCAAAATAGAAAATGATGGTACAACATGATAGAATTTCATGCCAACTGGCATTGCCCAGTTAAACAAGGTCCCCATTGTTTTCACCAGGGAACCAGGGCAAAAAGCGAAATGTCAGCTACTGGAACAAATCTTGAAACACACCATACTCAACATCACCAGACTTAAAGATCAGTACTATCAACATAAGAATCTTGAATGGCAAAGAAATGGAGCTAGCTGAGGAATTAAATAAGTACCAGATCAACATAATAAGGATGACTGAAACAAATAAGACAAAATCTGGTGAATTTTTCTCAGCAATAAATACAAAATGTTATATCAGGCAATGACAATCAAGGAAAAGAAGGAGTAGGCATAGTATCAACAATATATATGAGGCTAATCTTCTTGAATGGCAGACAGTCTCAAATAGAGTGATGTGGGCAAATATCAGAATGGGGAAGTGGACAATGAGACTTGTTTGTGACTATGGTCTCACAGACGGTTCTACTAAGGTAGAGGAATTTTTAGGCTTTACAGAAAGCAACTAACACAATGAAAAAGGAAAAGTTGGTCCTTGTTGGGGATCTAAATAGCAGAGTAGGAAATGATTGTCAGACATACAAAAATATTTTGGGAAAATTTGGAGAAAAGAGCATAGCTAATAATAATGGCAAATACTTGTTGGATTTCTGCTCAGGACATGAACTGGTTATTACTAACACCATGTTCCAACATAAAAATGTGCACAAATTCACATGGAGAGAAGAGGCAAGGAATAAGAAAAGTCTCACTGACTATGTTATTGTTGATAATGATGTTTTCTCCTAATGCAGAACACCAGAGTGTACAGAGGATTTGGAATTGGAAGTGATCACTATTTAGTCTTGAGCAGGATAAAATTGAATTTCATATTGAAAAGAAGAACATGAAAAATTTTAAAGTGAATAAAAGTTGAGCAGCTTTCAGATGTGAACTATAGACTAAAATACACAAATATTGTTCAAGACAAAATGAAAGAGTTTGAGAACAGGAACCAAACGGAGATTCAGTGGCAAGCCCTGAAGAAAACACTGATTGATTCAACCAGAGAGGCATGTGGTGAGGTTGGGTGCAAGGATAGAAAAATCAGAACTCCATGGTGGACACAAGAAGTTAAAGAGACAGTGAAGGAAAAGAACAAAGTATCTCAAAAGTTTCTGGCAAATAAGTCAGCTTGTGCTCTTAGATGATACACAGACAATGTAAGAAAGCTAAACACTGTGTAAAACTAGTTAACAAAAGTCATGGGAAGACTTTGGTAAGAACATAGAAAATAAATATCAAGAAGTTATCAAGATATTCTGGAGGTTGTTGAAAAAGCACAGAAATGGAGGAAAGAGTGTTGAAAAAGGAATTAGAGGTGATAAAGGTGACATGAAAACTGGAGAAAAAGATATCCTTGGAGTATGGAGTAATTACTTCAAAAAATTGCTAAATGAAACAAGCAGTGATAGTGTTAAAAAACACTGACCAGGCATGCAGTCAGGAATACATATCCATACTTAAAGTAGAAAAAGCCATCAAAGGCCTGAAATGTGGAAAATTCAGGTGTAGATGATATTCGACCAGAAATGATCATGTATGAAGGTATAAAAGTCTTACAGTGGCTGCACTGCATAGTTCAGAAGGCCTAGGCAAAGGGACTAATTCCAGATGATTGGAATAGAGCTCTCATAGTACCCATATATAAAAAGGGAAATAAAACTGAATGTGAGAATTACAGAGGTATTTTTCTACTAAATGTTCATGGTAAGATTTATTCAAGTATACTTGAGAAACGGTTAAGAAGGATTGTGGAAGAAAAGCTTGGTGCAGGCCAAATAGAGGCTACCAAGATTAGATCTTAACTTTATGACAAATAGTTGAAAAATCATGGGAATGTAACAAAGATCTGTGTTTAAGTTTTGTAGATCTGGAAAAGGCATATGGCAAGGTGCCAGGAGAGAGGCTATTCAATAAGCTACAGTTATATGGTGTCAATGGGGCATTATATCAAGCAATACTTAGTCTTTATATGAGCTGTAAGTCAGCGGTTAGAATTGAAGCAAGTACAGCAAGGTGGTTTAATGTTAAATCTGGTGTCTGACAAGGATGCACATTATCCACTCTGTTATTCATTATCTATATGGATCACATAATACAGGAAAATGGTATTAAACCTGATATGAAAATTGGAGATGTTAATCTCAGCACTTTGCTTTTTGCAGATGATGTTATACTTCTAAATAAATCTGCTACAAGTCTGCAAGATTCCCTGACTAAAGTGAATAACTGTTGTAATAGATATGGTATGATGGTCAGCATTAAAAAGACAACGACAATGAAAATAGGCAGAAGCATTGAAAATATCAACTGCATTGTGAATGAAGAACCTATAGAACAAGTGAAACATTTCAGCTACTTAGGTGCAAATTTTAGTGAAGATGGTAAATTAAACATGGAAATAGACAACAGAATCAACAAAACTGGTATGGTAGGAAGTCATATGAATAAATTTATGTGGAATAAGAGAAATTAGTCAAAACACTAAATTAGCTGTATACAAGAAGACAGTGTTCAAACTGATTTTAACTTATGGATCTGAGAGCTAGGTCAGAAGTAAAACATTTGACCAAAGACTAGAGACCACAGATATGAGAGTCCTGAGAAAGATTAAGGGCATAAACAGATGGCATCAATGGCAATATCATATTAAAAACAAGGATATTAGGAAAGAAATTGACATCGTCAGCATCTAGGAATGCATTAGCAGAGCTAATCTCAGGTGGTATGGTCACTTAAACAGAATGGACAAGGAAAAATTAGCAAAACAAGTGTTCTCTGCCAGGTTCGCAGGAAAAAGACTCAGAGGAAGACCAAGATATAGGTGGATTTATACAGTAAAAAGTGCCTTAGAAAATAGAAATATAAGATCTGATAATGTTGGAGTCTTGACAAGTAACAGACTAATTTGGAGGAAAATTGTAGATAGGATGTTAGTAATGATGTAAATTTTTAATGTAGTACTATCATGCCCTGTAGTACTACATTCCTGCCATGTATCCCCTTTGAGGATACATGGCAGGAATTTGATGACTCCTGTCTCTCTCTTTTTTTTTTTTTGAATCAGCCAGATATGAGATTGCTTTCTGCACTGGAATAAGTACCAGCTTTGTATAATTGACTATAGAGACAATGTAAGATAGGTGTTACCCCTCAAGCACAATATTTGAGAACTAGAGAAATGCCATAAAGATCAGAAGACTTTTTAGTGTCCAAGTTGTTCAGTAATTTTCTAATGTCTTTTTTTTTTTTTAAAAAACTACACAGGAAATACAATGTACAGATTCCAGTATGGTAGGAGGTGATTTCTTTTGGTCATTTATGCAAGAGTTTGAGGGGAAAAAAAAAAAAAAAAGATGCTAGGATGTCAGCTTTATTTTTGGTCAAAGTAACATTTGTGCCATCATGATGAGAGAAAGAGAGAAATGCAGTTGAGCAGAGGTTGCATGCAATGGCAATAGCAAGGGACCAAAGGGCATGGCTTCCATTTGAACAGAGGCAAGTTTTCTGTTGTTTCTAGAAAATCTAATTTAAATCTTCTCATGATTATTTGGTATACACCGAAGCTGGAGTTCTTAATGTGAGCCACCTGCAGTAAGCTGAATTTTATTTCTTCAACTACTTCGATACTTTTTGTTGTACCAAGGATTGAAAAAGAGGAAGAAGGCCTTAATGAAAATGAGCATAATTTCTGTGATTCATTCAGAACAGGTGTTAGGACTGAGGGAACAGAAGCAATAGTAAAACCAAGGAAAGGAGAAGTGGAAGTGCCAGATATTGGTGAGTGGTTTGAGAAGGGCATTCTGTGAGAGAGACTCTTGCACAAAATTGTGGACTGAGTACTCATAGGAGAGATGACCTCTATGGTGCATCTGGAGAGTGATGAGGATTATCATAAATTTGTGTAGGTAGATGTATGATTTGCATTAGGTCATTGCTTACAGCAAAGACTTGCACTTCTTATCCAACTTGGTCAGTGGTGTTGGAAAAGGGAAGTCAGCTGAAATTGTGGCCATTAAGGTTGCCTAGCAAGATGACTTCATTATTTGGGTAGCTAGAATGCAGATGGTAGAGGTTCATGAAAAGGAATGTGAAGAGGTCTGAGTGATTATCAGAGTTTGGATAGTGGTAAATGAAGCAAATGAATGTTACTAAATGGTCTGAGAAGATCAAAGCAGAGGATTCTAAATTAGCCATTCTCTGACAGGCTATATTACCCCCCACAAAGACACAGCTTTGTCTTTGTTGGATGTAATATAGTGGGATGTGGAACCCTTGGGGCAAAAAAAAAGGAATCATGAAGTGTATAATTTGGGCACTAGAAGTGGACAGTAGTGGATGTAAGACATCTCATTTGGAAGGACTGCAAGTGATGGAGAAAGTTGTTTATGTTGGTGTTAATGCCACAGATGTTAATAAAGTGGATGTAAAAGCGAGTTTTTTTATTGAGATTTGGCTTGGTTTGAATGTTGTGGGTTGTAAAATTTTTTTGTGATAAGTTTATTAGTGAGATTCATTTTTGTTGCAGTTTCACTGTCATGGTTGGATGGAAGGATACAATGAGGACACGTAGTGAAAGAAGAAACTCTTTGACATGATATTCATATATATAGAGAGAGCACTCTCCTTTCAATACAGTGGCCTTCACAGTACCTTCTGTATGCCAATATTTGGACTCCATCTGCAGACAAAGAGGGACAACTAGACCCTAGGTGGTACAGACATTCATTGCCTGGTGAAATTTTAATTTCTTCCAATTAGGAATGTATCCTTTTAATAGGAGTACTTGATGGTTTCATCAAAACCTCTTTTGTGAGAAGAGGCCACAGTACAGGAAGGGGGAGGAGCACATTGATGAAACGAAAAGGCTGAATATCACAAATTGCCTGCCCACTAAAGGCTCAAACACAATAACATAACACACCTACTCTCCAACAGAGGCTTTGTGTTGAAATCCTCCTATGGGTATGAATGTTTATGAATGTCTTTAGATGGTAGATGAATCTCATTGCTTGATCACCACTCTGCTTAAAGTGGCTCAAAATTTTTTTTATTCCACATATGGTTTCTAGATTATCTAATCTTTGGCTGACTCATAGTACTAACTAATGAACTATAAGTTTAAAACTCCTTGTGGATGCCATTCACATAAAATGATGCTGCAGGTAAAGAATACAGTCAGCATTATCATTTGAATCCATTAGGAATTAAAGAAAACAAAATGAAAAGGACAGCGATGCTCCAAGTTTTTACTTTTTATTATAATATACGACTTTAGTTTGTTCCAGTGGAACAAACAGAAGTCCTCCACAAAAAACCATTTCCTATTAGAAAGATGGTATAAAAAAAAAAAAAAAGTACGAAGCTTTCCTTCACAAAAAATGCAAACAGAAATTGGGGTCTTAAAACTTTTTCCAATTCAAGGGAGTCATCCCTATATTATTGCTAGTTTAACTTATTTATCATAAATTATAAGCTCTTTACCTGCAATATCAAGAAGCACATTATATTATTGATCATCTTGACTTCAGTTATGAAATACTGTTATTCAATTTCTGCAACTTGGACTTTAGCACTGAAGATGAGTATTGGACCTGAAACTGCAGCACATAATGAACAAAATAATATCCAAAAAAAAAATACTAATTATAATAATGAGAAGTAAACATGTAAAGGAACTAGTGGTAGTAGGAAAGAATAATTTTTTTTTTTTGGGGGGGGGGGGGTATATGAGAACGAATTTAATGAGACTATTCAGAAGATAGACAACAATGTGGCAGAAAGAGTATGATAATGATGAGGTTAGATGGCAAACAAAAATCATGAATGGTATATTAGAAGAGTTGTGAAGATAAAGGGATGTAGTTTGCTGATGAGTGAAATGCATTCAAAGAATGAATGGAATTGTATACAAGATAAATTGTATTTAAATGGATTTGGTGAGAATCAAATGGAGAGACTGTTTCTAGAAGGTGTCATGAGTAGTGTTAACAAGTGATTAGAGGAAATGAGAGGTGATGTGAACAAGTAGGAAAGTGAAATGGATGGGACTGATGTAGAAGTAAAGAGAGAGAGAGGATAACAGGGTGTGAGAGAGGGAGACATTGTAAAAAAAAAATTAAAAAAAAAAACGATTGCATTCTGGAAGCAGTAATGAATGGGATGAGTAGGGAGTAGCAATCAATGGACACCTCAGTGTGAGAAACAAACAGCCATGGTGTCCACCTCAAAGATGCAGGACCTCCTTTTGCTGCAATGACTGCAGCAGTCCTATGGACATGCTTTCCAGTAGCGTATGACAGCGATCAATGGGAATATTGGAGCATTCTTCCTGCAGCTACGTAATAAGCTGCTGGAATGTTGTGAGGCAAACATCCCTTGATCTCACCTGATGCTCCAGTTCATCCCACACATGTTCAATAGGGTTGGAATCAGGGCTTTGTGGAAGCTAGTCAAGTGTAGTGATGTTCATGTACACAAACCACAGCAGCCTTATGACACAATGCACTGTCTTGCTAAAAGAAACAATGGTCAGGTCCATAGAAACATCACAAAGTAAAAAGCACTGCATTGTCCAGAATGTTTAGATACCTCTTGGAGTTCAATGCTTGTGGTACCACAAATAGAGGTCTAAGGCCAAACCAGGAGAAACACCATCATCTCTGAATTTCATAGTTGGGATTATGCACTTTGGTAAGAGATGTTCACTGAGCATCCCTCCCCCTCCATCTGTTTGGTAGAGGGTGGAGCATGATTTGTAACTCCATAATTGGAATGATGAATCAGTCCATGATTCGTCATTCCAAGCTTCCACAACCCACCGTACACGCTCTTTGCACCACCGAAGTTGGTTCAGGTAATGTTGGGCTTGCATATTGCGGTCTGACCATGGAAATTCATGTTGTGAGCCTCATTTCTGAATGTTTTTGTGCAGAATTGTGTTCTAGTTGATGCCCAGAATTCTGCATGCAGTATGTTGGCTGATGTATGATGGTTTTTACATTATGCTTAGTAGCACCTTACGGTCACTTTCGATGAGTGTGGTGGGTTGTCCACTGCGGGTAGCACTTGCATTTGACTCCCCTATGCTTCCATCTCAGTATGTTATCACTGATTATTGACCTGGGATGGCCCAATTTGTCAACAATTTGCAGAACGGATAGGCCTGCAACATGGCACCCCTATCACAATACTTCTTTCAAACTCCATCAGTTCCCTTCTTGCAGCCATTTCATCCTGACACAGTTGCACTGACTTGGGAGCATCATATTCCCCAAATTTATACCAGTTACAAACACAAATCGTTACATGGCATGATGCACCTTGCCTATGGGGGTGTCTGTTGACTTCTTTCAAAACAGTGTGTGTGTGTGTATATATATATACATACACACACACACACACACATACCAGTTACAAACACAAATCGTTATACACACACACACACACAGGGTAAAGGTGAGTAGACAAGAGCTGATGTGGAGAAATTACAGATGAGGAAAGCATTGGTAAGACTAGTTACAAGGCAACTAATGAACTGTTATGCTTATTTATGAATGACAGGATGAAACTATTGCACTAATTGAATTTATTCAACCAAAAATTGCTGGAATAAGTGAAACATTGTTGGACAAGAATAATATCATAACACAAATAGAAATGGAACAGTATGATGTTTTTCATGAGGATCAGGAGGGAGGTGTAGGAGAGCTACTGCTAATGGCAGCAGTAGAATTATGTTCACACAAGATGGAGATACAAGGAGTAAAAACAGCAGCAGTTGTTTTGAAGCAGTATGGTGTGAGGTAGAGGTTGATAAGATGTGATACTTAGCAGGATGTTGCTATAGGACAAGGAATTCTGAATGAGGGATATAAGAAAATGTATATGCAAACTGGCATAATGAGCAAGAGAAGAGTGATCATTATGGGTGATTTGAATTATGGTAATATTGATGAATGAAGAGTATCTGGGAGTAAGGAAAATGTATCTCTTGACAAATGACTACCTTAGATAATGTGTAACTGAGGGCAAATTATTGGTAGCACTTGCATTAGACTTATATCATATCATCAGAGGACGTGATCGAGAATGGAGTACCTAATCTTCCTCAAATCGGCGAGAGCAACCATCAGGTGATTACCTAGTCGCAGTCAGTCATGAGAATTTCTATGAGAAAATAATATATGTGGAACTAAAAGACTGGTGATTGAAAAAAAACTTGAAGATAAAAGAACTTTATAGCATGGAAAAAAGAATTGGATGAAAAGGAGACAGATGCTGGTTGGGCACAGATCAAGGGATATTTAATAGCAGCAATGTCCGAGTGTACCCAGGTGAAAAAGCTAAATCAGGTACGAATGAAGAGATTAAGCATGCAATCTGCAATTGGTTATATGAGTAATACAAACAGCAGATCAGGAAGGTATAACTTGGTTGGTAAGGACAAGAAAAGTGCAGTACGAGCAGAAATTTGAGAGTCAAGCTAAGAGTAATACTACAGTTCTTTCAACATGTGGTAAGTAGAAGAAAGAATGATTATGGCAGGGTGATGTTGGGTGGATGAAAATGGTAGGTTGGGAACTGTTGCAGAGAATGTAGCGGGTTATTCAATAATCAGTTTACCAAGGTATTTCATCCTCATGGATGCAATAACATGAGGAGGAGGAGCATGATTGTAGAGGGTATGGTGGAGGAGGGAACTGATAGTGAACAGGAAGTATTTGAGAAATTATGTAAGCTATAGTAATAAGGCAGTATGACTTGACAACCTATCAGCATGTCCTGAAGGAATGTTCCAGGGAGTAGACTAATTTAATGTGAATCTAGCAAGAGAGCAAGTCCCAAAGGTGTGGAAAGAGTAAAATTGACTTATTTCATGAAGTTGGTTTCATCAGCAATGGCTTCTCCACAAATGCTCAACATGGGTTTGTCATGTTCTAGCAATCTGCTTGTACTACAAGGTGATAAACTCACTGGATAAGAAAGATGCATATACGGTAATATACTTCTATGTTTCAAAGACAGACTGCCACATGATAAGCTGCTAACTAAATAGAAACAGATGGGACTAGTGAGTTACATAGGTGACCGGCTGTCAGGTATCAGCAGGTTGTATATGGAGGGGTAAGATTACTAGCTGTGTGCTGCAAGGGTCTGTTTTGGAACTGTTGTTGTTTCATTTGTATGGTAATAATATTGGGATAGGCTTAACTGGAGATATTTAGCTGTTTACAGTTGAACATCTCCAATTAAGGCCATTCCAATCACTCACAGTTTTCAGCTGTAGCAAGTGACCAGTTTAATGTTGCAAAGTGTAAGGTCTTGAAATTTAGTATGCAAGGAAGGGATGCTGTGAATACAGTTAATAGGGAAATTTTAAAGGAGGTGTAAGAGATGAGAAATCTAGGAGTAGCAGTAGGCAGATTTGAAGATTAGGGATCACATGGCTAAAATTGTAAGAACATCACAACAAATTCTGGCAATAATGAGGAGGACCTGGACATGGAAGCAGAAACATTATGATTTTCCCCTAGTATGACTTGATCAGCCACATATGGAATAGTGTGCTCAGATTTGGTAGCCTGGTTTTCAGGGAGATAAAGATCTTCTCTGATAAATGGTCAGAGAAGTTTCACTACTAAGTCCGTGTTGGATCTCTGGAAGGTACAATATGAAGACAGATTAAGGAAATATATAGTAAAGGGCCTTGTGAATAGAAGGAGAAGGGATACTGGTGAGGATGTTACTAGATTGATGTGGAGGAAATGTTTCATAAAGTAGAGGGAAGTCAGGTTAGAACAAGAATTGCCATCCCTAGAAGTTGTATAAGGTAGGTATATAAGCAAGGAAGTGAGGAGCAGATTCTTTACATGGAGAGCAGCTGATGAGTGGAATGCATTGCATGAGGTGAGTGTGAAAGCTGCAAAAGAGTTTAAGGCATGGTTCAATGATCTTTTCATGTGAGATTGTGGATCTTCTGAAATCAGTCTTTTGATACATTATGGGAAGTCCATGGAGGTCTGATAAGTTTAATCTGTTTGTATCATTTGTATATTGTCTACACCACATACATTAATGTACTCCCAAATACTTAAGCCACCACAGACAAACTGTATTAAGAACAAAATGTTTATTACACCCTGCAAAGGGTACAAGGACATACAGCAGGACATCACTCTACATCACACCACTCACTGTCTCACCATTTTATTATTACTATCATACGAGACCTCCAGGGAATCAAGGACTAATCGAGGGAGGCTATAAATCACCCATACCAGCTATCATACCTTCCTTTAAATTCATTCACACTAGATGCACTCACTACCCCTAAAGGCAACTATTCCACTCCCTGCTATCTGGTAGAAAAACCTAGCTCTTATCCCCTTTCTTGACTGCAAATAAATTTAAATTCCATGGATTCTCACATGTTCTCTCCTCACCTTCCATATAACAAAAAATTTCATCAGATGATATTCTATAACACTCACTCAAAAGTTTATAGACCTCTATCATATCACCTCTCTTTCTCCTGTTAACCAGAGTCTGCAGTCCAATACTCACAACCTGTCCTTTGTAATTCTTCTTTGCACCTTTTTCACAGCATCTTTATCCTCTTGGAACCCGAGAGACCAAATCTGTGCACAATAATCAAGGTGTGGTCTTATCAAAGCCTTATAAAGCGGCAAAATGACTTCCTTGTCCTTATTTGCTAAGATTCGTTTCAACATCGCAATTATCCCCTGAGTTGTATTTGCAACTTTTGCTATGTGACCTTTGAACTTCAAATTCCTATTCAGTAATACGCCAAGATTCCTTGCCTCCTCCTCAATTTCTTTTAGCATAATCCCAGTAATATAATATGCCAGTGGAAATCTGATCACACCAAAGTGCATAATTTTACACTTACTAACATTAAATCGACAGACATTTTTGTTTGCCCAAATTTCCAGCTTGTTCAAATAATTTTGTAAGTGCTGATTATCAGTAGCATCCCTGATTGCCCTGCCTATCTTCGTATCATTGACAAACAATTGCACATCTGATGTTAGACCCTTCCCGATGTCATTAATGTACAAATTGAACAATAATGGCCCAAGGACCAAACCCTAAGGTACACCACTGTTCACCTCAAATGTGGCAGATTCACACCCACTGTATACTACTTTTTGATATCTATCTGTCAGCAATCCCCTAATCCAAGTCAACAATTTATATTCCAATCCCATATTCTCCAGTTTATGCAACAGTCTTTCGTGTGGTGTCCTATCAAATGCCTTAGAAAAATCCAAAATTCTCATAGTGTATCCATTCCCTTTATCCAACTTGGCCATAACATGACATTCAAGTTCAATGGCTCTAAGAAATAGCATTATTATTATTGAAATGCACACTCTACAAATAATAACAACAACAACGATAATAGTCTGTTTTGTTTTCAACATTTTTCAAGTGAAGAGGTCATAAAGGTTGCAACTCCACTACAATTAAGTTTCACAGATTCAACATATCAGATGTTCTGTTGGCAAAAATAGCATGAAAATAATTATATGTATTTTCTTTTCAAAGAACAAAGACAGAAAGAACATGGTAAATTCCCCCAACGAAAAAGAAAATAGTACATATTTTTCTTCTGTTATATCTGGACATTTTAAAAAGACATTTTCTTCTAGTTTAGATACGTGGCATTGTTAGAATAGCTATACTTTTTCTTGCAAACGATTGTTTAAACAAATTCTCTGAAATATCTGTAGACTGAATAGGTCAATAATACCCCCCCCCCAAATTAAACAGTTATGTAATACATATGCAATTTTTTTTAAAAGAATTCAAATCTTATTTTTTCAAGATAATTGTATCAAATAATTTATAATTTTTTGTTAATAAAAGTGAAACTGTGATTATTATAAATTAAGAAATTATTTTGGCATAAATACTGTATCAGTCTGTAAAAGAAATATCAGTATTCCTGTTGAGGATGTCTGCTAATCAACAACTGAAAACAAAACAAGACATTGCTGATGTATTCTTCACCACAGCATGATACACTTTAGTGTGACTTCTGGGGATTCAACCAGCAGCAGTAGAAGCAGTAATATATAGAATTTTTTTAAGAAAAAAAAACACAACTGAACTTTCTTTTTTGTGTCATAAATATTAACACTTTTATATGATGTTTTACATGGCGAAAATAGCATAGTGTTTCTAAAACTTAGAATAATTTCAGCAGACAGGTGAACAGCTGATTTTAGATTGCAAAGAAATAGTTCAGAATTAGAAGTAACTGCCTCGACAGACACAACAACATTATTGCCTTATTTCTTTTGTTAAAACGGTCAAATTAAATAATAGATGTTGAATACCATCTGTAAAAATTTTCAAACCAGTAGAAATTTAGAGAGTAGTTATGTAATTCAGTTCAAGGAGAGGAGGAGAAGGAGGGAGGAGTGCAGCTGAAAATCTTCAAAATAAACAAATTTTGAATTGGTCCATATAGGATAACCTCCATATGTTTTCGACATATCTACAGTGGTTACCACGCCATTTGCATGTAATCTCCTATCCAGGAGGTTGGCTACCATGATGTGACTCATGGTTGACTATTGTCATATCGACATGTGGTGAGGACCCTCTCTTCTCCACATATTGTTGTAAGTATTCATGGCTGTAAATCAGTGTGTTCATCGGGCCAGTTTGCCTGTTCTGAGAGATGAAAAGTCCTCTACCTCTGTATGAGACCAGCTAACTCACCTTTAGTTGAAAAAGAACAGATAAAGGTACCTTGCATCATGAATGGGAATCAAACCCAGGTCTTTACAACCAAAGGGCTTTGTCTAACTGAGTTACAGAGGCTCGATCTACACTGGTTAAGCATTGGATAAGATAGTAATGTGCATCCTACAAAAAAAAAAAAAAAATAATAATTTAAAAAAATCAACCATTGCAAATTTTAAGCAAAAGACGAAGGCAAAGAGTCCATGCTGAAATATCATTAGATATAACTTTTTAATATTTAAAAAAAGTCTCACAATCGGAAACCGAGTAATGCAATTTAACATCATTTGTTGTTGTTCAAACAATAAATTAGTTTCTGAAACTGAAATGTTACAATCCATATAATGGTATTTTGCGAGTAAAGAAAATAAAATATATTTATTTCAATAAGTGTTATTTAAAATAAATGCAAACGAAACATTTGAAAACTGTGCAAAAAAAAAAAATTGTTTCTGTATCGTCAGTAAAATGAAAGAACATAAATTGTCTTGTTCCATTGCATGATTTGAAGAATAAAACACAGCAAATTTACTACTACTAAATGCATTCAGGCTGACCTCTGGTCATTTCAGAATTGATTATTTTGCAGATATGAATTTTGCTATTATTTTTGAAAAGAGAGACAATAAATAAATTGTACAGCAAAAAAAAGGTAAAATATCGAATGATAGTAAAGGAAATTCCAAGTGACACAAGGTCGCTGCACCACAGTTAATCTGTAATGGCTCTAAAATCACCATTAAGGGATTAACAGGGGGGGAGGCTAATTAGACGATAAAATGTAGAACGCTGAAGAAGTTTCGATCCATGAAGGTGGTCTGACTATTTCATTCACCTCGGCCAGTAGGAAAGTAAAATTAAAGATGTCAAAAAATTATATTCTTGTTTAATCCTTTATCTAAAAGTAAACAGAGTCTGCATTACTTCAACCTTCGTATCTCTTCTGGGTCCTGCTGAAATTTAGATACAGCTTTGACATACATTACGTACTATTATAATAACGGAATGTAATAACTCATGTAAAATATTCTTTATTAGTAGCACCACCTAAGTAGCTAAGGTTAAATTTCTTAAATTTATTTCAACAAAAAAAAATAATAAAATATTTTATTTATTATTTTATTTATCATATTATTTTATTTATTATTTATTAATAATAAATAAAATTTATATATATATATGTGTGTATACAATTAAAAAAGTTAGGAAAAAGTTGTTGATTTATAGAGTACTATCTCCAACAACGGGGGGAAAGACGTAGACCATCAGATCTGTTTAGGTTAGGGGAGTGAAGTAACGTTTCATATGTTTCTTTGTAAAGCCATTCCCATGAGGAACCAACATTTGTGAATGACTTTTGTCTTGTTCCACTGAACTCTATGTCTAGTGCTGATGGCAAGCTCTGTAAGTCCAGACTGTTCAGGTTCAAGGTACTGAATATACGACTTGTGTTCTTCTAATCAGGTCAGAGCAGATCTTCCTGTTTGTCTGCAATATAACCCACAAGAGCAGGGAATCTGGTAGACACCTGGATAGCTAACATGTGGGAGCTTGTCCTTTGGAGACATGAGGAATGTAGAGATTTTTCTGATGGGTCGAAAGGCAACACAAATATTTAGCGGTTTTAACACTTTAACTATGCATTCGCTAACGCCTTGTAAATAGGGGATAGGTATAAGTGTTGTTTCTTCTGTATTTGAAGAGAATGCTGAAGCACGACTACTTAAAGCTCTTTTTATGAAGGAATTCTTATAACCATTGGATATGAAGGAAGAATTAATATATTGTAATTATTTTGGTAATAGTTCTGAAGAACAAAAGGAGTGGGCTCTATGAACCAGTATATTTTATAGTACCTGCCTTTTGACTGGGATGGTGATGCGATTCAGCATGGATCAACTGGCCTGTATCAGTCTCCTTCCTATAGACTGTGAATTGTAGGTTACCATCTGGTTGGCAAAGAATTAAGAGGTCAAGAAAGACTAACTGCTTATTTACTTCTACTTCTAGGGTGAACTTCCTTGGATAAAATGCATTTATTTTTGAGAGAAACTATTGTAATTCTTCAGAAGTGCCTTTCCATATGGCAAAAATGTCATCCACATATCTGAACCAAAAGTTAGATCTGGGTGAAATGTTGTCAAAGATATTGTTCAAAGTGCTCCATGAAGTAGTTGGCAATAGCAGGAGATATTGGATTACCCATTGCTGTTCCTCCAATTTGTTAGCATAACTGGTTTTTGAAGAAAAAATAACTGGACTTTATTACAAATTAAAATAATTTGACTACGCCTAGAGGAAATTCTTGGTGCAGTAATTCAATGCTGTCCACCAACAGAACATTCGTAAATAGAGAAACAACATCTAGACTAATCATAATCTCCGAATCGTCTAGATGAAGATTGGAAATTTTATTTCCTAAATCCAAAGAATTTTTAATACACGTAGCAGTTCTTCTAGTTGATGAAGTGAGTAAATTTGACATAAATTTTGAAATTTTGTAAGTGAAACAACCTATACAGTCTACAACAGGTCCTAATGGAATTCCTGGCTTATATACTTTTGGAAGACCATATAATCTAGGTGGGTGCCTGAAGGAGGTTTTTAGAGTTTTCTTTCTTTTTATCTTCATCCCATATTGATATATATTATCTATAAGAGGATTAAGTCTTTTTGTTTGACTACTGTAGGATCTGAAGTGAGGGGCTATAAGTCAAATAGTCGTGGAGTAACAGTGACATATTTCTCTCATATTCTCTTCTGTCTTGAATGACTACACCCTTCCCTTTGTCAGCTTTTGTAATAATTAGGTTCTTGTTATTCTTCAACGATTTCAGTTCTTTTTGTCAGCGTACGATAGGTTTGGCTGAGGAGGCTTGGAATTAAAAAGAATTTTTGCACATTCAAATCTTATCCTCTTAGCTGTTTTTTGGGATAAGGATCGAATACCTCAGTCTATGCTATGGAAAAAATCTATTATGGGTACCTTATTCAAAACAGTGGCGAAATTATGACCTTTTGACAAAACCATATGTTCACTGTCTGTTAGAGGGCGGCTGGACACATTAATAACTACTCTATCTGTATCACAGACAATATTGCTAGATTTGGGGTGGCTCACCAGTGAATCAACTTGCATTTTAATTTATCACAGGAAGCATTAAAAACCTTTCGGTATGACGTCGATGATATGCATAAAATGGTGTTAAAATTTTCAGCCTCTAATACTGATTGTATAGCGTTCTTGATATCTACTATTTCTTTATTCAAGAGGGCAAGAGATTTCTTTGCTTCTTGTAGCTGATAATTTAACAGTGACCTACTGGCCTTTAGATAAATCCGACAGGCTCTTTGAGACCTAAAAACTTTTTTTTAGTTTACAGCAGTTAGAAATAACCTCAGCCATCTTACAGCATTTAAGGAATATTATTCTGTTAATGCAATTTGCCTTCTTAACTAATACTTTACCATATCTAGCACATTGTTTAGAAGTAGACTCTCCATGAGGTCTCAATATAAGTTTCAGTAAGGAAATACCGTGAATAGACATATTACTTACTATTATAATAACGGAATTAACTCACATAAAATATTCTTTATTAGTAGAATTTTTTCTGCCTGAGTATCACAGGCATCATCAGTACAAGCACAAAGGCTAATTAAACAATAACTGATATATCAACAATTTTTTTTTTTTTTTGTTGAAATAAATTTAGGAAATTTAATATTAGCTAATACATTTCCTAGGAAATGTGTTTTTACATTATGGAAAATACCTAAGAATAGCGATCTGAACTTCCTCCACCTTTGCAACGAGTCGTCCGGCATTGTACTACGTACTAGGATCACTTGCATTGGCTAACGCTAGTGTCGCCGATACTTTATAGTTTACTATATTCGGCAAGAAACTCTCTGATTTCAATCTTTTAGTTTCTTATTCGGTTTTAAAACTATGTGGGATTTAATATCCCCTTAATTTAAGTAATGTTTTCATTGCCGAAATGAAGCTTATTAGATCTTTATACTTAAGTAATCTCATTGACTATGTTATTGTTGATAGTGATGTTTTCTCCCTGGTGCAGGACACCAGAGTGTACAGAGGATTTGAAATTGGAAGTGACCACTATTTAGTCTTGAGCAGGATAAAATTGAATTTCATATTGAAAAGAATAACATGTAAGAAAGTTTTAAAGCGAATAAAAGTTGAGCAGCTCTCAGATGTGAACTGTAGACTAAAATACAGAAAGATTATTGAAAAGAAAATGAAAGAATTTGAGAACAGGAATCAAACCTTGGAGATTCAGTGGCAAACTCTGAAGAAAACATTGATTGATTCTGCCAGAGAGGCATGTGGTGAGGTTGTGTGCAAGGATAAAAATATCAGAACTCCCTGGTGGACACAGGAAGTTAAAGAGGCAGTGAAGGAAAAGAAGAAAGCATATCAAAAGTGGCAAATATCCTGGCAAATAAGTCAGCTTTTACTCTTACAGAATACAGAGACAAATGTAAGAAAGCTAAACAGTGTGTAAAACTAGCTAAACAAAAGTCATGGGAGGACTTCGGCAAGAATATAGAAAATAAATATCAAGAAGGTGGCAAAATATTCTGGAGGTTGTTGAAGAAGCTTAGGAATGGAGGAAAGAGTGCTGTAAAAGGAGTTAGAGATGATAAAGGTGACATGAAAACAGGAGTAAAAGATATCCTTATAGTATGGAGTAATCACTCCATACTTCAAGGATAAGTATGGAGTGATTACTTTGAAAAACTGCTAAATGAAACAAGCAGTGATGACAGCACAGTGATAAAAAACACTGACCAGGCATGCAGTCAGGAATACATATCCATACTTGAAGTAGAAAAAGCCATCAAAGGCTTGAAATGTGGAAAGGCAGCAGGAGTAGATGATATTCGACCAGAAATGCTGAAATATGGTGGTATAAAAGTGTTACAGTGGCTGCACTGCATAGTTCAGAAAGAGTGGACAGAGGGACGAATTCCCGATGATTGGAGTAGAGCTCTCATAGTACCCATATATAAAAAGGGAAATAAAACTGCATGTGAGAATTACAGAGGTATTTCCCTACTGAGTGTTCCTGGCAAGATCTATGCAAGTATACTTGAGAAACGGTTGAGAAGAATTGTGGAAGAAAAGCTTGGTGAAGAACAAGCTGGATTCAGGCAAAACAGAGGCTGTCAGGATCAGATCTTCACTTTACGACAAATAGTCAAGAAAGCATGGGAATATAACAAAGATCTGTATTTTTGTCGATTTGGAAAAGGCATATGACAAGGTACCAAGAGAGAAGCTATTCAATATGCTGCAGTTATATGGTGTCAATGGGGCATTATATCAGGCAATACTTAGTCTTTATTTGAGTTGTAAGTCAGCAATTAGAATTGAAGGAAGTACAGGAAGATGGTTTAATATTAAATCTGGTGTGAGACAAGGATGTACATTATCCCCTCTGTTATTCATTATCTATATGGATCACATTATGAAGGAAAGTAGTATTAAACCTGATATCAAAATTGGAGATGTTAATGTCAGCTCTTTGCTTTATGCGGATGATGTTATACTTCTAAATAAATCCGCTACAAATCTGCAAGATTCTCTGACTAAACTGAATAGCTGTTGTAATAGATAAGGTATGAAGGTCAGCAATAAAAAGACAAAGACAATGAAAATAGGCAGAATCACTGAAAATGTCAACTGTGTTGTGAATGAAGACCCTGTGGAACAAGTAAAACATTTCAGCTACTTAGGCACGATTTTTACTGAAGATAGTAATTTAAATATAGAAATAGACAACAGAATCAGCAAAGCTGGTATGGTGGAAGTCAATTGAATAAATTCATATGGAATAAGAGAGAAATTAGTCAGAACACTAAATTAGCTGTATACAAGACAGTGTTCAAACCAGTTTTAACTTATGGATCTGCGAGCTGGGTCAGAAGTAAAACACTTGACCAAAGACTAGTGACCGCAGATATGAGAGTCCTGAGAAAGATTATAGGTGTGAACAGATGGCATCAATGGCAATATCATATTAAAAATGAGGATATTAGGAAAGAACTTGACATTGTCAGCATCCAGGAATGCGTTAGCAGAGCTAATCTCAGGTGGTATGGTCACTTAAATAGAATGGGAGAGGAAAGATTAGCAAAAGAAGTGTTCTCTGCCAGGTTGGCAGGAAAAAGACCCAGAGGAAGACCAAGATATAGGTGGATTGATACGGTACAAAGTGCCTTAGACGATAGAAATATAAGATCTGATAATGTTGGAGTCTTGACAAGTAACAGACTGATTTGGAGGAAAACTGTAGATAGGAAGTTAGTAATGATGTAATTTTTTCATGTAGTACTGTCATATCCTGTACACCCCTTGAGGGTACATGGCAGGAATTTGATGATGATTATGATGATGAAGAATATTTTATGTGAGTTAATTCCATTATTATAATAGTAAGTAATATGTGTACTCATGGTATTTTCTTATTGACATTTGACATATATCTACTACTTTAAATATTCTGTGTGATGAAATGGAAAGTGCACAAAGCCTTTCTAGTACATACCAAAGTATGATGGTGGTCTTGAGGAAAATCACTTGTTCAATTGTTTGAATTGTGTACTGAACTATGTACATTTTGCATGGAACACAATTTTACTTGAAGGAGAGAATGACAGACAGAATATGGTTATCAAGACTTGGATATTTGGCAGATATTTTCTTGAAATTGAACGAAGTGAATCTGTCACTTCAAGGAAAGCAACTGACTGTATTTGTTGCCAAAGGTCTGGGGTAGTGGCCCATCCCTTAATGCATAGCATTATACACGTCTACAAGGAGATGTGCTTTGCATTATGGGAGATACTAAGGCAAGTGATCAGAACTTATTCCACCTTTACCACGAGTTGGCTCAGTCCTGAAAATACTTCAGGTGCAAACTTTGTTTGCTTACACTTGGATAAAGGATTAAACCAAATATATAATTGGCTTTCAGGTGTAAATTAGAATTTTGGAAAACTTTTGAGGAGGGCCTAGAAAGTTCTAATAAACACCTAGAACAAAAATTATATTAAAGCAACTGATATAACCACAAGAAAGAACATACTAGTAGCAGAGTTATGAAGGTAACTTATGTTTTTATATTCTCGTATGTAATTTCTTATTATATCAGTTGCTTTAATATCATTTGTTTCTATGTGTTTATCAGAACTTTTCAGCAACCCCCCCCCTCATATATCCATAGTTGTGAACTTGACAGCTTCACAATATTTCAAGGCTATTCTGACAATATCAGTGGTGATATTAACAAAAGCGATTCTTTATATAAAAATGTGTCAACATATCAACAAATGTGTCGAGATCTTGCACTCTATTCAAAGTGCAGGATAGACCAATAGATTTTATTGCAACAGATCATGAAAAGCTTGATGACATGGTTTCAGACTCCACATTGCAACAGGATTTTCAGAAACTACCATTTCCTGAATTTTGGTACAGCAAAGAAGAATATCTTCAATTATTTGAAAATGCTATTAGAATACTCCTCCCTTTTCCAGCTGCTTATCTTTGTGAGACTGAATTTTCTTCATATGCTTCAATCAAACATCATATCACAACAGATTGAATGCTGAAGTAGATATACTAATCCAACTATTATCTATTAAGCCACACTTGAAAGAAATACATAAAAATGTAGAACAAAGCAACGCTCATCTCACTAACTCGAAAAAAAAATTATTTTTTATAACAATATGCTAGTATGCAAAAGACTTAATTACACTTATTATTAAATAATTATTATACAAAATTCTCCATTTTAATTTTCAATTTACTAAACACCGATGATACAGCTCACATAAATAAAGGCTGCTGTTTTAGAGGATTACAAAAGATGAGTAGGTATTAAAATATTAATACACTTTTAAGTAACAATATCTGATAGTGAGTGATGGAGTAGGAGGTATATGGGGAATTCAGTAAACTTGATGTTCATAAGGTAAAAAGAGTGATGATGGTGGTCTTACAAAGAGCAGTGAAATTCATCTACTACTTAAAGACATCCATGCCTAAGTGGGATTCAAATCCACAACCTGCTGAGTAGAGAGTGGGCTTGATGATAAATCATCATGTGTTAGGAGGGAATATTCCAAGGAGTTTTAACATACTTTGACATATAGTACAGCTTTGACAAACTTTTTAAAAAATGAGTCTAACACCAGGCTAATTCAAAAGGAGTGGAAAAAGGATAAATTGTTCACTTCATTAGAGTTGCAATAAGACTCAAGCTTCAAATTACAGGCTGACCTCTGTGTTTGGACTTGCAGTTATTGTAGAGGTTGGTGGGGATTAAGATCTAGAATTGGGTTGATAACAAAAGCATCCTATTTGTTGAATGGTACGAGTTTTCTAAAGAAAGATCATGTTTTAACAATCTACTTATTATAAGGTGACAAATACAATGGACAAAGAAGATGCATATACACATAACCCCCGTATAACACTGCATTCTTACAACACAGTTTTGCTCTAACACGGTTTGAGAATTGGGGAAATCCCCGTACAACACTGGATGTGATGAGAGCTTTTAAAAGCAAGCACCATCTCATTTGATGAGCGTGTAAGATTTGCATACAGAATTTTAGAATTTTAAATTCATTTTGTTCATGGAATATTAAACATATTTTAAGGCTTTCACTGTTTTCTTCTTTGTACTATTCTTAATTACTAATTACTATTATGTAATTATGTAACATTATGTAAACATTATATAATAATATTAATATGTAATACTTTTGATCAATTATTGTTTTAATGAACATACGTTTCTCTTAGTTATAAAAAAGAAAATAGCATAGTTTTTTTAACTTTTGGAACCTAATCCTGTTTTTTTTTGTACTAGTTCTTTGTTTTGTATAACACGAATTCGCATAGCACGGCATTTTTTAGCAACCTAATGACCGTGTTATATGGGGGTGTTAACTGTATTTAGATTTTACAAAGGTCCCTGCTAGTGGACTGGATAATAGATGAAATGGAAAAAAATGACTGTCTGATAGCTATCAAGTTTCATATGGGGGGGGGGAATAATATCTGGAAGAGGAAGGTCACTAGTGGTGTACCCAAAGATCAGTTTCAGGACTGTTGCTGTTTAACCTGTATGTTAATGATATCAGTCTGAATAATGATATGCTGTTGTTTGTAGACAATGCAACGTTAAGAAGAACCATGAACAGTAGAGCGGATGTTGGCTTATATGAAGCATTCTGTCTTTGCTTTCAAAATGTTAAGGTTTCAAAATTTAAGAAGAGATGCAAAGCATTACAATCAGTGGGAATACCTTAGAGGAGGATAAAGGATCTGGTGTGATAGTGATAAGGATCTATACAGAACAACACTCCATAGAGTGCTATTCTGCATATAGAACAACACTCTATGGGGTGTTGTTCTATATGCAGAGAACAAAACAGTATCCTCTGCATCAAATCTGATCACCTAGTTTTCATAAGGATAAAGAGATAATCTCTAGTGATCTTGTATAATTGTAGTGTTTTGAAAAGCATTTCATTTTGGTGGCTTGTATGTATTTTATAGATCTACAAAACTCAAGTACAGATTGTTGTTATTGTTAAATCTTGAATAAAAGGGATTTTAGTAATATAATATCTTTTATTCAGATTTTACAAGTATACTAAATCCTGCTAAAATACCTATATATTAATGAATAAACTTGGTGTAATTGTAATAGAAATAATGTTTTTTTTTAATTATGAATAATGTATTATTAATAGTTTTGTGTAAGAACAAAGGAGATTGTATTGTGTCTAAGTATGCCATAATGAACAAAAAAAAATTCCAGACAGGATTAAGAAGATTAAGTCATGACCTGAGGCTACTGTACACGTGCAGTGCGATATTACACGGGGGTCTCCCATCTAATTGCACCAATAGACATGGGTGTCGGGTGCAGAAAATTATGGTACCAAGTGGACAGTGATGTCATAAAAATGGAGGTCATCGGAACCGTATAAAAAAAAGTTGCCGAGTCGATTCGAGGCTTTTTGGTAAGGACTCACAGTTTTTTTGTTTTACGTAGTCAGTTCCTAGGAGATTGAGTTGGAGTATGGAGTGTTGTTCTATTTGTGGGGGCAGTGAGTCACATGGAGCTCCAATGAGAGAATTCGGACTTGTGCCGGTTTTATGGTTAAGGTAAGCCGCGAATTCAGGACGATCGTTAATGACAGCAAGTTTCGTTGGAGTCGTAAGCGATGAATGGTTACCTTATTCGGAGATCGGTGCTCACGATGCAAATCCCAGAAGAACGATACATTGAAGGCGAGTCGAATTAGGAGGAACCAAATGCTGATGCTCAAAGCCGTAACAGTCAACTTGTCCTCAAATACTGAGGAAGAAGTTGCGTTAATCTACGAAAGGGATGTCCATGTGCAGTAATGGAGACTAACGGAAACTAGAAGGAACAATCAGCTATAAAGGGTCTGACTTTATGAAAAGTAAGAACTTTCCATTGATTTGTCAGAGAGAAATATAGATTATGACGGTGATTTCAGTTAATGGAATTGTTTTAATGTTAAGGATACAGGACTTTAGACCTTTAGCCAACAACTGATTTAATTTACTAAATGCAAGAGAAAGCTTAGATGAATTGTAATGGGAATCTAATTGCACTTAAAATTTGTAGTAAATCGTTAAGGTAAAAGTCAGGACTTTGATACATATTTCTCTAACAAAGATCTTTAGTATTTGAAGTGTAAAGTTTCACGCATTATTGTTAATTACAGATCGATGTATTGTATTGAAGTTAATTAAGGAGGAAGTGAGACTAAATCCACTTATTTGTATTAAGTAATTGGGATATGGGCAGGTTGAAATTTTGTTATATATCATGAGAAATACCTATTGTGAACCTATCTTGTGTGTTAGTTTAGCTTATTTAATTTAGAGGACCTTTCAACTAGTTTAAGTTTTGTTTAACATGTATTGTATTTAGTATGAATAAATTTCTTTGTCTTTTAACCCAAAATACATGTCTGATCATTTAAGTCAATGCACTACCTGCTATAATTATTGAGCCTGTATATGTAAGCACGGGAGTTTAAGATAGGAAACGGTTACAACTGCTATTTAGAAAGATTAGTGAGAACTCGTTTAACTTTGACATAATTTTGAAATCATGATAATCTGTGAATCATATCTCTGACAAGAAATTCTATCTTGTATAGGAACTAAGATGGAGCAGCTAAACAAATAAATTCTCTTAGTTCCGAAAAGGATTTCATACCAGATTTTCAATCAGGGAGAAATTGGCTCTAGCTTAAGGCATTCTCTTTGTTTCAGTTTTGCACAAGATTCTAAATTGAAGGATAGGCTACGAAAATTTATAGAAAGAGTGCAGCGGATAAGAACTTAATTGGAGTTTTAAAGAAAGATAAGATTTTTGTTACTTAGACGAGATTAAAGAGTAAATAAGTTATACAAGTAAATATATTAAGGAACAACCACACATATGTTTAACATTATACTCAAAAATTTATTATAAAGTGAAAATATGACCTTGACCATTCCTATTTAGCTTGATTCTTGAATGTTGGTCCCCAAATTTCTCTTCTATAATTTTTATAGGCCTCAAGTATGTTTACATTAATCTTATCTATAACACTTTGCAGTAAACACCAGCTGTCATACCTGTTTTTAAATTCATTCACACTACTTGCACACCACATCCAATGCCAATCCAATCACACACACAACTCTGTGAGAGAAATATCTAGCTGTGCCCTCTTCTTGACAATATGCATTCTCAACTTCTAAGGGTGTCCTTGCATCCTTTACCCATGCTCCATAAAACAAAAAATTCCATTTAGTGAAATCCTATATGAGTCTTTCAGAAGTTTGCAAGTCTCAATCATATCACTCCTCTTTCTCCTGTTTACTAGTGCCTGCATTCTATAAATTCTCAATCTGTCTTCATCATTAAAATTATAATCTGTGAATCATATCTCTGACAAGAAATTCTATCTTGTATAGGAACTAAGATGGAGCAGCTAAACAAATAAATTCTCTTAGTTCCGAAAAGGATTTCATACCAGATTTTCAATCAGGGAGAAATTGGCTCTAGCTTAAGGCATTCTCTTTGTTTCAGTTTTGCACAAGATTCTAAATTGAAGGATAGGCTACGAAAATTTATAGAAAGAGTGCAGCGGATAAGAACTTAATTGGAGTTTTAAAGAAAGATAAGATTTTTTATTTCCCTTTTTATGAGCTATAGCCAATCATCCAGAAAGGAACCTTCTGAATATGCAGTATACTGTAGTGACTGTAAAACTTTTATACCTGTATATTTGAGCATTCTGATAGAATATCTACTCCAGCTGCCTTTCCACATTTCTAATGGCATTAATTATTAAGAGAGACTTCCGGTGAGTCAGGGACTTATAGAGAGAGAGGTTATACTACCTGCACCAGCTGTCATACCTGTTTTTAAATTCATTCACACTACTTGCACACCACATCCAATGCCAATCCAATCACACACACAACTCTGTGAGAGAAATATCTAGCTGTGCCCTCTTCTTGACAATATGCATTCTCAACTTCTAAGGGTGTCCTTGCATCCTTTACCCATGCTCCATAAAACAAAAAATTCCATTTAGTGAAATTCTATATGAGTCTTTCAGAAGTTTGCAAGTCTCAATCATATCACTCCTCTTTCTCCTGTTTACTAGTGCCTGCATTCTATAAATTCTCAATCTGTCTTCATCATTAAAATTATAATCTGTGAATCATATCTCTGACAAGAAATTCTATCTTGTATAGGAACTAAGATGGAGCAGCTAAACAAATAAATTCTCTTAGTTCCGAAAAGGATTTCATACCAGATTTTCAATCAGGTAGAAATTGGCTCTAGCTTAAGGCATTCTCTTTGTTTCAGTTTTGCACAAGATTCTAAATTGAAGGATAGGCTACGAAAATTTATAGAAAGAGTGCAGCGGATAAGAACTTAATTGGAGTTTTAAAGAAAGATAAGATTTTTTATTTCCCTTTTTATGAGCTATAGCCAATCATCCAGAAAGGAACCTTCTGAATATGCAGTATACTGTAGTGACTGTAAAACTTTTATACCTGTATATTTGAGCATTCTGATAGAATATCTACTCCAGCTGCCTTTCCACATTTCTAATGGCATTAATTATTATGAGAGACTTCCGGTGAGTCAGGGACTTATAGAGAGAGAGGTTATACTACCTGCACCAGCTGTCATACCTGTTTTTAAATTCATTCACACTACTTGCACACCACATCCAATGCCCATCCAATCACACACACAACTCTGTGAGAGAAATATCTAGCTGTGCCCTCTTCTTGACAATATGCATTCTCAACTTCTAAGGGTGTCCTTGCATCCTTTACCCATGCTCCATAAAACAAAAAATTCCATTTAGTGAAATTCTATATGAGTCTTTCAGAAGTTTGCAAGTCTCAATCATATCACTCCTCTTTCTCCTGTTTACTAGTGCCTGCATTCTATAAATTCTCAATCTGTCTTCATCATTAAAATTATAATCTGTGAATCATATCTCTGACAAGAAATTCTATCTTGTATAGGAACTAAGATGGAGCAGCTAAACAAATAAATTCTCTTAGTTCCGAAAAGGATTTCATACCAGATTTTCAATCAGGGAGAAATTGGCTCTAGCTTAAGGCATTCTCTTTGTTTCAGTTTTGCACAAGATTCTAAATTGAAGGATAGGCTACGAAAATTTATAGAAAGAGTGCAGCGGATAAGAACTTAATTGGAGTTTTAAAGAAAGATAAGATTTTTTATTTCCCTTTTTATGAGCTATAGCCAATCATCCAGAAAGGAACCTTCTGAATATGCAGTATACTGTAGTGACTGTAAAACTTTTATACCTGTATATTTGAGCATTCTGATAGAATATCTACTCCAGCTGCCTTTCCACATTTCTAATGGCATTAATTATTAAGAGAGACTTCCGGTGAGTCAGGGACTTATAGAGAGAGAGGTTATACTACCTGCACCAGCTGTCATACCTGTTTTTAAATTCATTCACACTACTTGCACACCACATCCAATGCCAATCCAATCACACACACAACTCTGTGAGAGAAATATCTAGCTGTGCCCTCTTCTTGACAATATGCATTCTCAACTTCTAAGGGTGTCCTTGCATCCTTTATCCATGCTCCATAAAACAAAAAATTCCATTTAGTGAAATCCTATATGAGTCTTTCAGAAGTTTGCAAGTCTCAATCATATCACTCCTCTTTCTCCTGTTTACTAGTGCCTGCATTCTATAAATTCTCAATCTGTCTTCATCATTAAAATTCCACAATCCTGATATCATGTTTAACACTTTCCTTTGTACACATATCTTTCTATGTCATTCATATTAAAATACCTGTATACATTTTTTTTATACCGAGTGCAATAAAATAATCAAATGAAAAAGAAACTTCACTGCACTGCAATAAACGTATCCAGTCTGCCATTACTGGAAAAAACTTCTGTTCACTGTTTGTGATATCCGACTGTCATGATGTCATTTCACGTAGTTGAAATTGAGAAAATACATCATATACTAGACTGTGATATGGAAACGAACAGCTGCCAAACACGAGAGAGAAGATATATACTGTATATAGAGGAAACATAAAAAATAATGTAAAGTGGAGTTGGAATAATTCCTTTAAGAAATAAAGGAAATACACAGAATGAATAGTAGTATTTTTGGATTCCTTATATGTTCAAGTTCCTATTGAGAAGTTTATGCATCTTCCCTGTTGTGATTTTTATGTTATTTTTAGGACATGTATTGAGGGAATCAGCAGGACACTAATAGTTTTAGAAGATAAAGATTATGAGAAGAGGATCAAGAGGTAAAAAAAGAAGGACATGGTTTGATTATATAAGATCATGGACAGGATCACGTGACTGCTGAAACAAAAAGAAGAGCTGTCAACAGAGAGTACTGGAAAGACATGTTGCTGCATCCTTGCACTGAGGAAGTGTAAAATCTCTTGTGGTGAAAATTAGAAATATTTTTCACCTATTTCGATTTTACATAGCCATAAAATACTTATAATTAGAAATGTATGTAACCTACTGTAAGGTAATAAATTTTGTAATATAATGTTAGAATAACAATGTAAAACCACAAGTAATTGTAACTAAAAAGCTCAGACAGGATTAGGCCAGTAAACTGAAGGTCAACAATAGTCTCAAAGGTCACTGGATTATGAGTTTTGCCACCAAAACATAAGCATGATTGATAAGGGAGCTCCCAGTAAATCTGGGAATATTTTTTGGAAGGAAGGTCAAGGGATGGCAAATGATATAAAAGGTAGAGATTGAGGGGCAAAAAGGCTCTCTCTTATTTTTTGATCCTGTGGCAAGTTTTTCGAGGAATCGCGATCCTGCGAGTAGTAGTTCTGGAGATCATGGGAAGTTCGCTGGCAGTATTATAAGATATCCTTTCGTGAAATTCGACGAATATACCGATCCACGTGTGTGCTGATTTGTAGCAGCCAACGAAGTTCCTAACATTGACGAAAAAAATGCATTAACGTTACAAGGAAGGAATCTGCAAGACGACAACCGCCGGATAGTGCCCGATCACAGCCATTGCGCAAGAAAAAAAGAAAGGAGCCATCGGAGTTCACCTTTAACCCTGAAACTGTACTTATGTAAGGAATAGATATATTGCCTTTGAATCTATTTGTTTCTGCTGAGCAATGTCTAGGAGGATTAAGAAGGAATCTTTCAATGATTCTCTTGGAATATCCATTAACTTTGAAAGAAGTTTTGAGATGGCTCAGAAGAAACAAATAGATTCAAAGGCAATATATCTATTCCTTACATAAGTACAGTTTCACATAAATTAGCAAAAGTTCTAAGAAAATACAATATCAGAACTTTGTTCACTCCACTTCCAAAAATCCATTTCTTAAGCCACCCAAAACCTTGTCATCATCATCTTAAATACCCTGGTGTATATAAAGTATCGTGTGATTGTGATATTCCTTATTTTGGGCAGACAGACAAATCTGTTGAATTGCGTATGAAAGAACACGAGGGACATTACTTACAAGAGACAGCGAGCCAGTGCATTATCAAGTCATATCCTTTTCTCAGCTAATCCTAATGATGAAAGCCAAAGTCACACAGTCTGCTGGGAAAAATCTACTAACATCTTCTGTTGCAATGATGAACTAGAGAGAAAAATCATGGAATCTAGAGAAATCATCTTCAGTCCTGTTCATCTAAATAATAACTTGAGCTACAACCTCCCATATAGTCATTCAACTGTAATCATGTAGTGCCTTTCACGCGATGCTACTAGCACGCACTTTCCCAACAATACAACAAACGAAAGAACAGCTTTAAATACAACCACAACATTTTAATGTCAATTATGCATAGAGACTCTCTATGTTGTTCATAGTTTATTTAAGCTTCAGTGTTTTAGTGTTTTTTCTTTCTTTTATAATGTCACCTGATGAAGGCTGTTACAAGCCAAAACTAGTCGTGTTTTAATATTAAAACCTTTTTACTTAAATCTCGGATTTAGTAATTCAATTCTTTTTAAAAAATATGTATGTTAATCGAGTCAATGATCATTCTTTCATACACACACACACATACACACACACAGAATAATAAAAATTACTCACCTCACCATAAATGGTTGAGGAAAACAATATGATGACATAAACTTATCCCTCAGCTGCTGCAGATAAAGCAAATTACGTAACCTTTGAGAGGGAATGGCCATGTCAATTTTTGTCATTACAAGCTGCAAAATAATCAGTTTGCAATTAATCAATTATAATATTAAATACAAAAAAAAAGGCTTCAGAATCTAGCTAAAGACATTAAATAAATGTCTAGCAAATGTCAAAGATGCTAAAACAGAGTAAAATTGTATTGAGCATTTAATTTATACATTCAAGCAATAACTCAGCTATAAGAAGGGATGTTATGAAATCCTCATTTTATTTAAGTTTGTGGATTTTTTTAGGATCTTAACAGCTTCGTTGTTTAGCTTATCAAGTAGGTGATCTTAAACAAGACATTGTCCAAATGAACATAACAAGCTGCATAAATTACATGTTCTGCCAAAATCAATCTCATTTGGTAATAAGTCTAATATCATACAAAAGCTCATAAATTTCACTGGCTAATTTTTACATCAAGCGGTTAGGAAAACAAAACACTTTATAAAAAAGCTAATTTCGAAGTCTGACCGCAATATGTGGTAGAAATTTATAATTTTTTCGCATCCTTGATGAACTTTTGTCATTTGCCCTTTTCTGACTTATCTAAACAGTGAACACTCTAAAATACATATCTCATTAGAAAAAGAATCACCTGTCTGCTCTTCTTGCCTCTGCCTTGATTCTTTCACATAGGTCACTATTTATTTATTTTTTTCTATTTATAGAGCACCAACATACATTGGAAGATACTTGCATAATCACACCATAACTTAACTCAGAACTATGGGATCCTTAAAACACTACCTCATAAGGTAAGAGCCACTTGTTCTAATGATGCAGCTCTTGCCAGTGAAATCAACTACCTTTGACACACTTTTCTGGAAATGGCTATAGCCATTACAAAACAGATAAAATACTATATGCCCTCCCTCCCAAAGCAGTCCTATTCCCATCCTATATATCTGGAGTATACATCAAAAGAAAGCTCAAGTACCTTAGAAATATAACAATTAGCAAAGGACAAACCCCATCATATGTAATCCTTGACTGTATGATGTGTCCTGTTGCTGCAACATGGTCTGCTATGTTAAGATGGCAGATTTGTTAAAATCAACCTCAGATAACACCAGAAATATATTTGCTACCATCATTATGACAAGCCAAGACTAGTTTTCCAGTTAAGGTAAAAGTGTGCACTATCTTGAAAGGAATCATTCCATAATGCATAGCATATAGCATATACACATTTGAAAGGAAGTGTGCTCTGCATTAAGGGATACTAAGGCAATCAACGTGAAATCAATTAATGCAATTAATTCATTAAATCAATTAATCAAGTAACTTGCATATAATGCAAGTATATGCTTATTTGCTTACACTTAGATAAAGGATTAAACAAAAATATAACTTCATGGCAAATATAATCCACTTTGTAATATTCACTTTAATAATAAGGTGATCTTTTTTGCTATTTTTATGTGAGAAATATATAATTTCTGCATTAATTCAACCTTGGTATCATCATGGATCTGGCTCCCACTGATGAGTCTCAATAAAACTCAAAACCAGTCTGGATAGTGACCATTTCCATAATGAACAGGAAGTGTGCTTCCCATTATGTTACACTGAGGCAAATGATGAAAGTTTATTTTTCATTTGGTTAGACTATAATAAATTTAGTTTAATCCTTTATCCAAGTGTGAGCAAACAAAGTTTGCACCTGAAAGTATCTTCAGGACTGGGGTAAGGTGGTACAACATCAGGCAACTCTTTGCCAAAGGTGGAGCAAGCTAACATCACTCCTAACTCAGTATCTCCCATAATGCAAAACACATCTCCTTGCAGATATGTCTAATGTTATGCATTAAGGGAAGGGCCACTACCCAGACTAGTTTTGACCTTTATTGAGGTCTCTTCAGTGGGAGCCAGGCCCAAGTGGAGATACCAGGCAGAAGCATTAGCAAGATCATCTCTACAAGATCAAACAAAATTTATTAAGGCAAATGATGTGAAGTCAACAGTCTCTATATATAAGTAATCTAGTTTTGAAGATGCTTTAAGCACAAAACTTTGGTTGCTTACACTTGGATACAAGATTAAACAAGAGCATAATTTCTTCGCAAGTCCAATTTATCTTGAAAGGAAATTGCCATTCTTAAAAAATACAACTTGAACTTCATTCAATTACAAAAATTGCAACTTATATTTTGTTGGATTTCAAACCACCATCCTCAGAGCACAACATGTTACAGTTTACACGTGACAATAAGTAAGTGGAACAATTTAAATTGTAATGGACACGGGTCTGAAGTCCTAATTTAGCACTCTGTAATTTTGTATAAAAGAAGTTATTACAGTTGTGTAGGAGATGATCTTAAGAGAACTGTCTACCAAATTTTTGGCAGGTTAATGCAGCTATATGTTAAGGTTAGAAGAGTACTTCATAGCCATTGTTGACTCTAAAAATAGTATCTCTGATCTGTAATGACTTCTATATAACACATTGGTTTTCTTCCATCTAATTCAGTGTAAAGGGGTAGCCAAAGAATGGTCTGCTGGTGCTGACTTACCATAATAATGGTAGCAAATGTTCTTTGAGGCAGATGTTAATTGACCATCCTGTCTATCCATAGTAGACCAAGTCAGTAACAGTGCACGTCATACACTCCAGGATAAGCTAGAGGATGGAGTTTGTCCTTAGGAAGGTGAATCATAGTTGCTAATTTGATGTGGTTTGAATATGGTGTGCAAATTATTAGTACTTTAGCTATCTTTTCAGATGCACTCTACATATAAGAAATAGGGAGAGTGGTGTTCTGCTGTTGTGTGTCTAGAGGGGAAAGTAAGAGGGACATGTGCTTTTTTTTAAAAAAAAAAAACTATTTTGTAGGAGCTGTAGCTACTGGTTAAAAAGTATTGCAAAGATATTTGAGTTCTGTGGAAAGCACAGCATCACTAGAGCAAATAGCTTTGGCTTCATGAGTTAGTGTTTTAGGATTCCATACTGCTGGACTGGATGATAATGTGATTATTTATGTCGATATCTTCCAGTGTGTCTTAGCTTTCCATAAATGGAAAAAGATGGTGAACTATCTGAAAGGTGAGTGACTAATAAGTGAATTTTGGGATGATGGCTCTTAAGGTAAGTTATAAAGGAAACCAAAGTGTCTTTCCCATAGGGTCAAATAGCAAACCAGACTAAAAGTTTGAAAGTAGTTATGGTAAGTACTTTGTTCTCAAATGCTCCAAGTAAAAGTTAGCCTTAAGGGGGGGGGGAGAGAAAATTGTGATACCATTAATTTGTTTGTAGATTTTTCCTTGCAAAGTAAGTAACTTACACATATAGTAAATTTGAATAATTCAGAGATCAGAGGAAAAGTTAGACTTTATTAAATCAAGAGTACCTGCTATGAGCACTAGTAAACAAGGAAGTGATATCAAAAATAACCATTATGATTGAATTTTTAAGAATGTGATTTGAAACAGACAGAATTTTTTATGCAAGTAGAGTAGTTACCAATGAGAGAGCAAATGACTTAGCTAACTGTTGAACAAATTTATAAGTGGGACTGCATTTATTATAGGCAACATGAGCATATTGAATTTTATGGATTTCAGGTGCCCTATAAATATGAGATGATCTGACATGAACAGGTTTTAATTTGTTTCTTTGAGTCAAGAAGTAATTTTTTTTTCAGTAATTTATGATCTTCCTTTTGAGACAGCAGGATCTTGACTGATTATTTGGTAAGTAGATGGTTTATATTTGTTTAGGATGCTTGCTAGATCTAAATGAACATTACTGGTTATTGAAGGTGACAGATTATGGATACCACATTCTATGTTCATCATAATTTTTAGTTTTGGAACTTGTTTTGGTGTAATAACAAAGTGATGACCTTGACTGAGAGCATTAGCAGCTTCTTCCATAAGCAACCTATGACAATAAGTTTATAACCATGAAGGTCAACAAATCGTACGTTAGTGTTGGAACATTTTAAACTTTTACAGGTGCCTGCTTTTAACTTTTGTGAATTCCTTTTTTTCACTGATACTTCAAAAGATGTGATACAGGATGGTCCACACTTCAGCATTTAAAACATTAAAGAATTCTTCATGTAGAGATGCTAGAATACTATAGAAAGTTTTTTCACTTGGTTATAAATTAAATTAAAAATGCGAAGAAATTATATTTTGTCATCATCAAATTCCTGCCATGTACTCTCAAGGGGTGTACAGGATATGATAGTACTACATGAAAAAAATTACATCATTACTAACTTCCTATCTACAATTTTCCTCCAAATCAGTCTGTTACTTGTCAAGACTCCAACATTATCAGATCTTATATTTCTATCGTCTAAGGCACTTTGTACCATATCAATCCACCTATATCTTGGTCTTCCTCTGGGTCGTTTTGCTGCCAACCTGGCAAAGAACACTTGTTTTGCTAATCTTTCCTCGCCCATTCTGTTTAAGTGACCATACCACCTGAGATTAGCTCTGCTAACGCATTCCTGGAGACTGACAATGTCAAGTTCTTTCCTAATATCCTCGTTTTTAATATGATATTGCCATCGATGCCATCCTGTTCACGCCTATAATCTTTCTCAGGACTCTCATATCTGTGGTCTCTAGTCTTTGGTCAAGTGTTTTACTTCTGACCCAGCTCTCAGATCCATCAGTTAAAACTGGTTTGAACTTTGATTCTGTTGTCTATTTCCATATTTAATTTACCATCTTCACTAAAAATCGTGCCTAAGTAGGTGAAATCTTTTATTTGTTCCACAGGTTCTCCGTTCACAATGCAGTTGACATTTTCAACGATTCTGCTTATTTTCACTGTCTTTGTCTTTTTATTGCTGACCTTCATACCATATCTATTAGAACAGTTATTCAATTTAGTCAAAGAATCTTGCAGACTCGTAGCAGATTTATTGATAAGTATAACATCGCCCGCATAAAACAAAGAGCCGACATTAACATCTCCAATTTTGATATCATGTTTAATACCACTTTCCTTCATAATGTAATCCGTATAGATAATGAATAGCAGAAGGGATAATGTACATCCTTGTCTCACACCAGATTTAACATTAAACAATCTTCCTGTACTTCCATCAATTCTAACTGCTGACTTAGAACTAAAATAAAGACTAAGTATTGCGTGATATAATGCCCCATTGACACCATATAACTGTAGCTTATTGAATGGCTTCTCTCTTGGCACCTTATCATATGCCTTTTATAGATCTACAAAACTCAAATAGAGATCTTTGTTATATTCCCATGATTTCGCCACTATTTGTTGTAAAGTGAAGATCTGATCCTGACAGCCTCTATTTGGCCTGAATCGAGCTTGTTCTTCACCAAGCTTTTCTTCCACAATTGTTCTCAACCATTTCTCAAGTATACTTGCATATATCTTACCAGGAACACTCAGTAGGGAAATACCTCTGTAATTCTCACATTGTTTTATTTCCCTTTTTATATATGGGTACTATGAGAGCTCTACTCCAATCATCGATGACTTAGCCTTGTATATAGAAGCTAATGACCTCAAGTTCACTACCTTAGTATCATATAATGCAAAGCATACGTTTTTTTGGATGTGTATAACATTGCATTATGCAACATTCGTGTAGCATATCGTGAAGAAACTTCTTTCCTTCAGGTATTAGGCCCAGTGGCCTGTTACGGAGCTTTAGTCCTTCTAAGCTGTCCCCGTCCCGAGGATAAGGTGGCTAGCCTTATGCCTCCCAGTGTGTCCTATGTCTGTAGGTGCATGTGTTCGGGGGGGGGGGGGGGGGGGGGGGGGGGGGGCATTTGCCTGCTTGGGGGAGGAAAAACCCCAGATAAATTGGGGGGGAAAAACCTTGCATCCATGCCCAAGACTGGCTAACTTGGCTATGTCTGAGAAAGATCCTTAAGCTCCTCACGTTGACAACAGGAACTGAACCCAGGACACTCCTTTCCCAAGCATATGGTTGTGAAGCACATAGCCACTTGGCTAAAGGATAAAAAAAATAATATTATTTCTTCACATTTTAAATTTAATTTATAACCAAGTGAAACAACTTTCTACAACTTGTTCTCTCATCCAGAGTATTTTAATAATAAGGTGTTATGCCTTTTTCACTACTTGTATATGGAATATATATGATTTCTGCATTACTTCAACCCTTGGAATCCCTTCTGTGTCTGGATCTCACCGATGAGACCTCAATAAAGGTAGAAAGCTGTCTGGGTTATTGGCCCTTCTCACAACACACTACATTATACACCCCCCCCCTGGGATGTGTGTTTTGCATTGTGGAAGGCAATTAATGTGAAGTAATTAGCCTTTATATACAAATAGCCTAATTATGAAGAAACTTCACATGCTAACTTTGTTTGCTTATACTTCGACAAAGGATTAAAAGAGAATATAACTTCTTGGCATTTTTAATTTAATGCTACAGCATTGTTTAATTTGGTGAGCTCTATGCAGGTAGCAACAATCTGCTCATGAAGGAAGCTAACATATTGGTAAATACAATGTGCCTTGGCTGAATGGAACTTTTCCTTGAATTTGAGAAAAGCAGGAATTATACTAGAATTTGAGTGTTAGATCTTGTAATAGCATCAGAAGATCTATCTACAGCAGCAGCAACTTCCTCCAATTAGGAGAAAGTGAGCATGCAGTCTTGTCCCAGAAGGTTTCTAAACATGTGGAATTTTTAGTCAAGAAATAGTTCATGTGTAACTACAAAGTTGACAATTATGACAAACTAGAAGGCAACTTGGAGCAGTGCCATGACATAAGAAGCTACATGGAATGAATGTCATTAGTGCACAGGGAAGCAGTCAGGGATTGTTTGAGCAAGGCAGTATCAGACTGCATATCCAGGGTCAGGAGGATAACCCAAGTAGGGATTAAGTGGTTGAGTATTAGCATAAACGAGGAGTTGCAAAAAAAGAAAATATGGAAAGAATATACACAAAAAGGCGATCAGCATGCTCATGAACAACATAAAGCAAAAGCAAGAGGGTAATAAGTACAGTAGGGAAGGCTAAATCAGATTTTAAGAGAAAATTAGCAGGGCAAAGTAAATCCAAAAGTTTTTTTTACTTCATAGCAAGTAAGAAAAAGAATGATTATAGAAAGATAACCTTACTCAGTGCTCAAGGTAGGAAAGTGACAGAAGCAGAAGAAACAGTTCAGATACTAAGTGATTACTTTGCAAGGGTATATCATCCAGGTGGTGACTTTGTAGTTACTGACATGACAGAAGCTGATGTGAGATTTGAAGTAGATGAAGTTGTTTAATCTAGGTCTCAATTCTGGCAAGGTTCCAAGTGAGTTGAAAGAGGGTAAGATAGGTCCAAGACAGAAGTAACAAATTACAGATCAATTAGTATCTCTGAAGTGGTGGTTCAAGTATTGGAAAAAGTTAGTTAAAAGTAAAATTCAGAAATGGGTATATAGGAATATGATACTGCATAGGAGAAGCATGGCTTTGTAAAAAGGAGGTCCTGCCTCAGTAATTTATTTACATATTATAATAAGGTGACAACGGAATTAGGTAAAGGAAATGGCCACACTATGCTACTGCTGGACTTTCCAAAGGCATTTACCACATGGAAAATTATTCCATAAGCTGGCGCAAATAAGAATGGATACGAAGTTGGTGGCACGGGTAGGGGAGTGGCTGATAGACATCAGAGGGATGTATGGTGAAGTGGAATCAAGGTCAATGAGAGTGACTAGTGGAGTGCATCAGAGCTCTGTACTGGAACCAGTAATCTTTAATTTGTACATTAATGATATAGTGGAAGATTTACAGTGTAATATTCAATTGTATGCCGATGATGCAAAACTTGGGAGGACAATAGTTGATAAAGGTTGATAAATATCATGCATGATGATGACTTAAATAAATTGGCAGTGTGGTGTTGGATTCTGAATATACTCCCTTCAGAATCCAACATAATCCACCATATCAAAGGCTACATTTGTAGATATTATTTAATGTAAATCTCTTATTATAAACTATTATTCATATAATTACCTTTGAGTTTTTTTTATTTAATTAATCTAGGATATGTATTAATAATGGAAAGGACTCTGTATAAAAATAACGTTCAGATTATTTTATTTATTCCTATATTGATAGTAGAAGAATTTGTGTTCATCATATTTAATTATATATTATTTGAATTGAAAAATATCCTTTTATTTTATTTCTGTATGTAAAGGTATAATGTTATGTAATGCTTATGTACTGCTGTAATTGTTGTCATGGAGATGGAGTTAAAAATAGAAAGTGCGAGCGTAGTAGTAATGCGTGAGTTATGGATGTGAGATTGAATTGATTTGAGCTAGACGGTGAGAACAAGTTTTGGCAGGAAAACGGAGTGAAAATATATAAACGGAAAGCGAGAGTAAACAAGAGCAGTGGGTAAGCAGGTAAGCAGTTGGTCAGCAGAGTTAGCACTAGAACTAGGTACTGAGTACAATTGGAGCACTCAGCACAGTAAAAGCACTGAGAACAGTACAATAGAGATGAGGAAATAATTTATTGGCAGCACAGAGTTAAATAAGAGGCTGTAGTACAAAGAATTAAGTGGTGTGATCAGATTACAAAGGATCGAAATGTAAATTGACAACTCAGAATATTGATATGGAATCCTGAAGTTAATGTTGTATTCCAGAGCTTTCAAGGAAGATAAATGAAAGCTGATTCTATTGTAAAATAGTATATGAGGAATAAGTGAATTTTCTAGTGCAAGTGTGTCTGCATTTGTAATGTGCTGAAGTTAAAGATTAAGTTAATTTAAAGAAGATTACTTTTGAAATGTGTAGCTCCAGTGTGATAATTATCTAAAATTTTAAGTGTGCCTCAGTGAATAATATGTGCAAAGATTTATTCTGGTAAGAACAGTTGTACTTTATAGCATTTTAGAGTGAAGTTATAAGAAATTATCTCCTTCTGTTAAATCCTAACATTAACTGTAGTGTTTATTCTGAAATTAGCCAACGCTAGAAGGTTAATAGTCTTCCCTGCTTAAGGTGATGGCTATCTCTTGACTGAGCTATGTGATTTATGACTAAGGGATAGATAAAGAATACTATTGTCAAAATATTTGCTGTGAATTTCAGTGTTAAAGAACTTTAGAACTATCTTTGCTTATTAAGGAGAAATTAGACTTTGAAGCTCAGTGTTTAATACCAAGAGTTGAGTGAATGTTATGAGTAGTAGAATAGAGTTAATTTTGCATTATCTTGTATCCAAAGTATGCTTATGTATATATTATATAACCTTGCATTAAATGTTTTGATTTATTGATTTCAATTTGTTGTTAGCCTGATTCTTTTCCACTGCACGGTTCATAAAATTATCGGACATAGTGGGAACCTAAATTGTTAAATGTAAAATTTGGCCTATATGTAAACTCAAATATTAATTAACTTTAGACTGCTAAAGTTAATTAATATTTGATTACACTATTTTGCATAGACTAATCTGAATATAGGGTGGCACAGTATAATAGAAATTTCCCTATATACGGATTAGTAATCAACATAAGATTAATTAACTTTAATAAGAACAACGTTAAAGCAAGATGGCGGATCAAAAGACAGGAAGGACGATCCAACAGTGGGCAAAGGACAATGGTTGTTAATTTAATGTTGTGAAATGTAAGGTAAATGCACTTCTGAATGAAAGGCCATACTTTCATGTCATATTGATGGTACTAGTTTACAGGAGGTTGATAAGGCTAGGGATATGAAGGTGATTATGAACAGAGATTTGAAATTCAAAGGACAAATTACAAGAGCTGGCAAAATAGTTCAGAGAATTACTTGGATGTGAAAGAACACATTGACAAGTAGAGATAGGGAGGTTATTATGCCTCTTTATAAAGTTATGATTCAGCCAGATTTGGTCACCTGCATTTCTAGGGGACCAGAAGGTGGTGGAGAGGATTCAGAGACGAGTGACCAAACTTGTGACAGGTTTGTGGAATGTTCCCTATGAGGATAAATTGAAAGTGTGTGGGTTGTAGAGTTTAGCTGACAAGTGGAGGAGAGGGGATATAATACAACGTTACTAAAGGAATTCTATAAGATTAATACAAAAGAAAATTTTCAATACATGGGGAAGTAGGGAGAAAACAAGGGGTCACGCTTGGAAGCTGTCTAAGGGAGTGGTTAGTAAGGGTGTACAGACTAGGTTCTTTATTTGGAGAGTGGTGAGTTGAGTGGAATGGATTGTTAGCAGTAGTTGAGAGCACCCCCCCAACAGTGAATAAGTTTAAGATGTATGATAGGTATTATGTTAATGGATAGTGTGGGTTTCCCCTCTACGAGTCTTGACTCCATGGAATATCAATATAAATAATAACAATCCCAGCATCATTTAATGAAAGGCTAACCTGTTTGGTTGTCTAGCCAATTACAGTTCGGAACTGCAAATTAAGACTAGATCTTTTTCCATTACAATTTGAACTGTTTGATTTACTTAGTGCTGTGTGTGTGACCTATAACATGCTGCTGTGCTCTGCAGATGATGGTTTAAAATCAAGCAAAATATGTCTATTACTAAACATCCTTTTATAATTTAGTGTTTTGCATCTGGTGTTGTGACACTGTTATAATACTGCATTTTTCCGTGTATAAGACAAATCCTACTTTTTTGAACAAAAATTAAAAAATCAATATTTTAAACATAAAACAGAACACATTTGATATTTTTTTAAATATTCAAAGTATATTCGGTAATTAGGTAACATTTTTAAGATACATACTCAGAAATTATGCATCGCTCTCAGTTCCAGGCAACTTGAATTTTGAAGAATATGACAATCAGCTGTTTTGAAGAATATGACTTACCGCACCAACAAGTTGCAGACATATGAATGCTTTCAGAGTTCTGATTGGTTTATTCAGAATCAGCTGTTAATGATGTCAATTGACAGAGTTAACAAAGGTTATGATTGGCGGAAGCCTGTTCACGGAGACAAGGTACCAGCAGTTTCGCATGGCAACCACGGGTCTCTCAACCAGTTACCCTCTATGTATAAGACAACCCCAAATTTTTTGTCTAAAAATTTTAGAAAAAATTATCTTCTTATACACAGAAAAATACGGTAAATTATGAATAATGTCCAACTCCTAAGTTTGTCAATAAGTATGCCATTTCATACACCCTGAGAAAAAATTTCTTTGGAAATAAAAAAATATATATATATATATATATATATATATATATAATTCTGAACTGCTGATGTTATATTTATTCCTTCAAATTAAAAGAAAAAAATGCTGGAATGATTTAACACAAAATGTACAACTGAAACCAATAAATATTAGAAGATAACCTGCAGACTACTTACTCCATAAGGAATTTTGAATTCTTCCAGCATTTCTAAAGCAACTTCATCCCACTTTTGAAAGCCTACTTTTCCATCAATTAAGAGGAATGTTCTTTTAAGGCTGAAGTTGTAAATGCAACAACAAAAAACTATTTCAATTTTTCAAAGAATTCAGTATAAAAATTTATAAGATTTTTAATAATAATAAAATAAGCAAAAGCTATATAAATTAAAATTCGATCATATAATTTTAATGAAACTTCTATGAACAAAATTATATCAACTATTGACTGAGTGCACAGATGATAATCCTGAGTAGAAAAAAACTCATCATCAAATTCCTGCTATATACCCTCAAGGGGTGTCCAGGATATCATAGTACTACATGAAAAAATTACATCATTACTAACTTCCTATCTACAATTTTCCTCCAAATCAGTCTGTTACTTGTCAAGACTCCAACATTATCAGATCTTATATTTCTATCGTCTAAGGCACTTTGTACCATATCAATCCACCTATATCTTGGTCTTCCTCTGGGTCGTTTTGCTGCAAACCTGGCAGAGAACACTTGTTTTGCTAATCTTTCTTCGCCCATTCTGTTTAAGTGACCATACCACCTGAGATTAGCTCTGCTAACGCATTCCTGGATGCTGACATTGTCAAGTTCTTTCCTAATATCCTCGTTTTTAATATGATATTGCCATCGATGCCATCTGTTTATGCCCTTAATCTTTCTCAGGACTCTCATATCTGTGGTCTCTAGTCTTTGGTCAAGTGTTTTACTTCTGACCCATCTCTCAGATCCATATGTTAACACTGGTTTGAACACTGTCTTGTATACAGTTAATTTAGTGTTCCGACTAATTTCTCTCTTATTCCATATGAATTTATTCAATTGACTTCCCACCATACCAGCTTTGCTGATTCTGTTGTCTATTTCTATATTTAATTTACCATCTTCAGTAAAAATCGTGCGTAAGTAGCTGAAATGTTTTACTTGTTCCACAGGTTCTCCATTCACAACACAGTAGGCATTTTCAATGATTCTGCCTATTTTCATTGTCTTTGTCTTTTTATTGCTGACCTTCATACCATATCTATTACAACAACTATTCAATTTAGTCAGAGAATCTTGCAGACTTGTACAGGATTTATTTAGAAGTATAACATCGTCTGCATAAAGCAAAGAGTTGACATTAACATCTCCAATTTTGATATCAGGTTTAATACTACTTTCCTTCATAATGTGATCCATATAGATAATGAATAACAGAGGGGATAATGTACATCCTTGTCTCACACCAGATTTAACATTAAACCATCTTCCTGTACTTCCTTCAATTCTAACTGCTGACTTACAACTCAAATAAAGACTAAGCATTGCTTGATATAATGCTCCATTGACACCATATAACTGTAGCATATTGAATAGCTTCTCTCTTGGCACCTTCTCATATGCCTTTTCCAAATCGATAAAACTTAAATACAGATCTTTGTTATATTCCCATGCTTTCTTGACTATTTGTCATAAAGTGAAGATCTGATCCTGACAGCCTCTATTTGGCCTGAATACAGCTTGTTCTTCACCAAGCTTTTCTTCCACAATTCTTCTCAACCGTTTCTCAAGTATACTTGCATAGATCTTGCCAGGAACACTCAGTAGGGAAATACCTCTGTAATTCTCACATTCAGTTTTATTTCCCTTTTTATATATGGGTACTATGAGAGCTCTACTCCAATCATCGGGAATTTGTCCCTCTGTCCACTCTTTCTGAACTATGCAGTGCAGCCACTGTAAGACTTTTATACCACCATACTCCAGCATTTCTGGTCATCTACTCCTGCTGCCTTTCCACATTTCAAGCCTTTGATGGCTTTTTCTACTTCAAGTATGGATATGTATTCCTGACTGCAAGCCTGGTCAGTGTTTTTTTATCACTGTGCTGTCATCGCTGCTTGTTTCATTTAGCAGTTTTTCAAAGTGATTACTCCATACTTCAAGGATATCTTTTTCTCCTGTTTTCATGTCACCTTTATCATCTCTAACTCCTTTTACAGCACTCTTTCCTCCATTCCTAAGCTTCTTCAACAACCACCAGAATATTTTGCCACCTTCTTGATATTTATTTTCTATATTCTTGCCAAAGTCCTCCCATGACTTTTGTTTAGCTAGTTTTACACACTGTTTAGCTTTCTTACATTTGTCTCTGTATTCTGTAAGAGTAAAATCTGACTTATTTGCCACTTTTGATATGCTTTCTTCTTTTCCTTCACTGCCTCTTTAACTTCCTGTGTCCACCAGGGAGTTCTGATATTTTTATCCTTGCACACAACCTCACCACATGCCTCTCTGGCAGAATCAATCAATGTTTTCTTCAGAGTTTGCCACTGAATCTCCAAGGTTTGATTCCTGTTCTCAAACTCTTTCATTTTTTCTTCAATAATCTTTGTGTATTTTAGTCTACAGTTCACATCTGACAGCTGCTTAACTTTTATTCGCTTTAAAACGTTCTTACATGTTATTCTTTTCAATATGAAATTCAATTTTATCCTGCTCAAGACTAAATAGTGATCACTTCCAATTTCAAATCCTCTGTACACTCTGGTGACCTGTATCAGGGAGAAAACATCACTATCAACAACAACATAGTCAATGAGACTTTTCTTATTCCTTGCCTCTTCTCTCCATGTGAATTTGTGCACATTTTTATGTTGGAACATGGTGTTAGTAATAACCAGTCCATGTCCTAAGCAGAAATCCAACAGATATTTGCCATTATTATTAGCTTTGCTCTTTTCTCCAAATTTTCCCAAAATATTTTTGTATGTCTCACAATCATTTCCTACTCTGCTATTTAGATCCCCAACACGGACCAACTTTTCCTTTTTCCTGCACTTCTACCTTAGTAGAACCTTCTGTGGGACCATAGGCACAAATAAGTCTCATTGTCCAGTTCCCCATTCTCATATTTGTCCACATTACTCTACTTGAGACTGACTGCCATTCAAGATTAGCCTCGTATTTTGTGCTGAATACTATGGCTACTCCTTCTTTTCCTTGATTGTCATTGCCTGAATATAACATTTTGTATTTATTGCTCAGAAAGATCTCACCAGTTTTTGTCTTTTTTGTTTCAGTCACCCCTATTATGTCGATCTGGTACTTATCTAATTCCTCAGTTAGCTCCATTTCTTTGCCAATCAGGCTTCTTATGTTGATAGTACCCATCTTTAACTCTGATGATGTTGAGTTGGGTTTGTTTTGAGATTTGTTCCAGTAGCTGACTTTTCGCTGTTCGCCCTGGTTCTCTGGCGAAAACAATGGGGGCCTTGTTTAACCGGGCGACGCCCCAGCCAGCATGAAATTTTGTCATGTCGTACTATCATTTTTTTTTTATTTTGGTTTAACCAATAAGAATACAATTTGGTCGGCTAAATCCCAAATTGGCAGCCCATCCTCGTTTGTTCAGTATCCAGGTAGATACCCAACAGGGTGCACCACAAGAAGGTGAGGTTTGGACATTAGGTCAGAAGCCCTGCTCGGTTCTCCACATTCCTTTAAAGGCTATGTGGAGGTCTCCTCTCAGTTATACAGCTTTGACCCTTAAGCAGAAAAAAACTCCACCTTTTAAAATGTAAATAAAATATAGAAAAAAAAACAAACAGAATAAACTATAATGTATGCATATATTTAAAGGAGAAAAAAAAAATCTATATTTTATCCTTTACTGTGCTCTATGAGACCAAAATAGTCAGTCCTGTACTTAGAGGTTCTGTTCTGATGATCCCACCATAAGTATGAAATCACTATACGAACCATGCATTAACAGTTAACCTACTCAAATACTAAATAATGTAGGTCTATTTTATTTTATTTATTAACAAATTTTACTCTTTGTTTGTAGTGAAATAATACAATGCACAAATTATAACAAAATTACTATATATGCACTGACCAATAAAAGAATCATCTGGAAACACATGGAGCAAGAGTGATTCTTCAAATCTGTTGCTTTATTAATTGGATCATTCATCAGAGGAGACAGGGGAGGCTAAGTCATTAACAAAAAATTCTACAGATTCAGAAATTGCAACAAAGCATTCTGAGGATGGTTCATTAGATGCATAAGTTGTGCAAGTTTTAGGCTCATCAGGGATGAGATGACTGCAAACGTGGGATTCTTTAAAAATGTATACATTACATCCAACTTAGTCTGTTCAGCTTACTTTTCTTTGTTACAATTACAGTCTGCATCATTCTGTCTGCTTTGTTAAATGTCTACATGTTCATTTTCTTCAAAAACTGATTTGCCTTATTAAAAGAGGCAATTCTGCCAATTTTTTCACTGTAAACAAAATTTTCGAGTGCTCTGCTTTTTTCTTTTTTTTTTTTTGTCCATTCCACCTTCTCTTCATCGTTCTGTATTTCTAGCTATATAAGGTGTTCATTTCAGAGATCTTCTATAGCTTCCACTAACTCTACATCTTCACTGTTAACCTGCAACTCTTTAGCTAGCAAAGTGCAAAACTTTATGCTTCATAACACAAAGATGTTAGCCGTTTTGCCTGACTGGTTGGCCGAGTGGTTATCGTATCTGCTCTCCAGCCAAAAGGCTGCGAGTTCGAATCCCGCTCTCCATGAAAATACTAGTAGTGGTGATGGACAGTAGATGGCATTGGTGTAGTTGTGATTCATTGTAGTTGGTGGATTGAGTAGTGGAGATAGAGTTGTAGAGCAAGTGTCCTCCCTCGATGAGTCTAGGACCCCCATGGAGGTGTCAAGTAATAATAATAATTTTCATCTGACCAAATTTCCAGCTTATTCAAATCATTCTGTAAGTGTGGATATCAGTAACATCCCCGATTTCTCTGCCTATTTTTGCATCAGCAAAACATTTGCACATTTCCTATTAGACCATTCCTAATGTCATTAATGTACAGATTAAATAACAATGCCGCAAGGTCTGAAACCTGGGTTACACCATTTTTTTTATTTATTTATTTATTTTTAACCTTTGTACTGGTTATGGGCAGTACTACCCTTACATCACGTCCAGACATTTCGTCCAGACTTGATATAGGCCTAAGCTTTTACAAGTGTTTTACCCTATGCCTCTTCTAGTTATCATTGTAGTCATTCTCTGGTGGCAACGCCATGCCACCAGTGTGTCCTGTAGGGCCCTCATGGAAAGAACTTTTATATCCGTCTGCATAAGCCCAAGCTGTTTTAAGTCCTTATAACTATCTGCACTCCATATGCCATGTAAAGAGATGGTGGTGCAGGTAAACCTCAGAGTTGCCCCATGCTCCTCCCGTATCTTACTAACTAGCTCTTGGTTAATTTTATAATAATTTACTTTATTATTATGGCTATAGGCTAGTGGGTGCCCTGTTCCCACCACCTGGGCATCAACTACCCAAACGTCACCATCTCTTTTAATCACTAAGTCTGGCTTACACAAACCCGCGGAGGTCCTATAATGTGGCTCCACCGCAGTCTTCCAACCTTTGTTCTTAAAGCGGTTGTTCAGAATGGAGATCATGGCATCATGCCTCCTCACGCAGACCCCATGGATGTGGAAGCAACACTGGGCTATATGAGACAATGTCTCACTGTAGTGGCAGCTAGCCCTACAGTTGGAGTCATCACTACCCCATTGAGCTGTGTGGGCTCGAGGAGGCAGGGCATTGATCCTCGTCCTGATAAGGTCAATATACTCAAACCCAGGGAGGAGTCTGGTGCCATCCCTTACCCAATCATGCTGGGGAAGCACCAGATATGACTCTTTTAAAGGAGCACCACCTACAGAACAGTGCAACAGAGATGCTCATCTCGTGTTCTGCGGGTGCTGACTCGATTTAAGTACCTTGATAATGGGACCAGCCTTTAGCCTGCCTAAAGTCTTCTTGTATGGGCTATAGAAAGCCTCTCTGCAGATGGGGGAAGAAGAAAGTTCTAACTGCACAATTCTTGACAGCCGCAGGCGTGGGATCAGATATCTAGGTGATGGAACCTCAAGCCCACCATCCTTGACCCTCGCATGGAAATATGCATAGAAGTGTCAGGCGGCAGTCGGAGCCATGATCTCACAGCTAAACGAATAGCCCTGTCCATTCGGAACAGTACCGAGATATATGCCCTGCCAGGCACTAACTTGTGGTAAAAGCGAGGTAGGAGATAGTAGGAAAGGAGAAACAGTCTTTGCTGGGGCTTAAGAGGAACTTTCCTCAAAGAAGCAATCCCAGCTTCTAGGATAGAAGGGACAGAAAACCTCCCTTTGGGGTGAACATGATACCGAGGTATCTCCACTCTTCCAGGATGGTCAAAGCATGCAACGGTCTCCCGTGCAGGGGAAAACTCTATAGTCTCGACCTCAAGCTTCTTGTCACGACCGGAGGGGGACAAGAGCTAAAGAGCAGGACTTCTCTACATTAATAGAAAGGCCTCGAATAGAGAAGAAGTCAACTACCCAATCAAGGACTTCTGCAAGCTTATCTTAGTAGAGGCTACGAGAATAAGATCATCTGCAAAGGCCATAGCATTACGGGAAGAAGCACCTAGAGAGTAGCCTATATGGCTAGAAAGAGAATGAAGAAACTCATCTATGACGCAGTTAAAGAAAGGGGAGACAGAGGATCACCCTGGCGAACACCCTGCACTTCAGGGATAGAAGTTGCACAGGACCCTGTAGTGATAGTGATGGAGCTACCCAAGTATAGCTCCATAAAATAGGAAAGAAAAGGTTCTGGACATCCAGCAATAGACAGCGCTCGAAGGAGAGCAGAAAGGGAGACACTATCAAAGGCCTTTTGGAGGTCCAGCGATGCCATATATAGAGGCTTAAGGTGCCGTCAGGAATCAGAGAGAAGAGAAGAAAGAAGATATATATTCTCGGCACAGTCGTCCGAGGGGACAAAAGCTCTCTGTCTATAATCATGCTGTATATGTAGATGAAGTCGTTTAACTAATATTTTATGATAGTTTAAGTAACACAGGGGATATGGTAATAGGTCTAAAGTCTGACGCACAGCTTGAAGTTTCTTTCTTCAGAATGAAGATAGTTCTTGAAGCAGGTAAGTGTGGTGGTATGACTTTACTGGAAAGGAGAATGTCCACTAAGTCTTGAAGAATCTTCAACGGTACCTTCCGAAGCCTAGATGCAGGAAAGCCATCAGATCTGGAGGCAGAGAAATTGGATGGAAGAGCTGCTTTAATCTCCCGGATGGAGACAGGCTGGTATATTTGAAGGGCAGGAATGGACCTCAATATCGTAGGTTGTCATCATAATCAGGGAAGTGTGGAGGTAGAGCAGAAAAGACTGTACTCCAGAATTTGACAAAATCATCATGTAAGTCTGCTAGAGGTGGAGTGGAAGCACTGTTAAGGATGGTTTTGGCACATTGCCCTCTATTCTTTTTATAGAGGGCCTGCATAGCTGCATAGGCCTTCTTCTTCTGCTTCCTATTTGACAAAGTCATTGTAGAATGAGACGTAGGCTGATGTTGACGAGGCATGAAGTGTTCAGAGAATTCAGCGTGAAGATAGTTATTCAACTGATCTGTGATATCCATTCCCAGAAAGTGAGCCTGGATGAGATATTTAAGAATTTGATGGTTATATTCTGAAAGAGGAGGATCATCTAGAGATGATGTCAGTCTGAGAATCAAAGCCTCTTCTTCAACAGCAGGATGGTGGCTGGAAGATGGAGAGACAGGGACAGGAGATAACAGAGATATTACCTGTCCCTACCTGTGGCTGATGGGCTGCCAATTCTTGAATTAAGGCTTTGTAGCTAGCTTTCCGTCTATGACACTTGATGGCATCCAAGGAGCTTAATGGAAACACCTTAAATAAAGCCTCGTTGATTTTCTTTATCCCTCGAGCTGTCAACTCGATCTCATGAGTGGCGAGGATCTTTTCTTCTTCGGCAGTCCAACGTGCTTTGACGCGCTCTGTTCTTTTTGCAGTATTGGCTTCGGCTGGTGTTTTGAGGTGCGATGCACACCAAGGCCAACTGCGGTAGAGAATGCATGATCGCAGACCTGACATATGAAGTGTCTGAGATTGGGAACTCCTTGACTGCCAGAACAAGCATGATGAGAACTTGAATAAATGGGTTGATGACAGTCTTTGCAGAGCTTTCTTTTAACTTTCTTCCTGAGAATGCCGCTGGGACGGGTGGCAGGATCACCTCCAAACAAGAAACAGACATCTGGATTCACACTCGACGAGTTTCCTGGCTCCGGCCTATAAGAGTCGGAGCCTTTATCTGATGAGTTATTGCAAGTGAGGAAACTTAACCCTACCAGGGCTGCTAACCCTGGAAGGGAGGAATAGCATAGCAGGCCAGTCAGTCACCCGAAGGTGTCCAGGAATCACCCCTAGGAGGCTGCCTACTGCTGCACTTGCGAAGTGTCTCAGGGGATGTGCAAGCCAAGACAACAATGCTTCGGATTCCCAAAATCTGGCAATTCCTTAAATCTGGCAGATTCACATCTACCCTATACCACTTTCTGATATCTGGTCTGTCAACCAGCCACCGATCCAAGTAAATAGTGCATATTCTAATTCCATATTCTCCAGTTTATACAAGTCTTTCATGTGGTATCCTATCAAATGCCTTGGAAAAATTCAACAGTATCATAGTGTATCCATTCCCTTTATCAAACTCAGCCATAACATTGTTATAAAATATGAACAAATTTCTAAAACATGACCTTTCATATATCCTTACTGCTCTTTGAAGAGTACAGCTTGTCTGTCTACCCATTTCTGTATGCGAGTTCTTACCAACTTCTCTAAAATCTTCACCACCACACCAGATATCAATAAGGTTAGTAGTTGGGCACATCAGTTTTTGCACCATCCTTGTACAATGGAACTATAATACATTTCTTCTTCCTGTGGTATCTTTCCTGAGCTGATACTCCAGTTATAACAAACGTGTCGAAAGCCTAGCCAATTCGGCTAAAGATTCTTTAGCATAGATGCTGATATTCCATCTGTTCTTATTGTGGAATTCTTATCCAGGTTATGCACCATGTTACGTACACCTGGTTGAGTTATCTTAGCAAAGTGAATACTCATTAACTGAACAATCTAATTAGCTTCTGACAATATAGCACCATCTGCATTCAGTAAAGTTATTCTTGCGCATTCATTCTTTCTTTGACTTGCGGCATAACAATAAAATTCTTCTAGATTACCTTTAGCATGCATAGCCAATTTCTTTTCACTCTGATTTGCTGTCTGCACAATACTAGTTACTTTTCTGTAACATAATTTTTTTTTCTTTTTCACTGTTTTTTCCTCAGTTGCTACATCAGATCACAACATGGAACTGTGTATATACACCAATATTTCAGAATCAAACAGAACTTCAAAAAAAAAAAAAAAAAAAGAAGCTGCTGCTAATATAGTTGACGTGTGCTGAATCTAAAGGTTTTATTTTATTGAGAATTTTGATGATTTTGAATGTTTCTTCCCTCAACATTTGTTTATAAGAGCAAAAAGAAATTTACTTTTTTCATAAATAATTGTTAGAACCAAAATGTGTGAAAATGATGGTGCAATCAAGATATCTCTAGGTCTCCAAAGTCATGCTCATATAATGATTTCACAGTTTCAGAGATGGTTTAAAGACGGTGCACTAAAGAGTGGAAGATGAATTTTTTTTTTCTGTAGTAAAGAGAGAAGTTTCCATTGCTTCAGTATGAAATATTGAGGCAAGGTGTTCTGTTTATCACAATTCAAAGCTTTGTGTAATAGTTTATCCCATGTAATCAATGACCTAAAAAGACACAACACTGTCCAGTACCACAACTTATCAGGCCCTCCAGAAAACAGGGCAGTTGTGAAGTGTATTAAAAGCTTGAGAAGATGTTTTTTCATTTAGCAATATCTTTTACTTTATCATATTCCAAATCAACAAGCCTTTCACTGATGTGAAAAGACTTGTTGAATTAGCAAACAAACTCAATGCTGAATTTTGGATGAATACACAAACAAAAATGTAAACAAAAATATTCTACATAGCCTAATGTGTAATGAAAGTATTGCTGCCACTACAAGATCAGAATCCATTTCCATTTTGTTTGTAAACTGATATGCCAGAAACAGTAAATGTGTAATTTATGTAAGATGCATAATGATAGCAATATTCACGATTCATTCTGCTTGTAGCATTACTACACCCCTGTAGTAATGCTACAAGCAGTACTACAGGGGTGTAGTTCTTTGTGAATGTTAGACAGCATTCACAAATAACTGAAGGTACATTTAGACAGGAAAAATGTCTTAGACTAGCAAACAGATGAGGCACTTTCCATGATTGGAGCTGCATTTGGTAATGAAAATCACAGACTGTACATTGCCTTGTTTCAATTTTCAAATTCTACAACAAATTTGGTAAAAAAAAGAAGTTGGCAAAGACCACAGAAGTGCTATCAACAAAAACTGATGAAGGTAATAGAAATTATACACTATACATTGGATAGGCAGGGAAATGGGAACTCAAAGATGTCATTCAAGACTCAAATCTTCTATTGACAGATAAAAAATAAAATAAAAAAAAAACTTACAGCAAGAATAATCAAAGGCAATAAAGCAAAATGCACACTAAAGACAATGAAAAATGAGATTCCTCAGACCATGCACTTCTGTATAATTTCTGTTGCTATTTAAAGAAGCTCTCTGTTTTTTTTTTTTTTTTAGATTTTATTTGATTCCCACCCATGAAAGGTTGTAAATCTATGGAACATTAGTACTGTGGATGGGCTAAAGATTTTTTTTTTTTTTACCTGCTTCAAAAATCCTGCTCTAGAGACCAAACCTGAAACTTTTTCAAGTCACTACAGGCTTCCAATAAGTGAGAGGCAGTAGTCTTACACTGGGTGATGAAATTCATCTCCCACCTAATGACAATCACAAACATCCATGTCCACAGTAGGATTCAAACCAACAGCTTAATGGTTGGAGAGTGGATATGACCAATCACCAACCAGACAAAGCAACAACAACACAGTGGCTAGTCTCCCCCCCCCCCCAGAACTATATATAGTGACAATGAAATATCAATCTGAGAATTCATTATCTGTGAATGGATTATCTAATGATGTGCAGCATGATTAGTTTAAAACAAGAAAGATCAGAGAAAGAGATAAAAGCTCTTAAAAAAATTTTTTTTTTTCGAGCATTTCAGATGATATATTGACATCTATGTCAGCATTTGATATATTCATTTGGCCAAAAACTTCCTTTCGGTAATCATGAAATAAACAATCCTATTTGTGCCTCATTATAAGACCCTTCTGCATGTCAACAGCAAAGAAAATATGACATTATCAGGAAGTGCTAGATGACTAGCATGAGATCAAAGTCTATTTTAAAACATTGTCTTTGAAGGAGTTACTGGCAAAAGCAGTGATCAGTTTGCTTCTTTTTTTTTTTTTTTTTTTAACTCCTTTGAAAATGATCTGTTTCACCAAGTACATACAGCTTGCTGTAAATGTAGATTCAGCAAGTTGAACCTAATAAAGAATAAACTGAGATGGTCATCTATAGAAAGTTTAAGTGGGAATGATCGGATGTATTCTAAAATCTAAATGGACCCTAACCATCACAATTTAAACCTGAGAAGGTTATGCACAGGTGGCATTTTAGTGCCCAAAACAGATATGTTCTAAGACATTAATGTCATGCTTGCAAAAATAATGAATTCATTAAGAGTAAATGAACAATTATTATTTTTATTGCTGCTGCGTGGAAACCTCCATGGAGGCTGAGGAAATTGGCAAGGCCCTCACTATTCGCAAAATATCTAGCATACTTTTTCTTGAACCCATTCAGAGACACAGCACTCACAACACACTCTGGGAACCATTTCACCTCACCACTAACCAGGGGGGGGGGGAGTCCTCACACCCTGGTTAACCACACTCTAACTCAATTTCAAGAGATGATCTCATGTTCTCTTGGGAACTGCAATTTCACGATTCCAGATGAATAAAAACTATCATGAATTTGGAAACCCTAGGTTAGTATATGGAAATTTTCATGCTATCTTTAGTGATATTCATCATCTATATGGATCACGTTGTGAAGGAAAGTGATATTAAAACCTGATATCGAAATTGGAGATAAACTCAGTCCTTTCCTTCATGCAGATGATGAAGATATAGTTCTAAATAAATTCACTCAACTTTTCAGAACTCTTAAACTAAAATGAATAACTGCTGTATAAAAATGTCAAACATGCAGGAACATGGATAACATTTACTTATCTGCTCTTTAGTCACAATTTTGAGTGAAGATGGCATAATAAATATGAATGTAGATAGCTGAATAAGTAAAGGCAGACAGCAGATTATATTTACATGAAATAAGAGAGCAATTACCCAAAACACCAAATTAGAGTGTACAAAAGCACTAACATTCTTGTACACTGCTAAAAGGGTCTGGAAGTTAGATTAAAAATAATCAGATCATCGAAGACCAGAGCCAATTAAAGGTAAGAATGCTGAAGAAAATCAGGGGAGTGAAAAGATTACATAAATGGCAGAATCATATTAAAAATAAAGATATTATCATCAGCATTCAAGAATATGTGGTCAGTACTAATAGAAGGTGGCACTGGTCACTTGAACAAAATGGGAGAAAAAATGTTAGCAAAACATGTATTTGATGCCATGATGGCAGAAAAACATCTAGAGGAAAACCAAGATCTAGGTGGACTGATGCTAGTAATAGTGGCTAAAATATAAGATCTGACAATATTAGAAATCTAATAATTTGGAAGAAAACTTAACTGGAAACTAATAATAACAAACTTAACTGTGTTGAATTAACATAACATTCTCTCCACACACCTGAGAGTAAATATTAGAAGATGACCGATGACATAGTGTTAATCATATCTATTCATTCTCTATTTGATTGTTTAACAGGATAAAAAATTATATTCTAAGAAGAAAACCCTACCACCTCAAGAAGATACCAGTCAAACTAACCTTCAGTTGAAATATCCTCATAAATATGGGATTCAAACTAAGTGATTCTCATTCCAACCAAAGGAATCATTGCTACTGTCTTAGCCATGAAGGCATTGACGCAAACTTGAAAATTTGAAAACTTATTTTCAATACTATTATTCACACTGATAAATGAAAAAGCAAAACTTTGAAGTTACAAACGGAGTGACAAAAAACAAAATGTAAATTACTTTAATTATTGTGACCATCAGCCTATAATACCAAAATACAAGCCCAAGGAGATGCGCTTTTGTGCCCTCTGCTATAAAGTTCGACTAACTTTATAGCAGAGGGCACTTAACCCTCTGCTATCATTCTTCACACCATCAAAATAAATTTAGAGCTTTTTACTGTGGACAACAAGACATGAAAATGTGTCAAATTTCACAAGTTTTAAACCACTTATATTAACTGTTACAGGCAACTACAAATTTTTTGTGGAATATGAGTTGCCAAAAGGAAATGAATAAGGTAAAATCTATTTCTTAATGTCAATTACCTAATATTCAAATAGCTTTATAACTAAAATATTAGGTAATTGACATTAAGAAATAATTTGGAAACATAAATTAGAAAATTATGGCTTACTTTTTTCTCTTCTTCAAATATTTTTCTATGCTACTACTAAAATGTTCAGGCTGGCGATATCCATATCCAGGCATGTCAACTAGGCATAATGACTGCCCCACTTGATAAAAGTTTAAAGTCTTAGTATGGCCCTATATTAGAAGAAACAAGTAATTAAAATCTAAAACTCATTGAAGACAAAAGACATGTTTTTGATGTTAATCTAGTTACTGAGATAAGCATATATCCAAAAGACAAAAAATGTAAATATCAGATAAATGTAAATTTGATATGTACATTTTTTGTTTTATTCATCAATTAGTAATAAATAAACAGTCTCTCTCAGGAATAAATATACAATATTTCTTTAGCCAACTAAGATGTAAAGTAAGAATCACGTTTTTTTTTATATAAGTGACCATATCTTACCTATAACTTTTGAACCATTCACAACAATGCAAAAATGACTAAGAATGTGAAATATACTGCGCTAAGCTGTATAGTGACCCAAATCTTTGAAAGTTTAGGTGTTCTATAGAACATAACTGAGTATTAGCTTTCCTTTTATCTAATGTATTATGATTAACCAGTAAAATTTCAAAGTAATGTGTAATTTTATCATTATGATTCAGGCCTCCATGAATTCAGAAGACTCATTGTGAGAGGCCCATCCTAGAAAACAAAGTCTATCATACCACTTCTTGAACTCAATGACAGTTTGTACTCTCACCATTCTATCAGGCAATACATTCCAAAGAAACTACTCCTCACCCTCTTGCTCACAGCTTCCTTTCATAACTTCCAGGGATGGCCCTTGTCCTTGCTCCTGTCCTGTTCCACTAAACAAATGAACTCCCAGTGTCAACCCTGTAACTACTTCTCAACAGTTTAAAAGTCTCAATCATAACACCTCTCCTTCTTTTATCTACCAAACTATGCCAGTCCACATTCCACAGTCTGTCTTCATAACATTAATATGTACATTTTTGTTTTATTTATCAATCAGTAATAAATAAACAGTTTCTTTCAGGAAGAGATATACAATATTTGTTTACCATCATTGTTATCTGACTCTGCACCCTTTCCACAGTTAATTTATCAACTTCAAATCCTAGGGAGCAAATATGAGAACAGTAGTCAAATTGTAGTCTGATCAGGGCATGGCAATGGAATGACAATTCTTATCTCTGAATGTCAGCATCCTTCTCAGTATTGCAGCAATCCTCTGGATTATCTTCACCACCTTTGCAATATGTTCCATCAATTTCAGGTTTCTATCAATCCCTCCCCCAGATCCCTTCCCTCCCCTATTTCATCCAGTACAGTTCCCCTAACAGAGTATCCAGCCTCCCATCGATGTATCCCAAACTTCAAAACTTTACATTTTGCTGCATTAAACAAACATCTCCATTCATTTGCCCATCTGTCCAGTTTATTCAAATCCTCTTGCTGGGCTACCAGATGTGCACTATTACTAATAATCTTTCCTAGCTTTATATCATTGCAAACAACTGAATATCCCCCCACAATGTCATTGATATAAAGGTTAAACAATACAGGTCCCAGTACTGAGTGCCCTGTGGAAGGACCCCACTTGTAACCTCCTTGATATTGTCCCCTAACACACAACTCTCGGATACTTATCAGATAGCCATCCAGTTCTATCTTGACATCTAAACCCATATACTGCAACTTAAATATCAGCTTATCATATAATACCCTGAATACTGCCTAAACATCTCCAGCTCTTCACCCTCTATGCCCCCCTCCCTAGCTTGTAACAACAACCCACTAAATATCCTATCTTGCCCACCTCTATCTCACACCATATGCTTCCAAAACCATTAGTGTCATTGTCCTCCAAATCCTCCACTCTGACAATCTTCACTCTGTATATCAACAAGTTTAAATATGAAGTTGTGAAGATAATTCATGGGCAAACGTTGTTTGTTTACACTTAGATCAAGGATTAAACAAGAATATAATTTCTTATCAAGTTTAATTCCCTTTCACATGTTTATCAATGCATGAACTGAACTTGAATGACACATCAAACTTTGTCAAATTAGTATAACACAAAGATGCATGCTATCTCCACTCTCATTCATCATCTATATGGATCACAGGAAGGATAGTGGCATTTAACCTGATACTGATATCAAAACTGAGATATTGGTCTCAGCTTTTTACCTTGTGTAGATGATGTCATACTCTTAAATCAAGTACAAGTTTCAAGATTCCATAATTAAACTAAAAATAACTGCTGTAACAAATTTGGCATGAAAATCAGCAATAAAAATGCTAAGACTATGAAAATGGGGTAGGAACATAGAATCAGCTGCATCCTTTTAAAGGCAGTTAGAGAAGAAAGCAATTAAATTTGACAACAGAATAAGCAAATTTGTTATGGTGAGGAGCCATTTGAATAAATTTATATGGAATAAGACAGTGTTCAAACCAATTTTAACTTACAGATCTGACAGTGTAAGAAACATCAGGAGAGTGGACAAATGATATTAATGACAGAATCACATTAAAAATGAAGATATCAGAACTTAACATTGTAATCTAATCTAAGGTGGTGTGGTTAACTTAAACAGAATGATAAAGAAAATCTTTGAAAATGCCTTAGAAGACAGAAATATTATATCTACCCGTATTGAGGATTTGACAAATAACAGATTAAAGCCGGCCTGATTGGCCGAGTGGTTAGCGTAACTTCTCACCAGCCAAAAGGCTGTGGGTTCAAATCACACCATGGGGATAGATGTTTGTGATTAACTGTGAATACTGGTGGTGGTAGGCAGTAGATGGAGTTGGCGTAGTTGCAGTTCATTGGAATTGGTGGACTGAGTCATGGAGACAGAGTTGTAGAGTAGGTGCCCTCCCTCAATGAGTCTTTGGACTAACTGGAGATGTCATGTAATAATAAAAATAATAAATAACAATAATGTGGAAGAAACTGTTAATAGGAAGGTAGTAATAATGCAAATTTAATCATGTAGTACTATCAGTTTAGTGTTATCAGTATTTTACTCATGAGTGTACATATCAGGAATTCATATGATGACATGATCAGATACATTTTATTATAATATCATTTTCACAGATGTAAGAAATATCTTTAAAAATCAGACAAATAATCATGTCTGAAAAGATTTCAAAGAATCAATATATAATGATACAAAAAATATAATATTCTCCTTTATGAAAACACTATATCATACTCAGGAGAAGAAACATGAATATGGAGTTGATCCTACACAAATGTAGAGGTTATGCTGAATTTTGTATGGAATTATGCTCAAAGAAACTAAAGCTATAAGGACAATGTACATTAGTGTACAAAAACTAAGAATGAACTGCATTTTTACCTGTATAAGAAAAACATTTTATGATTACAGTCAAATGTGGACATAAAGTTAATGACAGCATACTAATAAATTATATTATACAAAAAAGTGTTATAAATTTCATCATTCATCATCAAATTCCTGATATATACCCTCAAGGGGTTTACAGGATATGATAGTACTACTTGAAAAATTATATCATTACTAACTTCCTATCTACAATTTTCCTCCACATCAGTCTGTTACCTGTCAAGACTCCAACATTATCAGATCTTATATTTCTATCATCTAAGACACTTTTTACTGTATCAATACACCGATATCTTGGTCTTCCTATGGGTCTTTTTCCTGCCAACCTGGCAGAAATGCACTACTTTTGCTAATCTTTTCTCTCCCATTCTGTTTAAGTGACCATACTACCTGAGATTAGCTCTGCTAACACATTCCTGGATGCTGACAATGTCAATTTCTTTCCTAATATCCGTAATATAATATTGCCATTGATGCATTTGTTCATGCCCCTAATCTTTCTCAGGACTCTCATATCTGTGGTAGCTAGTCTTTGGTCGAGTGTTTTATTTCTAACCCAGATCTCAGATCCCTAAGTTAAATTGGTTTGAACAGTCTTGTATAGAAATAATTTAGTGTTTTGACTAATTTCTCTCTTATTCCATATAAATTTATTCAGTTGACTTCCTACCATACCAGCTTTTGTTGATTCTGTTGTCTATTTCCATATTTAATTTACATCTTCACTAAAAATCGTGCCTAAGAAGCTGAAATGTTTTACTTGTTCCCTAGGTTCTCCATTCACAGTGCAATTGATATTTTCAATGTTTCTGCCTATTTTCATTGTCTTTGTTTTTTTAATGCTGACCATCATACCATATCTATTACAACAGTTATTCACTTTAGTCAGGGAATCTTGCAGACTTGTAGCGGATTTATTTAGAAGTATAACATCATCTGCAAAAAGCAAAGTGCTGAGATTGACATCTCCAATTTTTATATCAGGTTTAATACCACTTTCCTGCATAATGTGATCCATATAGATAATGAATAACAGAGGGGATAATGTACATCCTTGTCAGACACCAGATTTAACATTAAACCACCTTGCTTTACTTGCTTCAATTCTAACCGCTGACTTACAACTCATATAAAGACTAAGTATTGCTTGATATAATGCCCCATTATATCAAGATATGCCTGTAGTGCTTCAAATAGCTTCTCACTTGGCACCTTGTCATGCCTTTTTCAGATCTACAAAAATTAAATACAGATCTTTGTTATATTCCCATGATTTCTCAACGATCTGTCGTAAAGAGAAAATCTGATCCTGACAGCCTCTATTTGGCCTGAATCCAGCTTGTTCTTCACTAAGCTTCTCTTCCATAGTCCTTCTCAGCTATTTCTCAAGTTTATTTGCATATATCTTACCAGGAACACTCAGTAATATAATACCTCTAATTCTCACATTCAGTTTTATTTCCCTTTTTATACTTGGGTACTATGAGAGCTCTACTCCAATCATCTGGAATTCATTCCTCTGTCCATGCCTTCTGAACTATGCAGTGCAGTCACTGTAAGACTTTTATACCATCATACTTGAGCATTTCTGGTTGAATATCATCTACTCCTGCTGCCTTTCCACATTTCAGGCTTTTGATGGCTTATTTCTTCAAGTATGGATATGTATTCCTGACTGCATGCCTGCTCAATGTTTTTTTACCACTGTGCAGTCATCACTGCTTGTTTCCTTTAGCAATTTTTTGAAGTAATTACTCCATACTTCAACGATATCTTTTTCTCCTGTTTTCATTTCACCTTTATCATCTCTAATTCCTTTTACAGCACTCTTTCCTCCATTTCTAGCCTCTTCAACAACCTTCAGAATATCTTGTCACCTTCTTGATATTTATTTTTTATGTTCTTACCAAAGTCCTCCCATGACTTTTGATTAGCTAGTTTTAAACATGTTTAGCTTTCTTACATTTGACTCTATATTCTCTAAGAGCACAAGCTGACTTATTTGCCAGGAACTTTAGATATGCTTTCTTCTTTTCTTTCACTGCCTCTAACTTCCTGTGTCCACCATGGAGTTCTGATTTTTCTATCCTTACAGACAACCTCACTACATGCCTCTTTGGCTTAATCAATCAGTGTTTTCTTCAGGGCTTCCCACTGCATCTCCAAGGTTTGGTTCCTGCTCTCAAACACTTTCATTTTTTCTTCAAAAGTATTTGTATATTTTAGTCTACAGTTCACATCTGAGAGCTGCTCAACTTTTATTCGCTTTAAAACTTTCTTACATGTTATTCTTTTCAATATGAAATTCAATTTTATCCTGCTCAAGACTAAATAGTGATCACTTCCAATTTCAAATCCTCAGTAAACTGTGGTGTCCTACACAAGGGAGAAATGTTCACTATCAACAATAACATAGTCAATGAGACTTTTCTTATTCCTTGCCTCTTCTCTCCATATGAATTTGTGCACATTTTTATGTTGGAACATTGTGTTAGTAGTAAGCAGTTCATGTCCTCAGCAGAAATCCAACAGGTATTTGATATTATTATTAGCTTTGCTCTTTTCTCCAAATTTTTCCAAGATATTTTTGTATATCAGACAATCATTTCCTACTCTACTATTTAGATCCCCAACAAGGACCAACTTTTCCTTTTTCATTGTGTCCTTTCTCTAAAGCCTCAAAAAATTCCTCCATTTCTACCTTAGTAGAACCTTCTGTGTATCCATTGGCACAAATTCTCATTGTCCAGTTCCACGTCCTGATATTTGCCTACATCACTCTAGTTGAAATTGCCTACCATTCAAGAAGATTAGCCTCGTATTTAGTGTTGAATACTATGGCTACTCCTTTTCCTTGATTGTCATTGCCTGAATATAACATTTTGTATTTATTGCTCAGAAAGATCTCACCAGTTTTTGTCTTTTTTTGTTTCAGTCACCCTTATTATGTCGATCTGGTACTTATTCAATTCCTCAGCTAGCTTCATTTCTTTGCCATTCAGGCTTCTTATATTGATAGTACCCATCTTGAACTCTGGTAATGTTGAGTTGGGGTAAGGTTTAGGATTTGTTCCAATAGCTGAGTTTTTGCTGTTTGCCCTGGTTCCCTGGCGAAAACAATGGGGTCCTTGTTTAACCGGGCGATGCCCCAGCCAGCATGAAATTTTGTTATGTTGTACCATCATTTGAAATTTAGGTTTAAGCCAATAAGAATACAATGTGGTCAGCTAAACCCAAATTGCCAGTCCATCCTCGTCTGTTCAGTATCCAAGTAGATACCTAACAGGGTGCACCACGAGAAGGTGAGGATTGGACATTAGGTCAGAAGCCCTGGTCGCTTCTCCACATTCCTTTGAAGGCTATGTGGATGTCTCCTTTCAGGTATATAGCTTTGACCCTTAAGCACTCCCTACTTAAAATACCCCACCTACTTAAAATGTTGGCGGTTTCTAAACATATTTTGTCTGCTATGTTATTTGGGATGAATCTTAAGCCTCTTTCAATATTACAAACAAATTCTAGTTTGTTCATTGATATGGGTGCTATGGCAAAATTTAGACCTTTGCTGAGTAGCGAAAGTTCATCTTTGTTCAAGGGGTGGTCGGATAGGTTAACTACGTTACTGTTACCTGCAGGCAATTGATGGCTCCTGTTGCTTTTTGCTTCTGGTTGGTTGTTAACGTTCACTGTGGAGAAATTCGAATATGTCTGTTGGTTTTGTCGATCTTTTAGTCTATGTAATTAGGATATGAGATTTTCTTTCTTAGTTTGAAGAATATGGTTCGCCGCGTTGTCCGTAATCTTTTCGAGGATAATCCAAATATCTGGGTTCAAGTAATTTGAAAGTTCAGATTTTACATTTTGTATCTTGTTTTCACTTTAGCTTAATGTATAATGTAACTCAGCTTGTCCTTGTATATACTCCAGATGATAATCTTAATATGAAGATTGCAACATCAGGAAATTAAAAGTTATTTATAACACGGTTGTAAAGTACATAATTTCTAAAATGAATGCTGATCACTGTGCAACAGTAAAAGAAAGGATTTTGATAATTCATTGAGATTCGACCCACAAGCGATGCAATCAATACGGTAAGCTGAAGATTCATGTTTCTGGTTTGATCAATAGACTGGCCTTTTTAAAACGGTGTAGGGACAGCAATATCATTCCGAATTGCAACAAACTAAAGAGAAAATTTACCTCAACAAAGGTGCAACGAATATACCACCGCATGGAGAAAGTGTTACTCAGAGAACAGATCCAGGCTACGAGAAAAAACTTGACTGTTACTCAAAACCAGGTACAAAATGTAAAATCTGAACTTTTAAATTACTTGAATGCAGATATGTGGATTATCCTCAAAAAGATTACAGACAACACGGCGAACCATACCCTTCAAACTAAGAAAGAAAATCTCATATCCAAATTTCATAGACTAAAAGATCGACAAAACCAACATACCTATTCAAATTTCTCTACAGTGAACGCTAACGACCAACCAGAAGCAAGAAGCAACAGGAGCCACCAATCGCTTGCAGGTAACAGTAATGTAGTTAACCTATCCAACCACACCTTAAACAAAGATGAACTCTCGCTACTCAGCAAAGGTCTAAATTTTGCCGTAGCATCCAGATCGATAAACAAACTGGATTTTATTTGTAATATTGAAAGAGGCTTAAGATTCATCCCAAATAACATAGCAGACAAAATACATTTAGAAACTGCCAACATTTTAAATATAAATCATAAAAAAACAATAACAAGCAACTTAATGAAACATGAATTAATGGGCGGTGAAATCATTAAAATCAAATCCGAACATCGTAATAACTAGAGCCAATAAAGGAAGTGCCACTGTTATTCTAAACCGAACCACTTATTTAGAAAAAATGAATCTGCTAGTCTCAGACAACAGTACATACCAACTTGTTAACTACGACCCAACCAATAGAATAAAAAAGAAAACAGAGAAACTACTTAAATCAATTACTACATGGCCTGAAGATACAGTCAAAAAAACTACGTCCCAACTACGCTCGTTCCCCGAGAATTTACGGTCTACCAAAGATACACAAACAAAACACACTATTCCGGCTGATAGTCAAAGGTATAGATAGCCAAATTATCACCTACCCAAGAAATTAGCAGCAACACTCAAGGAGTTGGTAGGTCATTCCTCCTCCTATATCAGAAACACACACAACACTTCATAAACATAATCAAAGACATTACATTAGAAAAAGATGATTTATTAGTCAGTTTTGACATCTCTGCCCTCTTTATGAATGTCCCAATCAATGACACAATCCTTCTTTTACAGAACAAATTCCCTCCAAATATCACGACACTATGCGCATGTATTATGTTCTGGTTATTTTGTATGGCAAAATGCTTTCTACCTACAAAAAGAAGGCACAGCCATGAGCTTGCCATTATCCCCCCCCCCATTGCTAACTTTTATATGGAACATTTTGAGCAACATGCTCTAGATTCCTCTCCTTTAAAACCCAAAGACTGGCTTAGATACGCTGACAATGTTTTCGCGATTTGGTCCCATGGCCGCCAGACACTAGACACTTTCCTTAGCCACCAAAACAAACAACACAGACACATACAGTTCACAATTGAGACTGAAAAACAGAACACACTTTCGTTTCTAGATACACTTGTCAAACTTCTTCTTTCTGGCAGTCATTTCGGCACTGTTCACTGGAAACCCGACACACACTGGCCAATATACACACAAACTCCTACCACCACCCAACACAAAAACTAGGTGTCATTAATACTCTAAAGAACAGAGTTTTGAAGATTTGCTCCAATGAACATGCACTGAAAGATGAATTTAAAGTTATCAGCAATACTTTTTTAAAAAATGGTTACAGCCAAAACACTATTAACAAAATTCTCTACAAGACCTCAATAAAAAACAAAGATAAAATTGACTACAATAAAACTATAACCATTCCATACATTAAAGGGACATCAGATAAAATAAACAGAATACAACAAAAATATAACCTCAAAGCCACCTTTAAAGCACCTGCAGAATTAAAAAAAGCTTACTCAACTCATACAAAGACCCACTCTCTCTGCTGGCCCACCCTGGAGTATACTGTATTTATTGCACCTGTAATCTACCATATAGAGGGGAAACAGGATGCACAATTCCTATCAGACAAAAGGAACATAAACGACACATTAAATATAATAACTATGGTGAAGCTGGCCTTTCTGATCATGCCCTGAACACTTTACATAGAACTGACTAGAAAAGTTTGGTACGATGTAAACCAGTTGTTTACATCACACTAAAACATGGTATGAATGCAAATTTAAGGAAACCTGTGAGATTGTTACAAACCACCCCAATCTGAACAATAATGATGGTCTAAAAATCCCAAGCATATGGAAGCCACATATTCTACCCACAGAACTTTTGTCTCTAATAGTTAACCATAAACAGGACTAGATAATCCAGAATCCTAAATCTAAAATAACAATTGTAATTTTAAAAACAGGACATCATTGTCATTGTTACTGAAAGAAGACTATCTATAAGAAAGATAGTTTTTCTCATGTTATCTTAAATAGAATTTAGCTTTGATGTAGTTATAATTATTATTATTTTTTTCCACTAGAGGTCATGCCAGTAGAATAACCGGTGATCAAATCATTGTTTCTTTAGCTTACTGTGTGTAATGTAACTCAGATTGTTCTTGTATATACACCAGATGATGATCTTAATATGAAGATCGAAACATCAGGAAATTAAGAGTTATTTATAACAGGGTTGTAAAGTCCATAATTTATAAAATGAATTCAGAAATAGTTCTTTGCATTTTAGATGGAATTTAAACCCAGATCTTTCTGAACTTAGGGCATCATCAAAACTGACACAGCTACAGAATCTCATGATCCCATCTGTTCACTCCGCTAAACCTCAGAACTCTCATCTGTGGTTTCGTGTGTTTGATCAACTGTTTTATTTCTAACCAAACTCTCAAATCTATAAGTCCAAAGTCTCCATTCACAACGTAGTTGATATTTTCAATGCTTGAGCCTAATTTCATTGTCTTGTTATTGCTGACCTTCATACCAAATCTATTACAACAGTTATTCAATTTCGTCAGAGAATCTTGCAGACTTGTACAGGATTTATTTAAAAGTACAACATCATCTGCATAAAGTAAAGAACTGACATTAACATCTCCAATTTTGATATCAGGATTAATACCACTTTCCTGCATAATGCAATTCACATAGATAATGAATAACAGAGGAGATAATGCACATCCTTGTATGACACAAGATTTAACATCAAACCATCTTCCTGTACTTCCTTCAATTCTAACTGCTGACTTACAACTCAAATAAAGACTAAGTATTGCTTGATATAATGCCCCATTGATACCATGAAACTGTAGCATTTTGAGCAGCTTTTCTCTTGACACCTTGTCATGCCTTTTCCAGATCTATAAAACTTAAATACAGAACTCTGTTATATTTCCATGTTTCCCCAACTATTTGTCATAAAGTGAAAATCTGATCCTGACAACTTCTACTTCACCTGACTCCAGCTTGTTCTTCAACAAGCTTCCCATCCACAATCCTTCTCAACTGTTTCTCAAGTATACTTGCATAAATCTTACAAAAGAACACTCAGTTGGGATATACCTCTGTAATTCCCACATTCAGTGTTATTTCCCTTTTTATATATGGGTACTATGAGAGCTCTACTCCAATTATCTGGAATTTGTTCCTCTGTCCAGGCTTTCTGAACTATGCAGTGCAGCCACTGCAAGACTTTTATACCACCATACTTGAGCATTTTTGGTCGAATATCATCTACTCCTTCTGCCTTGCCACATTTCAAGCTTTTGATGGCCTTTTCTACTTCAAGTATGGATATGTTTTCCTGATTGAATGCCTGTTGAGTGTTTTTTTAACCACTGTGCTGTCACTGATTGTTTCATTTAGCAATTTTTCGAAGTAATTACTTTTTCTCGAGGTTTTCCTGTCACCTTCATCATCTCTAATTCCTTCTACAGCACTCTTTCCTCTATTTCTGAGCTTTTTCAACAGCCTCCAGAATATTTTGCCATCTTCCTGGTATTTAATTTCTATGTTCTTGCCAATGTCTTTCCCATGACTTTTATCCAGTTTTACACAATGTTTAGCTTTCTTACAATTGTCTCTGTATTCTCTTAGAGCACAAGTTGACTTATTTGCCACGAACTTTCAAATATGGTTTCTTCTTTTCCTTCACTGCCTCTTTAACTTCCTTTGTTCCATTATGGAGTTCTGATTTTTCTATCCTTGCAGACAAACCTCACCACATGCCTCTCCGGATGAATCAATTAATGTTTTCTTCAGAGCTTGCCACTGAATCTCCAAGATTTGGTTTCCCCTTCTCAAACTCTTTCATTTTTTCTTGAATAACGTTTGTGTATTTTAAACATTTTAAGCATCTCAGATGTGAACTCTGAGAGCTGCTCAAATTGTATTTGCTTTAAATCTTTCTTTGCATGTTCTTTTCAAAATGAAATTCAATTTTATCCTGCTCAAGGCTAAACTTCCAATTTCCAATCCTCTGTACACTGTAGTGTCTGCACCAGTGAGAAAACATCACTATCAACAATAACTAGTCCTGTCCCGAGTAGAAATCCAACAGGTATTTGCCATTATTATTAGCTTTGCTCTTTCTGCCAAATTTTCCCCAAATATTTTTGTATGTCTGACAATCATTTCCTACTCTGTTATTCAGATCCCCAACAAGGATAAACTTTTCCTTTTTTCATTGTGTCAGTTGCTTTCTCTAAAGCCTCAAAAAATTCCTCCACTTCTACCTTAGTAAAACCTTCTGTGGGTTTTACTAAGGTAGAAGAAATAACATAAATAAACTATTTATATTATTTCATAAATTATTTCATAGGCAGAAATAAACATCATTGCACAGTTCCCCATTCTGATATTTACCCATATCACTCTACTTGATATTACCTGCAATTCAAGAAGATTAGCCTCATATTTAGTGTTGAATACTATAGCTACTCCTTTTCCCTGATTATTGCCTGAATATAACATTTGGTATTTATTGCTTAGAAAGATCTAATGTAATCTAAAGATCAAATGTGCTACAAGTCTAGAAAAAAACCTTCTGTGGTAGGAGCCATGTAAAAAATGTTTCATCTCTCTCTCTCTCTCTCTCTCTTGTGAGCAGCAATGGTACACACTAATGAATTCAGTCATCCACCTTTCTCTGATTTTCATAAGTTGTGCTGTCAAACATTTGCCTGATTAGAGTGTTTTACAGAATGTTTTCCTATTTTTATTTTGTTAACTTGACTTGTGACATTGCTGAATAATAATAATATTGATATGGAAGTCTTATCTGAATAAGACTTCCATATCAAACATATGGAAGTCTTTTGATGTATCGCCAAACTTTTCTTCTCATGATTAGATTAGGTACTCATTGATAATCCACTGCTACATGCAAACACATCAGCTGAACTTATATGTCTGTAAAAAAAATTTAAAAAAGTAAAAAAAAAAAAAAGATTTATAGAAAACAGGATTCAAAAATACTAACACATATCATTTAATCATTATTAGTCTCTCTTCTGTATGTTCATGTTATTCCTCAGAACAGTGTTCTAATGGAAGAAATTTTGGAAATTTCTGTAAAGACTTCCTCTTTCAAGGGGAAAAAAAAAATCATCAAGACCATACTGATCCATGTGAGGGGATGTTATCTCAAAAAAAAAAAAAAGAGTTGAACTTCTGAAATCAGAAAGAGAGAACACCACAGCATCAAACAATAGAGGGAAATATCTACTACGTGACTGTTACCTGCTAGGAAGAATATTGAAGAAGAATTGATTCAAGAAGCTGCTAAGAAGTTTCCATCATGTCCTCTTTTTTAAAAAAAATTATTTTTTAGATTTATAGAGGCTTAAAAGGACTTTCTAAGTAATGGAAACTGAAACAATGGCTGCAGCAACATCTGGGTAGTTATTATTTTTTTCTGCATATTATTATTATTAAGAGAGACCTCCAGGGAGTCAGAGACTCATCGAGAGAGGCCACATACTACACACACCAGCTATCATACTTATTCTTGAATTCATTCACACTGATTGCACTCACAACATCAAAAGGCAATCCATTCCAATCACGCACCACCCTCTGAGAGAAAAATCTAGCCCTCACACCCTTCTTGGCGGCCTTCATTCTCGCCCCCAAGGATGCCCACTTATCCTTTCTCCCACCCTCCATAAATTGAAAAATTCCATCAATTGAAATCCTGTATGACCCTTTCAGAAGTTTGTAACTTTCAATCATATCACCCCCCCCCCCTTGTTCCTCCATTTGCTAGTGTCTGCAGTCTACAAATTCTCAATCTGTCTTCATAATCAGTGTTCCATAATCCTGATATAATTTTTAACACTCTCCTTTGTACTCTCTCTCTCCAATATATCAGAATCACAACAGAAACCAGGAGACAATAGTCCAGGTGAGTTCTTATCAAGACCTTGTAAAGAGGCAAAATAACATCCTTATCTTTACATGTGAATATTTGTTTCAGCATTGCAATTATCTTTTAAGTTGTATTCACAATCTTTGCCACATGGCCCCTGAACTTCAACTTCCTATCTATTAACAATCCAAAATCCCTAACCTCATCAGTTTCTTCTAGCCTATTCCACCAATATAATACGACATTGGATATCTAATCATCCTGAAGTGAATCACTTTACATTTACTGACATTCATTTTCCCATGCCCACAATTCCAGCCTATTCAAATCATTCTGCAAAGACTGCATATCAGCAGCATTCCTGATTACCCTAGCTATCTTTGCATCATCATCAAATAGCTGTATGTCGCCTGTCAAATCTTTCCCAATATCATTAATGTACAGACTGAATAACAGTGGACGAAGCACTGATCCTTGTGGTACACCACTTGTGGTATACCTTGCAGATTTAGATCCCTCGTATACCACTTTTTGATATCTGTCAGTCAGCCATCCTCTTATCCATGCTAATATTGTATAATCCAAACCCATTTTCTCCAATTTATGCAGCAGTCTGCCATGCTGTATTCTGTCAAAAGCCTTAGCAAAATCCAAAAGTATCATGGTGTATCCATTCCCCTTGTCTAGTTCAATGGTAATCATCCTGAAGTGAATCACTTTACATTTACTGACATTCATTTTCCCATGCCCACAATTCCAGCCTATTCAAATCATTCAAATTGTTATAGAATGAGGAAATTGCTAAAATATGACCTTCCCTTAGTAAACCCATGTTGTTCATTGCAAAGTAGAGATTCACCGTCAACCCATTTCTGAATGCGGGCCCTAACTAATTTTTCCAAAATCTTCACCACCACTCCTGAGATACTAATTGGTCGATAGTTGGATGCATCGGCCTTTGCACCACCCTTGTGCAATGGAATTATCATACATTCCTTCCATTCCTGTGACTCATATTAAACATCCTGGTCAAAAGAATGGCAAGTTCAGCTGAACACTCTTTTAGCACACATGGTGATATACCATCAGTCCCTATTGCTGAATTCTTATTCAGTTTGTGCAACAGCTCTAATATGCCCTCAGCCTCACACACCTACGTTTCTTCATCTAGTGAAGAGGTAACAGTGAGCTCAATGTTGCGTTCATCTGGTTGATAGCGTTTAACAAAATGAGCACTCATTAACTGAACAACCACTTCTGCATCTATAACCCTCACGCCATCTGGATTTAGGAGAGTTATTCTTTCATATTCATTCTTTCTTTTACTTGCAGCATATCGATAGAATTCTTGTAGGTTGTCTTTAGCACGCAGAGCCAGTTTCTTTTCATAATCAGACTTTGCTTTCCGTACAACAGTTGCGACTATTCTAGCCTGCTGTTTGTAATGTTCATAATGGACGTCATCCTTATGCAAATTGTATTCCTTCCACATCGTCCTTTTTAATTCCTTGCTTAATCTTATTAAGCAAGAGATTCTTACAAATCTCTTGCTTAATAAGATTACATCCATTTGACTCCTACTCTATTTATTCTTCGAACTCTCGGGACACATTCTGATATCACATCATTCGAGTATTGATTAAATGTTTCCCATGCACTGTCGATATTCTTTCCATTCAGAAACCGATCCCATTCTGCTGAACTCAGTATACTCCTCTGTTGGTCATAATTATATATGATTATAATATATCATATTATATTATATATAATAATAACAATATATATATATATATATATATATATATACACACACACATATATAAAGTATCATAAAAAAATTTAGAGTTAAATATGTATATTGATTGAATCAAAAAACATATATACAAACTGGTGTCTTTGATGTTTTAACTCTAAGTTCAGGTACTTTGGCAAATATAGCTCTCAAAAGAGATGATTTCCCAACATTACTTCGTCCTATAAATGTGACCTGTTTAAAAAATAATAATATTTAGCAAAAACTATATTAATACAATATTATATAAAAATGAACTAAATGTATGATCATCCTGAAACACATTTCTCATAAAAAATATTAGCTATTAAAAATTTATTAGAAATCTAAACATGTTAAAGTCCATTTCTATATGCAAATATCATTGAGGCCAATATTCTAATACAATAAATAATACTCTTAAAATAAAATCACTTGAAACAGAAAGAAAAAAAATGCAAGTCTATCTTGGTATATTTTATAACATAACTAGGCATGCAGTGTACCTTATGAATATTTTATTTATTTATTTTTCACAATATAAAAGATTACAACTACCAGTGTAGCATCACTCACTAAATAATTTCAAGAGAATAGAGTAGAATGAAACTGCAGCAAAGCTGACTCTCACTACAGTAAAATAGTAATGATTACAGGAACGGTTTGTTATAGTAGCTAGTTTGCTATAGTTAATTTTCTATAGCATGCTATTGTGACTACTACAAGCTGTAGTAGTCACAATTGACTACTTGTGTTAGAGTGAGCAAATTTGTTATAGTGGTGTTTGTTATAACAAGAGTTAACCAGATATTTTGAAAAACACAGGATCCAAATTCCAAAATAAGACAAGTTATCCAATTTGAAAGACAGCTTGAAAACATTTATATCCCAACAAACAAAAATTTAATGATAGTATCTTAAATTTTATCAGCACATGATAGATCTTGAGACCAATGATCTGGCATTACATGTGCAAGCAAATGGTTAACAAGAAAAAATAAATTTGTTGATGTGTTTTTGAAGACCTGAAGGTTGTAATGATGGGGGGGGGATGGTATATGGTCAAAACTTCCAAATGCTAGAGGTGTAGGGAATGAAGGCAGAGGATGAGAAGTTGGTTTGATTAGTTTGGAGCAGAAATGCACATGGATGTACTAGTGGTAGCTAATGTTTGAATATGATTAGAGGGAAGTGGAGGGATGTTGGCAACCGATTCAGCAGAGCAGTACCCAGAGCTAAAGAAAAGACAATGCAACAACAAAGCATCTATGGGAAGGTGACCATAGGTAGAGAGTCAGTGAGGGGAGGGATCAGCACTTAGGTGAAATGCTCACATCTGAATGCAATTAAGCATGCTGAGGAAGAGTTTTAGATGCACCACTCCAAATGTGGGAAAGTATTTTAAAGTAGAGTGGATCTGAGGTTTATAAAGTGTCAAGAACTGATCAGGAGCGAAGTACTGTTTGGAATGAAAAAAAGAGTAGTTTGTATTTAACTATTTAACTCTCGACAGGTGCATATCACTTTGACCCGAGATGTCTGTTAAGGTTAGATAGCAGATATGGGGGACTCTTAGGTTTCTGCCTGATCTCTTATGAGAGCCAAACAGTTCGAAACAGCTATCAGGCCAGTGAAATCTAATCACACTAATAAAAAGCGAGTATATGGGCTCGTGGGCTAGTTTATCTGTTAAGTAGTGAAAACCAAAGGCAGCTCTCATGCCTTTGGTTTGCATTTAAAATTAAAACGATTAAAGCCAGATTAAAACTTTTCTGAGATTACAAGATCTCAGAAAAGTTTTAATCTAGCTTTAGAACTGAAATATGTTATATTCATGGATATATTAATATAATAAATTTAGTTTAATCCTTTATCCAAGTGTGAGCAAACAAAGTTTGCGCCTGAAAGTATCTTCAGGTCTGGGTTACAAAGGTTGCAAAGGTGGAGCAAATTACTGCATTGCAAAGGTGGAGCAAGCTACTAACACTCCTATCTCAGTATCTCCTATAATGCAAAACACATCTCCTTGCAGATATGTCTAATGTTATGCATTAAGGGAAGGGCCACTACCCAGACTAGTTTCGACCTTTATTGAGGTCTCTTCAGTGGGAGCCAGGCCCAAGTGGAGGTATCAGGCAGAAGCATTAGCAAGTCATCTCTACCTATAGGAGTTGCAAATGGTGTGCCACCCTTTTTTAATAAATTACTCTGGATTTAGAGAAAGATGTTGAAAGTTTATTTTTCACTTGGTTACAGTATAATAAATTTAGTTTAATCCTTTATCCAAGTGTGAGCAAACAAAGTTTGCACCTGAAAGTATCTTCAGGACTGGGTTAAGATGGTACAACACCAGTGCAATTTGTTGCAAAGGTGGAGCAAGCTACTAACACTCCTATCTCAGTATCTGCTATAATGCAAAACACATCTCCTGAGTAATTTATCAAAAAAGGGTGGCACACCAATTGGCAACACCTATAGGTAGAGATGACTTGCTAATGCTTCTGCCTGATACCTCCACTTGGGCCTGGCTCCCACTGAAGAGACCTCAATAAAGGTCGAAACTAGTCTGGATAGTGGCCCTTCCCTTAATGCATAACATTAGACATATCCGCAAGGATACGTGTTTTGCATTATAGGAGATACTGAGATAGGAGTGTTAGTGGCTTGCTCCACCTTTGCAACGAGTTGCCCTAGTGTTGTACCACCTTAACCCAGTCCTGAAGATACGTTCAGGCGCAAACTTTGTTTGCTCACACTTGGATAAAGGATTAAACTAAATTTATTATACTCTAACCAAGTGAAAAATAAACTTCCATCATCATGGATATATTATATGCTTTAGATGGATAATTTGTTCTTGCCAGAATGAAATGTTTAGTAATTTGTTATGAACTTTTCATTTTTGTATATGTAGAGTGTATGACAAAGTCAAAAATCTTCACTATATTAGGAGAAAAGTTATAGGATAACATTTATTATCAACAGACTTCCTGGAGTAGAGACTCATCATGAGAGGTGCCAATCTCATATGCACAGTTCATCATACCTTAACTTAAATGCATTCACTGTCCATGCACTCACCACTCTCAGGCAATGTGTTTCAATCACCCACCACTCTCCATGCAAAAAATCTACTCCTCACTCCCTTGCTCACACCCAGCTTATAACAACTTCCAGAGATGATGGCCTTTCATTCTCCCATCTCCAGATATTCTATGAAAAATCTCATCCACGTTAATCTGGTAATTATCCCTTACCAACTCATATTTCTCGATCATGTTTCCACTCTCCCTTCTATCCACTATGCTCTGTAATTTGCATTCTCTCATCTATCCTTATACTTTGCATTCCAGAGACCAGAAACCAACTTAGTCAATCATCTCTGAACCCCCCCCCCCCACAACATCTCATCATCTTATTGAGACCCAGGTGACCAAATCTGTGCACGGTAATCCATATGTGTGGACTAATTAAAGCCTTGTGCAATGGAATCAAAACATCCTTACTTCTACATGTCAGTGTTCTCCACATCATTCCCATAATCCACTGTGTTGTCCTCGCAATTTTAGCGAAATGTCCATGAAATTTGAAGTCCCTATCCACCATCACCACCAGATCTTTCATCCCCCCCCCCCAATCATATACTCTGCATCCCATCTTTGCTTCTCAAATTTTAAAATCTTACACTTTCCAACATTAAACTGACATCTCCACGTACTTGTATAATCAGACAGTCTATTTAGGTCCTCTTGCAAAACTACAACATCTGCTCTACTTCTCATAACACTCACCAACTTTGTATCATGTGCAAGCAACTGCATATTAGCATTTATGTCCTTACCAATGTATACAATGTTGAACAATGGTCCCAAAACAAACCTCTGGGACACACCACTAGTGACTATCCTCTTCTGGGATATCACTCCTCCATAGACAACCTGCTGATATTGATCAGACAGCCAATTCAATTGTACTAGTCCACTATCCAACCCCATTTGTTCCAATTTAACAACTAGTTTGTCATGTGGCAATACAGAGTGTCCCTGAATTCATGGCCCAAACGTTAGGGGATGGTAGTATACACAGAAACCACACACACACACTGAGGACCAAAATATTCGTCATAGAATATGCAGCGCAAACGTAGCCCACATATTCTATGAGGCGCAGACGAGGCGGCCCGCATAGGGGATGCAGACGAGGCGGCACGGCTTAAAAGCACTAGATCGGCCAAACCCCAGCATTCTCAGCATCGAGTGGACATGAAATGGAGCAGTTTACGAATGCAGAGAAAGCCGATATGCACCTGATGTATGCCTTAGCTGAGGATAATGGTAGGAAGACGCAAAGACGGTACCGTGAGCGATATCCTATGCACCGTGTGCCCGATCATAAAATGTTTGCGTGACTGCACTGTCAGCTGTGCGAGGCGGGCACCTTCCACATCAGTCAACATGATGCCAGACGAGCATGGACGGTCAGAACACCAGCTATGAGCAAGGATATCTTGTGTATGGTAACAGATAACCCAGCACAAGCACACACGATCCACCGCCCGTAGCCTGGGTGTGCATCGGAACAGTGTCTGGCAAGTACTGCACGAAGGAGGACTACCCTCCCCCCATCACTTGCAGCGAGTGCAGGCATTGACAGCTATTGATTATCCCCTGTGCATGGATTTCGCAGTGATTCCTGCAGCAAAGCATCATACAGCCTGATTTCCCCGCTCCGTGTGCTCTTTACAGACGAATCAACTTTCTCACGTGAAGGCATAGTCAATGTCCATAATGCGCATTTGTGAGCGGCCCAGAACCCCCATGGCACACATCCACAGTCGAATCAGCAATGGTTCGCCGTCAACGTCTGGGCGTGGATCGTGCATGACTACTTAATTGGATCCTACCTACTGCCGGACCACATTGATAAGCGAACGTATCGTATTTTTCTACAACAAGTTTTGCTGGAATTGCTTCAGGATGTTCAAGTCGCCATCAGCTCCTGTATGTGGTTCCAGAACGATGGGGCACCCGCCCATTTCAGTATGGATGTGCATCAGCATCTTAATGCCACATTTGGGAACCGATGGATTGGGTGCGGTGGTTCCATGCCATGGCGCCCCAGATCACCCGATCTTTCTTATCTCGATTTCTTTCTTTGGGGACATTTGAAGAGTGTCATGTATGAGACACCCGTGCAGTCAGTGGAGAATCTGATAGCTTGACTGTCCCTCACAGCCAGCGATATGTGCGACAAGCCCAGTGTTCACGAACAGGTACGCCAATCACTACTCCGCCGTTGTGCAGCGTGCATGAACGTTGGTGGGCAGACGTTTGAGCATTTGTTGTAATGATCTCCAATAAATTTCACTCTGGAAACCTGTGTCTGCCCTTCATTTCCGACTAATCACTGCATTTGCAGCCACATATTCTATGGCAAATATTGGTGGTTTCAGTGTGTACTACCATTCCCTCACGTTTGGGCCATGAATTCAGGGACACCCTGTATATCAAAAGCCTACACAAAATCTAAACATCTAAACATACTGCTTTACATATCCCCCCCCCCCGCCCAATGTATTCGTCACCATGTTATAATAAATAAGTGAACTGATAAAAAAAAATCTTCGTTTAGTAAACCCCATGATGTCCATTAAAGAAAATTCTACTGCTGTCGACCCAGTTCTGAATCCTTGTCAGCTTCTCCAACACCTTGGCCATAACTCCAGACAAGCAAACTGGCCTATAATTCAAAGCATTAGTCTTATCATCCGCTTTATGAAACAGAACAATTCTACCATCTTTCCACTGCTTTGGAACTTACCTAATCTAAGACTCATCTTAAAAACATAAGTTAAAGCTGTTGTTAACACCCTGGAACATTCCCTCAAGACAAGCAGTGATATTCCATCAAGTCCTATGGCCTTGTTAACATCAAGTTAACTCAATTCCTCATATACCTCCTGCTCACTCACCATCATTAGTTCCCCTCTCATTCCCATTGCTCTCAAGCTCTGCATTATGTTACAATCAATCACAAGGATGGAATACTTTAATGAAATGCTCATTAAACACTTCTACTATGTTGGTTATATGATAAATATGTTGTCAGTTGAATGAACCTCCAACAATGAGTCTGTCAACTCCATGGAGGATGTAATAATAATATTCTGCTCAGTATTTATCATTCTCCCATTTTCCCCAACTAGCATCCTTCTCCCATAATCATTCTTCCTTTTTCTTGTCATATATCAAAAGAAATTCCTAGGATTTCTTTTAGTGTCATTTACTAACCTTACAGAGTCGCCTTCCCTGCTTGCTCTTGGTACTCTTGTACTCTTCATGTAACTGATTATCTCCACTCATCTTGTGTTCCACAATGCATTCCCCCCCCCCCCCATATTGCATGCTTCACCTCTTCAGTCATCCATTTTACACCTACCTTATTTAATCTCCTGACCTTTGGAATACACTCAGTCATTTCCTCTGCTAGATACTTCCTGAGTAAAGACCAAGCAGCATTGATTTCCTTCCTATCCAATTGCACAGTCCATGATAGCAACGCAAGCAACATCTTGAGTTTGTTCTGCCTTATAATTCCACATATAATCCTTTCTCACAGAAGTCCTGATATGGCTGGCTACCACCCAAGTGGTAGCCTTCATGGTCACTTTCACCAACTGGAGGAAGATGTGAACACTTTATTTACATGAATATCTTCTGATGAGATAATCAAATCCAAGACATTTGTCAAGAATGTAAACAAGAAAAACAATCTCAAAACTGACCATGTGATTTGCAGATTGCAGAGAAATGTCCTTATCTCCATAAATCATCATTGTCATCGACAATGGCTGATGATGATGACAGATTTCATCCACTGTTGGATGAAAGCCTTTCCAAGATTACCCCAAACTGTCTGTCCATGGCTCTCCTTTTCCATGTCTCCTGCAAATTTGATGATATCATCAATCCACCGTGATTTAGGTCGGCATCGTAGTTGTTTTTCCTCTCGTGGAATCCAATCCAGTACTTCTTTTGTCCGTCGTTGATCTTGTTTCCAAGCAATATGCTCGCCCATTGCCACTTCAGATGTTTCATTCTTCCTATGATGTCAGAGACTTTGGTTTGATTTCTTATCCATGTATTCCTTTTGTGATCCCAAGCATACTTCTTTCCATACTAAATTGTGTTGTTTTTAATTTTTGAATTTCCTTTGCATTTAGTTTCCATGTTTCACAGCCATATGTCAGTATAGGAAGAATACATTGGTTAAAAACTTTTCTCTTCAGGCATAATGGTAGTTGGCTTTTGAATATTGAATGTAATTTTCCAAATGCTTTCCACCCAAGCATCGTGCACCCTTTAATTTCGTCCATGATATTTTGTTCCATTGATATCTGTTGTCCTAAGTATATATAATGGTTTGCTTGTTTACTTTCCTCATTATTGATTTTTATTATTTCTGGTTGGACATAGCTATTGAACATAATTTGGATCTTCTTTAGGCCAGCTGTTTTGCTAGCAATTTGGAGTTAATGGATACGAGTCTGTAATTCATGCGCAGTTGAATTAAAGATAACTATGTCACCTGCAAAGTGTAAATATCTTCCATTTATCTTCAGACCTTTCCCTTCCCAATCAAGAAGTTTGAATATTTCTTCAAGGCATGCTGTGAATAATTTTGGAGATATTGTGTCATCCTGTCTTATACCTCTCTATATTCCCACAGTAGAGATGTTTTCATTGAAATGAATTACTGCTGTGGCAATGGTGTATGTTGATTTGATGGTTCTGATGGATGTCTCCTCCACTTGGTTTTATAATGCTTTAAGTATTGCAGAAGTTTTAAGTGAATCAAAGGCTTTCTCATAGTCAGCAAAACCAAGACATAGTGGTAATTGATATTCATTACACCGTTCAATAATCTGCTGTACAACTTGAATATGGTCCATTGTATCAAAGCCCCTTCAAAAGCCTGCCTGTTCTTTTGGTTGTGCTATGTCTAGAGTTGCAAAAAGCCTATAAGCTAAGACCTTTGTAAACCACTGATAGGTCAGTAGTTCATCAAGTCTTCTATCTTCTATCTCACCTTTTTATGTATCAGAATTAGGGTAGACTTCTTCCACGTTGTTGGTAAATCATTTTTCTTCAGGCATAAAGTAAATAGTTTTGCTAAGAGTTTGTAGTTTATTTCTCCACCTGTTTTTAGAAATTCAGCTATAACTCCATCCTCACCTACAGCTTTCCCATTTTGCAAGCTTTGGATGATCCACCTAACTTCTTCTGGTAGAATCTGTGGTACTTCAGCTATGTCATAGTTGTCTTCTTTTTCATTTAATTCATCATCCTGTTATAATATTGAGTTAAATTCTTCAACTCTTTTTGCTATAGTATATCTATCTCTGGTGATGGTCCCGTCTTGTAGTTTGACTGCAACCATCTGTGTCTTGCAATTCATTAATTGCTGTTTGGCTTTTTTCAGACTATGGTTGTTTTCAATTGTTTGTTGTATGAATTTACAATTGAATTTTCTTATTTCTTCTGTCATATGTTTTCTGATCGTTTTGCACAATTCAGTGTATTCAATTTTATTCTGTAGGTTAATTGTTTGTTTCATTTCTCTTCATCATCCCATTTCTCTCCATCATCATCGTTTCTTCATACACTGTTTTGTTTCTTTAGAGATTTTGTCTTGTTTCTGTTCTGTGGTACCAGCTATTTCAAGTGAGCATTGTAAAAGGTTTTGAATAATAATGTCATTACTTTCTGATAGATCAGCAATGTCATCTATAATGAGATGTTTAAATCTGTTGTTTAGTTCGTATTGGAATATATCTATTTTAATGTTGAGTTTGTGTTTATTTATGTTCATAAATAAATACATCAAATTTGTGATAAATGATCTTAACTGTTCAATATGAGACCCAAAAAATGAGAAGAAATTTTGCAAGTTTATAGACCGGAGCAATGCAACTGACAATAGTTCTCAAAGAACTCCTTGTGGATTCATAAAAATGGCTTACTAAAGATCCACACACACACACACACACACACACACACACACACACACACACACACACACACACACACACACACACACAGTTGAAAGCTTTGAAGATGTCAAGGGCAATAGCACAAGTTACTCCAAACCTTTCTATGGTATGCATCCACTGGTGGGTAATGTAAGCTACAAAGTCAGCTCTGGTTCTTGAATGGTGGACTCCATACAGTGGTCACTGATTAACTGGAGGGGGGGGGGGGGAGGCTCTAATATAATGGAGGAGTTGGCTATTAATGGCTTTCTCCATTATTTTGGAGAGGGAGAGGACAGAGGTGATGACAACTGGTGGTAGTTTGCAGCCAGACTTCTATCGCCTTTTTTGGAATAGGATGGATGAGATTACTTCCATGCACTGGGATAAGTGCAGATATGTATAATAAATTATAGAGACAATGCAGGATGGGTTAAATCTGGAACATAATGTTGGAAAAAAATTAGAGAAATTTGGTTGTGATGTGTTAGTACCAGAGTTATTTAGTAGTTTAATTTTGCCAGTCTCCAGATAAATGCATTTAAGTGAAAGCCACCCTCGAATTTCTTTCCTTGAACACATCCACAAACCTACAACCATTCCTCCTAAAGAGCCTGTACATCAAATCATATGCAATTAGGTACAAGCCATCCCTATTATATGAATTCATTCTTTCCTCGAACACATCCACAAACCTGCAACCATTCCTCCTAAACACCTTTAGATCAAATCATTTGCTATCATAACCTTTCTTAACTCAGTACTGTCTTTTGGTAACAGCTAACGCCTTTTTTATTCCTGTATAGGGAGTAGGCGAGGCCGTTTTATCCCTATCTAACTTTTGGAGACTGAGTGGGCAGTTCAATCTCCACTGGCAGCCAATCAGAGATAGCTTAATTAGTGATAGCCAAGGCTATCACTAATTAAGCGGCACACAGTGAAGAGAGACGGCTCAACAAGTGCCACCATCTCGTGGTCCCTAACACAATATATGTAATGTCTGAAATAATGTGGGTTCTACGGTCTATTTTCTTGAGTTTACGGGATGAAAAACCTGAGTTTGCAGGAGAAAAAACCCGCTTGCCCATGCCAGAGATCAAATAACTCGGGAACCAGTCGAAAAAAGGGTTAAAAAAATTCTCTAGTCGACGACTAGATTCGAAACCAATTCTTCCTTCGTGCAGTCAAGCACCATGGTGTGCAAATTCCCCCATCCCCTGAGCTACACAGACTCTCCTTTGGTAACAGAGGAATGATTATCTCTCTCTCACTCTTCACTGTCAATTCACTCCAGCATACCTAAGTCAAGTCAGAAATTAATTCAGATAAAAGGTTACAGTGCTACCTAGGACTACTGCCATAGGGAACTATTACTATCACACACTCCTTGGAATCAAAGGAACAATTTGCATAAGAAATGATTTGATACACTGAATTTTCTTTAGAAAATGATTGAAGCCATTTGGTTGTGGCTAAGTCTCTCTTTTTTTTTTTTTTGTTAGTTTGTCATATTAAGTGAGTTCACGTTAGAGTGAACTCACTCATTATAACTGCAAGTAACTATTACAAGGAGAGATGGCTGCAATGAGATAATATAATTCAAATTTTGTATTAAAAATATGTTAAGATGAATAGTCTAATGGTATTCAGATGTAAAAGATCAACATCATCATCAAATTCCTTCAATGTACCCTCAAGGGGTGTACAGGATATGATAGTACTACATGAAAAAAATTACATCATTACTAACTTCCTATCTACAATTTTCCTCCAAATCAGTCTGTAACTTGTCAAGACTCCAACATTATCAGATCTTATATTTCTATCGTCTAAGGCACTTTGTACCATATCAATCCACCTATATCTTGGTCTTCCTCTGGATCGTTTTGCTGCCAACTGGGCAGAGAACACTTGTTTTGCAAATCTTTCCTCGCCCATTCTGTTTAAGTGACCATACCACCTGAGATTAGCTCTGCTAACGCATTCCTGGAGACTGACAAAGTCAAGTTCTTTCCTAATATCTTCGTTTTTAATATGATATTGCCATCGATGCCATCTGTTCATGCCTATAATCTTTCTCAGGACTCTCATATCTGTGGTCTCTAGTCTTTGGTCAAGTGTTTTACTTCTAAACAGCTCTCAGATCCATAAGTTAACAATGGTTTGAACTTTGTCTTGTATACAGCTAATTTAATGATCCGACTAATTTCTCTCTTATTCCATATAAATTTATTCAATTGACTTCCCACCATACCAGCTTTGCTGATTCTGTTGTCTATTTCTATATTTAATTTACCATCTTCAGAAAAAATCGTGCGTAAGTAGCTGAAATGTTTTACTTGTTCCACAGGTTCTCCATTCACAACACAGTAGGCATTTTCAATGATTCTGCCTATTTTCATTGTCTGTGTCTTTTTTATTGCTGACCTTCATACCATATCTATTACAACAGCTATTCAATTTAGTCAGAGAATCTTGCAGACTTGTAGCGGATTTATTTAGAAGTATAACATCGTCCGCATAAAGCAAAGAGTTGACATTAACATTTCCAATTTGGATATCATGTTTAATACCACTTTCCTTCATAATGTGATCCATATAGATAATGAATAACAGAGGGGATAATGTACATCCTTGTCTCAAACCAGATTTAACATTAAACCATCTTCCTGTACTTCCTTCAATTCTAACTGCTGACTTACAACTCAAATAAAGACTAAGTATTGCTTGACATAATGCCCCATTGACACCATATAGCTGCAGCGTATTGAATAGCTTCTCTCTTGGCACCTTGTCATATGCCTTTTCCAAATTGACAAAACTTAAATAGAGATCTTTGTTATATTCCCATGTTTTCTCAACTATTTGTCGTAAAGATCTGATCCTGACAGCCTCTATCTGGACTGAATCCAGCTTGTTCTTCACCAAGCTTTTCTTCTGCAATTCTTCTCAACCGTTTCTCAAGTATACTTGCATAGATCTTGCCAAGAACACTCAGTAGGGAAATACCTCTGTAATTCTCACATTCAGTTTTATTTCCCTTTTTATATATGGGTACTATGAGAGCTCTACTCCAATCATCGGGAATTCGTCCCTCTGTCCAGGCTTTCTGAACTATGCAGTGCAGCCACTGTAAGACTTTTATACCACCATACTTCAGCATTTCTGGTCAAGTATCATCTACTCCTGCTGCCTTTCCATTTCAAGCCTTTGATGTCTTTTTCTACTTCAGGAATGGATATGTATTCCTGACTGCATGTCTGGTCAGTATTTTTTACCACTGTGCTGTCATCACTGCTTATTTCATTTAGCAGTTTTTCAAAGTAATTACTCCATACTTCAAGGATATCTTTTTCTCCCGTTTTCATGTCACTTTTATCATCTCTAACTCCTTTTACAGCACTCTTTCCTCCATTCCCAAGCTTCTTCAACAACCTCCAGAATATTTTGCCACCTTCTTGATATTTATTTTCTATATTCTTGCCAAAATCCTCCTATGACTTATGTTTAGCTAATTTTACACAGTGTTTAGCATTCTTGCATTTGTCTCGGTATTCTCTAAGTGCACAAGCTGACTTATTTGACAGGGACTTTTGATATGCGCTCTTCTTTTCCTTCACTGCCTCTTTAACTTCCTGTGTTCACCATGGAGTTCTAATTTTTTTATCCTTGCAGACAACCTCACCACATGCCTCTCTGGCAGAATCAATCAATGTTTTCTTCAGAGTTTTCCATTGAATCTCCAAGATTTGATTCCTGTTCTCAAACTCCTTCATTTTTTTCTTCAATAATCTTTGTGTATTTTAGTCTACAGTTCACATCTGAGAGCTGCTCAACTTTTATTCGCTTTAAAACTTTCTTACATGTTATTCTTTTCAATATGAAATTCAATTTTATCCTGCTCAAGACTAAATAGTGATCACTTCCAATTTCAAATACTCTGTACACTCTGGTGTTCTGCACCAGGGAGAAAACATCACTATCAACAATAACATAGTCAATGAGACTTTTCTCATGCCTTGCCTCTTCTCTCCATGTGAATTTGTGCACATTTTTATGTTGGAACATGGTGTTAGTAATAACCAGTCCATGTCCTGAGCAGAAATCCAACAGATATTTGCCATTATTATTAGCTTTGCTCTTTTCTCCAAATTTTCCCAAAATATTTTTGTATGTCTGACAATCATTTCCTACTCTGCTATTTAGATCCCCAACAAGGACAACTTTTCATTTTTCATTGTGTCAGTTGCTTTTTCTAAAGCCTCAAAAAATTACTCCACTTCTACCTTAGTAGAACCTTCTGTGAGACCATAGTCACAAACAAGTCTCATTGTCCACTTCCCCATTCTGATATTTGCCCACATCACTCTATTTGAGACTGTCTGCCATTCAAGAAGATTAGCCTCATATATATTGTTGATACTATGCCTACTCCTTCTTTTCCTTGATTTCATTGCCTGAATATAACATTTTGTATTTATTGCTCAGAAAGATCTCACCAGTTTTGGTCTTTTTTGTTTCAATCACCCCTATTATGTCGATCTGGTATTTATCTAATTCCTCAGCTAGCTCCATTTCTTTGCCATTCAGGCTTCTTACGTTGATAGTACTGATCTTTAAGTCTGGTGATGTTGAGTTGGGATTTGTTTTCAGATTTGTTCCAGTAGCTGACTTTTCGCTGTTTGCCCTGGTTCCCTGGTGAAAACAACGGGGGCCTTGTTTAACCAGGCGACGCCCCAGCCGGCATGAAATTTTGTCATGTTGTACCATCATTTTTTATTTTGGTTTAACTAATAAGAATACAATTTGGTCAGCTAAATCCCAAATCGCCAGCCCTTCCTCGTTCGTTCAGTATCCAAGTAGATACCCAACAGGGTGCCCACGAGAAGGTGAGGATTGGACATTCGGTCAGAAGCCCTAGTCGGTTCACCGCATTTCTTTAAAGGCTATGTGGAGGTCTCCTCTCAGTTATACAGCTTTGATCCTTAAGCACCCCACATAAAAGATCAATGATTTCAATTCAACATTTAAATACAAAGTTTAGAATAAGAATATACTTTTTTATACCATCACGCATACTATATACCAAAATACCAAAAATAATTTTGTGTGTGTATATGTATATATATATATATATATATATATTTTAGGAAGATAAATAAAATACCTCTGGAAGATCATGGTTTGGAGAGTCATCAGAATTCAAAACTGCTATTAAGAATTTGATATCATCATGTTCTTTCGACAAAAATATCTTCTGTGCACTTTTCATCTCTTCTACTGATGGGGTAAAGGGAATCTCATTCTCCTTAAATAATGATACTTCTATATACTGCTGCAATTCTGTACAAGGATTTCGAAAATATGGATCCAGTTGCTTAGATGTATTGCTATTTATTGACCGTGACCAAGAAACAGGCAAGTATAATGGCTGACATACACTATACCAAATTTTTGAACAGCTGGAAATCCACAGGCAGTGCTAAACAATGAATTCAGCAATTAAAAATATGTGAGCATTTTTTTTAAAATTTCAACTTGGTTAACTGATAAAAGTATAACAAAGCAATGTAGACCATCAACGTTTAGAGAGAAAACAGATTTCTGAAAAGGATAATACATCTATACAAAAGTACATTTTTTTTAATTACTACTTATAAAATTATAATTTCAATAAAGAATATGTTTCCATATAGTTTTTCAAAAGAACAATGTTACATTCGGGAGGGAAGCATTATCAGTTGTTTTTATCTTGATTGTTTGGAGTGGACGTGCTACCTGAGAATATTCATGTCTCATTCTTCAATGTTGAAATTATGACAGCTAGATTCCATTTTTCAGCAAGTCAATAACGAGGCCCTCATTCCCTGTCATGATGATACACATGGAATATTCTGTTGTGGACTTTCTATGTAGCCTCCACTTGAAGTTTCCCCTGGATAGAGTAATTATAGATGACTGTTGTTTCATGTGTGTTTTAGGTAGAAATTGTAGATAGTGGTCTTTACAGCAATGATGATTTGTTGCATATTGTGTGGAGTAGCTGCTAGTGGTCTTCCAGGCTGTGTGGTTGATTGATTTCAGGTAGTAGAGATAGCGTTAAGGGTATCACTAATGAAAGCCATATTTACAAGGAAGGTAGGTGTGTAGTCTAGCTTTAGTCTAGTCTAGTCAAAAATCTGAGTCAAAAAGTATGAATTTTTTCAGTTTGGATGGTGTTGGTAGGATACTGTCACAACCTCCACTAGATTTCTGTGTCAATTTGGCATTTACAGTCTCATATGGGGATAGACAGACAAATCTATAGTTTTATTCTCTAAATTTGCTGAAATTTTACCACAATTTATCAGAGAGAGAAAAAAGTACTGCATAGGAATACATATAATCTAAAAGCTTTTGTTGTATTTTTAATGTTATTTAGATTTATTTATACTATTTCATACTAAGTCCTCAAAACACACTTCTCTGAACACAGAAAATCTAGTAATTCTGACAATGATAAAAATAAAGGCATTTCTGGAAAAAAAAACTGTTCTGGGATCTGCTTCAGTACATCATGCATTTACTTTTGGAAAGCAGTGGCAGCATGAAATCTTCTCCAACTGAATACTAACTCCCCCTGCATGGAGAAATAAAGGAAAATATAAACAACATACTATTATGTGACATCACCAAAGACTCATTCAGGGAGGGCACTCTATCACTCTCCATCTTCACCACTTAACTACATAGACTGTTACTACCAGCTTCATCTAAACACGCCATCTACTACCCACCACTACCATACAAATAAAGGATTGTTATTATTATTATATGGTTATCTCCACAGTCAAAAAGACTTATCATAGGAAACCCATGATAACTATTATTCACAGAATACCTATCATAAATCTCACACAATTTTTGTGTCAATCATTTAGAATCCCTTTAATAATGTATAAGTTTCCATCATGTCCCCTCTCCCTCCTACCTGTTAACTAAACTCTGCAACCTACACACTTTCAGTCTATCCTCAAAGGGAATATTCCACAAACTTGTTATTAGCTTGGTCACTCTTCTCTCTGAATCCTCTCCATCACTTCCTGATCTCCAACAAAGACAAATATGTGTGCACATCGTCAAGATGTGGCCAAATCATAGCTTTATAAAGAGGATAATGCCAGCTTGGTGGCTGAGTGGTTAGTGTATCCACTCTCCAGCCAAAAGGCTGCGGGTGTTTGAATCCCGCCGCAGGAATGGATGTTTGCGATTGTCTGTGAAAATACTAGTGGTGGGCAGAGTAGACAGGTAGAGTAGGTGCCCTCCCTTGATAAGTCTTTGGACTCCTTGGAGGTGTCACACAGTAGTAGTAGTAATAATAATAATAATCTCTCTATCTTTACTAATCAAATTGTTCTTCAACATCCAAGTAATCCTTTGGGATATTTTTTCGACTTTTGCAATACATAGTTCTGAAATTCAAATCTCCATCCACCATCACCCTCAAATCCCTAGCCTTATCAAATTTTCTGTAATCCAGTACTATCAAATATGATATGAAGTAATGTTTTCATCCCAAAGTGCATTATCTTACATTTTACAACATTAAATTGAGAAATATCTCAATCTTGTCTGTGCAGAGTCAAAAAAACCATTCAATCTGCAACTACCTCTTCATCACTGCAAAAGCAGTAATATAGAATTTCTATCTTTGATACACAAGACCAGACAGCACAAGAGCTTCACACAGAGAGGCAGTCAGCATCTCCTTGTAGCCTTCAAACAAAAGGTGAGAAGTCATATGCTACATGAGCATCATTACCACAGGCAAAACAACGCCCCAGACCTTTTCCAACAAGATGGAATCCACAGATTCAACTCCTTACTAAGCAGGATAATTGCATTACAGTCCATTTTTCCAACATAGAAGCAACATCATTGCTCTCCCTCATATAAATATGTAATACTGTCTTATAGCAACTGTTATTTTTGTGTAAGATATAGTATGTCAAAATAACTGTCATTGGTATGAAAAGTGTAATATCTTATAACAACTGTTATTCTTATGTAATTTACCTCAACAATCAATAAGCATGTAACTTCTCTGCCTGACTGCAGAGAACCAAAACTGGTTAATCCTGTACATAAGATCGTTATTTTTAAATAAATAAAAAAATAGTAGTAGACATCTAGAATATTTACCACTTCTCCATCATCATCAAACTGAATGTTCTTGCATAAATCATCCACTATATCATTACTATACAAATTGAAGAGGAGGCCCTAGTACAAAATGGTGAGGAACTCCACTAGTCACACTGATTCCACTTCACCATACACTACCATTTGATGTCTGTCAATCAGCCATCCCCCACTATCATGCTGCCAGCATTATATTCATTCTCTTCTCATCTCATCTGCTTCACGTTATGTAAATGCTTTCCATGTGATATTCTGTCAAATGCCTTTGCAAAGTCCAGCAGGGTATAGATGTAGCCATTTCCTTTATGCGATTCTGCTGTCACTTTATTATAAAATGTGAACAAATTATTCAGGCAAGCCCTACCTTTTATAAAACCATTCTGCTCTACAGCATATCTATCATATTTCTATCTACTCATTACTGAATTTTACCTTATTTTGAAATATGACTTCTGCATTACTTCAACCTTATTATCACCTCTGGGTGTCCCACTGATGAGTCCTCAAATAAAGGTTGAAACTGGTCTGGGTAGTGGCCCTTCCCATAATTCATAACATTATACATGTCTATAACAATATGTGCACTGCATTATGGGATACTAAGGCAATTGATGTGAAGTCAGTCTCTAAATACAAGTAGCACAGTCATGCAGTGACTTCAGGTGCAAACTTTGTTTGCTTACACTTGGATAAAGGATGAAACCAAGAATATAATTTCTTGGCATCTTTAATTTATAGAATTTTTACCTTTAACCCACTTTTCCAATACTTTGCACGTTCTCATAACTCTTTTGCACGCGCTCATAACACACAAGCTGACATACCTGCCAGTTCCACTACTGGATTCATTTTTGAAAATTATGGAGACAACTACCATGTTTGAGAAAAACTTTAGTTTAATATAAACTAAAATCCACATTCAACATTTCAACCTTTATATCAAGGTCATCTTCTGAAGCATATGCACTATATACAGAAAACAAGCTACACCACAATCTACATGGTTTGTTAAAGTACCTGACCAACCATTACAACAATTATTGGCCTGACCTCTGGTGGAAAAAAAAAAATTATATATATACATCAATGCTAGAGTCCTATCATTAATATTATCTATTGGTTGTAAAATTACGTTGGGAGCAACAACAAATCTATGTATGTATGTATATATATATAAATTATACACACACACACACACACACATATATAAATTGAACAACTTTCTCTTATCTTTAAACAAAATGGATATTCTGAAAAAACAATTAAGAAATTTCTTCTGGATCCTCCTAGGCAGCATACTACGGAAACTACCGTTTTTAAAGGTAGCATCTCAATACCTTACATTAGTTCAGTCTCCAATAAATTGGCTAAAGTCCTTAAAAAATAGAACATCAGGACGTTTTTCACTACACACCCTAAAGTCTGTTCTCTTATAAGCCATCCGAAGCTTTTTCATCATAACCTGAAATATCCAGGTGTTTACAAGTTATGGTGTGATTGTAATATTCCTTATTTTGGACAAACTAACAAATCTGTTGAACTGCGTTTGAGGAGCATAAAAGAGATCTCCTACAAAAGGTCACATGCATCTGCACTATCCAGTCATGTTCTTTTCTCTAACAATCCTCATGATAATCTACAAAGTCACTCAGTGTGCTGGGATAAATCCGAAAACATTTTTCGCTGTAGTGATGAGTTTGAAAGGAAAATCGTGGAGTCCAGGGAAATCCTCCTTAATCCTGAACATTTGAACAGCAATTTGAGTTATAACATTCCCGACAGTCATACTGCAATTGTTCAACACTGGCGTTCACGAGAACTCGCAAGCATGCAATGAAACAACCAATAGCGCATTAGATAGAACAACTTGAGAAGTACAATGTTTTTGTGTCAATTATGTATTGCATTTTTTGCCTATAATTCTCAGTTTTTTGTATCTTCAATTTTTATTACTGTGTTCAACCTTTCTGTTCAAAAGTTTCCATGTAGAAGTTAGCGATTGGGGGGGGGGATCCTCATCTTCTGAAGCATATGCTCCAGAAGATGACCTTGATATGAAGGTCAAAATGTCAAATGTGGATTTTAGTTTATATTAAACTAAGGTTTTACTCAAACACGGTAGTTGTCTTCATGGTTTTCAAAGATGTATTCGTATCACCATGTAAGCCTAAAAGAAAGGACTACTGGATTCACATTGATATTTTTCAATATATTGAGCACCTCCAGTTCATACACAGTTACATCCCGTGTTACGTAACACGACTTATGTAAATTCACAGTTACGTAATAAATCTACTAGCGCGTATGAACACGTTTGCGGCTTTGCGCGGGTCCGTCTTTGACAGCATTATTGCAGTACAGCAGTAGATGCCTCACGCAGTTAGCTCAGTCACTTATTATCACTGCTAGTTTTGTTGTATTTTTACCCTTAAAATGGAATGCAAATGAAGAACCGAATGTGAAGGTAAAAAATTTAAAAAACAAAAGTCTGCAATTACTTTAGAAGAAAAGTTAAAAATAATTTGTATATATGAAGGCAGGAAAATTCTATCAACAATAGCTTGGAAAATAAACAGACTTATTTCGATAGTGAAATGTTAAGTCAGAGGACTTAAATCACTCTTTTGAGATAATGATTTATTAGAAAAATAATGATTTATCAGAAGTAAAGAAGCACTTATATAGCGTAATTAGTTTTTTTTATCTTATTTAGTATTGTGAATTTTCATTGTATTATTTTTATATAATTGCTTAGTCTGAATTGATATATAAATAGCTAACCATTTGCTAGGTAACAAATAATCTAAATGTGAAACGGCCGATTTCTGAGACACGTGGTGAATGTTCTAGTATATCTGTTATGTAGCACGCCGCTTCCCCCCCTTCCACCATAACGCTATGAGAGTTACAAAAGGATTCCGCGAGCGCTCTAAGTGCCGCGTGACGTAGTGAAAGCATGACGTACACATCAATGATGAAAGAGGGGAAAGGCGCAGAGTTTAAAAGGAGATGTAACGCTGCGAACCAGGCTTTTAGACGTTTTCCTGCTGCTGCTGTATTCCTGTGCCATGGAAGTCCGGCTGGTATGGAGCCTCCACGTGGGTTTCCTTTGTTCGTGGAAGTTACGACCGAATGACCAAGAGCACTTACCAGTCGGAAATAAAAGCCCAGCAGATCCTGATAGTGGAAAACTACAAAATAATTCCAGTTGAAGTATAGAGGGAAATCGTATAGATAATCCCAAGGAAGTGTGAAGAAAAGCGGTCATATAAGGTAGTTGTCTGACGAAAGAATTGAAGTGGCCAAAGTAGAATATCCAGCAAATTGGTAAGGTGAAAACTTTATGTCTACTAACTAAAGAATTGAATGGGAAGATTTTAATGTGTGTGTGCTAAGAGACATTTCTTTGAACTGTTGCTGATAGATTTAGAAGGAAATATAATAGTGTCTCATAAATGTATTTTGAAAGAGAGTGAATTACAAATGTTCGTAATTAGATCTGAGATACATGTAAAATTTGAATAGGATTGTTAAAGAGAATTATGAATGGAATTTGATAAGTATTAAGAGTAAAACTTAAGTGATTAGAGTAGGAAATTGAGACTAAGTGATTAAGTGTTTAGTATTTATGTTTCTAAGAGAGAAATTCACGAAAAGGGATAATTAACTATGTACGAGTGTTAATACTGGATATGAAATTTAGTTGAATGATTAACTAAGTGCTTCTAAGTGTAATATATGAGTTCTAACTGTAATTAAAATGTTTTTTTTATTGTGAATGTTGTCTTGCCTGTAATTGTTCCTACTGCACTTGCTCATAAGATATAACGAACACAAAAGCGCGGGAAACTGTATAATATAAAGTCATGACTGCAAGTTGTAAATTTATAGGTGAGAAGAGTGAACGCTGACTGGGTTCTAACTCCTTAGTCCTACCTTTTAGTATATCCTAGGATTCAGGGTGGTGCAGCATATACAAATAAATATTCTCTGAATTTGAAAAGGGAGATACAACCAGTGCTGAGACAAAGAAATAGGCATCCACCATTTGCATTTCTTTGTCTCACAAAACAACAGCTTCACTCTTATCAGGGATTCGGCCAGTATTGTAATAGAGATAAGGAAGAGCACATTAAGGACAGGAGACAACACAACAAAATGGCACAGCCGGTAGGATTTAATTTAATTCAGATATATATATAGAAACCATTAAATTAAGTGAGCAAGTGATAGGTCTAGACAGGCAAGAGTGAACTTTGAAAAGTTGGACATAAATCTAAGAAATTTGTGACTGGTAAATCATTATTATGGCAGTCAGTATTAGCACTAGTATGGATGATACTGAGTTTTTCAGAACGGTGAATCCACAACAGGTATTCCCACAATTCTCGGGAGAGGGCATTGACGATGTATTGGCATTTTTCGCCTACATCGAGAAACTAAGTAAGTTGGCAAATTGGTCTGATCTTCAGTTACTAATCTTATTTAGGAGTAAGTTAGTAGGAAAAGTGAAGAATTTCCTATATTCCTCCCCGATTCTGAAGGAAACTCTAGACTATGATAAGTTTAAGGAAATGTTAATCTCGCAATTTTCGAGACTGAGGAGTATTGGACCCAATCTTTGGAAACTACAGGGGAGCACTCAAAAGGACAAAGAAAGCATAACAGACTATTATAATCATCTGCTAACCCCTAGCCAATAGTCTCAGTATATCCATTTGAGATAAATCGCACCTAGACTGGGAAGTTCTTCTACAGTTTAAACAAGGATTAAGACCTGAGTTAAGGGAAACTGCATATAAGAGAAGGCTGACTAACCTGGAGGATTGCTACAAGGCTGTAAGAGAAAAGGAGCAAATGCTGGGAGACATTTTTCCGGCATCCAAATTAATACAGGTTAATGTAATTAAAGAAAATAGTAGTTCGGAAAATAATGATAATTTAGAAAAGGGGCATAAAAAGAAAAAGGAAGCATATAGAAAACAAGGGAATAATGACAAACAGAAGTCCAAAAATTTTAATCTAGGTTCTGATTGTGATGAGTGCCCTGTAGCAGAGATGAATCAGATTAGTAGAGAGGAAGTGAACTCTATAATAAAACATGAGGTGGAACGATCACAGAAGCCTGTGATGGATCGTCTCAATGCTGTGTTGCAACAGTTGGCGACCTGTTCGGTTAAATCCGCAGAACCTCCTGTCATGCATGCAGAAGAGATTAAAGAAACTATAAGAGCAGAGGTTGAACGACAAAACCAGCCTTTGTTAAGCAGAAATGATGACATGATGAAAAAATTTGAATCAATGACTGAACAAAGATCCAATGTCTATAAATCTCAGGATCATTATACTCAAGGAGATCTTAGGGAAACCCCTAGATGTTTTAAATGTAATAGGATGGGGCATATTGCAAGAATACTGTTTTTCTAGTAGAAGACCTTCATGGGAAACCAACAGAGGATCAAATTTAGGGTATGTGAAATGTAATAATAAGAAAAGAAATAAAGGTTATAAAAGTGAAAGAGAATCAAAATTGAAAATTAAGGGCATGATACAAGGATCACATTGCGACGTATTGTTAGATACTGATAGCCAAGCCTCAGTAATTTCTGGAAAGTACTTCCAGCAGATAAGATCACGCATATGGCGGGGGATTCGAAATCTCAATGAACCCATCAGGCTAGCAGGATTATCGACATTCCCAGTATATATAGACAAGAAAGTTAGATTGAAATTGTATATGCCAGAATTTAAAATGTGGGTTTGGCAGGAATTGCTGGTTCTCCCTAAGACATCCCGCCCACTATTTCCGGTAATTTTGGGAACTGACTTCCTAGAGAGATACAAGTTCTCTTGTAATTTCTCTCGAAATGAGATATTCCTCATGGGAAGGAGACGGTTTAGTGGAGAGAATCATGAAGACAAGATTAGGGATAGGAATGAGAGATCACATAGAGAAAGAGTGCAGAGAAAAGGTAATCTCATACAGACAAATGAAGAATGCAAAATTGTAGGAAATAAACAGAATGAATCTCAAAATACGCCAATGGCTGAGGTGAATTGTATAACTGAGATGAAACAAACTTCGAGTGTTGAATTAGAAAATGAACAAGACAGTACAGAGAAAAATTTAGGGCAGAATGGTCCAAGAACCATCAGAGTAAACTTTATATGTAATAGATCTAGAAGTTTCTATACCAGACAGAGAATGAATAGGCACAGAAAGTTTTATTCAAAAAAGGAACAACCTCAGACCAAGGAAGAAGTAACCCCACCCCCGGAGAATATGCAGGAATAAACAAAAAAAAAAAAAAAAAAAACCTGGAAATTTTTTTTTTCGTGAGGGAGGATGCCTTTGTTAAGTAGGAGGACTTAACATTATTATCACTCTTTTGAGATAATGATTTATCAGAAGTAAAGAAGCACTTATATAGAAATCGTAATTAGTTTTTTTTATCTTATTTAGTATTGTGAATTTTCATTGTATTATTTTTATATAGTTGCTTAGTCTGAATTGATATGTAACTAGCTAACCATTTGCTGGGTAAGAAATAATCTAAATGTGAAACGGCCGACTTCTGAGACACGTGGTGAATGTTCTAGTATATCTGTTATGTATCATGGTGCTTTCCCCCCTTCCACCGTAATGCTACGAGAGTTATGAAAAGGATTCCGTGAGCGACACTAAGTGCCACGTGATGTAGTGAGAGCATGACGTACACATCGATGACGAAAGAGGGAAAAGGTGCAGAGTTTAAAAGGAGATGTAACACTGCAAACCAGGTTTTCAGACGTTTTCCTGCTGCTGTATTCCTGTGCCATGGAAGTCCGGCTGGTATGGAGCCTCCACGTGGGTTTCCTTTGTTCGAGGAAGTTACGACCGAATGACCAAGAGAACTTACCAGTTGGAAATAAAAGCCCAGCAGATCCTGATAGCGGAAAACTACAAAATAATTCCAGTTGAAGTATAGAGGAAAATCGTATAGATAATCCAAAGGAAGCGTGAAGAAAAGCGGTCATATAAGGTAGTTGTCTGACGAAAGAATTGAAGTGGCCAAAGTAGAATATCCAGCAAATTGGTAAGGTGAAAACTTTATGTCTACTAACTAAAGAATTGAATGGGAAGATTTTAATGTGTGTGCTAAGAGACATTTCTTTGAACTGTTGCTGATAGATTTAGAAGGAAATATAATAGTCTCATAAATGTATTTTGAAAGAGAGTGAATTACAAATGTTCGTAATTAGATCTGAGATACATGTAAAATTTGAATAGGATTGTTAAAGAGAATTATGAATGGAATTTGATAAGTATTAAGAGTAAAACTTAAGTGATTAGAGTAGGAAATTGAGACTAAGTGATTAAGTGTTAGTATTTATGTTTCTAAGAGAGAAATTCATGAAAAGGGATAATTAACTATGTACGAGTGTTAATACTGGATATGAAATTTAGTTGAATGATTAACTAAGTGCTTCTAAGTGTAATATATGAGTTCTAACTGTAATTAAAATGTTTTGTTTTAATGTGAATGTTGTCTTGCCTGTAACTGATCCTATTGCACTTGCTCGTAAGATATAACGAACCACAAAAGCACAGGAAACTGTATAATATAAAGTCATGACTGCAAGCCGTAAATTTATAGCTGAGAAGAGTGAATGCTGACTGGTTTCTAACTCCTTGGTCCTACCTTTTAGTATATCCTAGGATTCAGGGTGTTGCAGCATATACAAATAAATATTCTCTGAATTTGAAAAGGGAGATAGAACCAGTGCTGAGACAAAGAAATAGGCATCCACCATTTGCATTTCTTTGTCTCACAAAACAACAGCTTCACTCTAATCAGGGATTCGGCCAGTAGTGTAATAGAGATAAGAAAGGGCACATAAGAAAGGGATAGGAGACGACACAACAGAATACAATAGTGAAGGATAAAGTTTGCATTGTTGAAAGCATGAAAGGTGCAGTAGCATTGACAGCCACAATTATTACCAAAAGAGGCCGAGCCTGATATCAGAGATGGAGAACTTGTCGTCTTACTGGATCGATGATCTGACACAGAAGTGGATACCTTTAAGTTTACTGATTATCCAGGAGAAGGCTATGTTCTTATATAAGGATTTAAAATAGCAGGCTGGCATCACGGACACAGAGAGTACATTTAAAGCTAGTGCTGGATGATTCGAATGATTCAAGAAATGTACAAATCTGCACAGCATCAAAATCACAGGTGAGGAAGTAAGTGCCAATACAGGTGCTGCAAGTCAATTTCCCAAACTTCTGGCAGAAATAATTGAGGAGGGGGAATATTTGCCTGAGCAAATATTTAATGTCAATGAAATGGCTCTGTTTTGGAAGAGGATGCCAACACAGACATTTATTGCAAAAGAGGAAAAATCTATGCCTGGATTCAAGGTCACAAAAGATCAGATCACTGTTATGACTGACAGCAACATTTCAGGGGACTCGGCATCTTTAACTTAAACCACTTACAGTGTACCATTCCCAGAGTCTGCGCACCTTTAATAACATTGATGTGAGTATGTTGCTAGTAATCTGAAATCCAACACCAAGGCTTGGGTTACATGTGCGCTGTCTGGAGACTGGTTCAATAACCAGTTCGTTCACCAGGTGAATGAATATTGTGCTTCTCCTCCTGGGCAATAACCCCAGTCACCCAGAAGAGTTGGATGACTTTCATCCTGATGTGGAAGTTGTTTACCTTCCTCCTAGAACTACCTCACTATTGCAACCTATGGATCAAGGCATTACTGTGACCTTTAATGCCTACTATCAGCAGTGTACGTTTTCCCAAGCAATCAAGGTCATTGATAGTGGTAAGGGAATTACTCTACGTGATTTCTGGAAGAACTATAATATCCTTAATGCTATCTAAAACAGCGGGGTTGCTTGGGATGAAATCAAGCAGACAACAATGAATGCCGTGTGGAAGAAACTCTGCCCAGAAATGGTCCATAATTTTAAGCATTTCACAGAAAGAGAGCAAACAATGACTGATATGGGTGCTGAGATGACACAAGAATTACAGCAGGCGATGGAGGTGTGTGCAACTGGCACAGCAATTAGAGCTGGAAGTGGATAATGGTGACATAACGAGCTTCTTTTGAGTCACGATGAAGAGCTAACTAATGATGACCTTATTCAGTTGGAGGAATTCTGAAATTCCAAAGAAAATGCTAAGACGATTGAACCGGCAGACACAAAGAAATTTACAACGAAAGGACTAGCCGAGGTTTTTAACTTGATAGACATGGCATTAGCAAAATTAGAATCAATGGATCCGAACACTGAGTGGTTCAAAAATGTTTGCCGCGTATCTATTCCAATATATCTAGCTACAAGGCCATCTACGAGGACAAGAAGCATGTGACCACACAATCTACTCTACATGTTTGTGAGATGCTGCTCACAACAAAGTCAAGATGACAACTCAGACGACCCCCCACTACCCTCAGCCTTCAACATCGAAAGGGATAAAACTTCCTGCAACAGCATTCCTTAGAACAGCCAACTCGGCCGTCACAAGACATTTTTTTATTTCAAAAGTGAATATTTCAGTTTGTTTTTATATTCTTTTATATTATGTATTTTTCATACTTCATATTTACAGTATATGTATATTATTCAAATACAATTGATAAATTTTTTTATAATTGAATTTTTTTTGTTAATCACCCCAAAAATGAAAAATATCTGATTAATGTAAGACAGCATATGAGTAGCCATTGAACATTTTATTGTATGTATAGGTAATTTACAAATTCGACTTACATAAAATTCGAGTTATGTAAAAGTTTACGGAATGCATCACTTATGTAATTCGAGGTATAACTGTACCTCTATTCTTATATCAGCCAACATCACAGCAGGAACTGCAGTCTCCACCTGGATGATACATCCTTGCAAAGTGACTCAACTATTCTTTCTGTTTCTGTCACTTTTCTACAGTCAGCACAGTTCATTATATCCTATGGAAATTATCCTTCCATAATCATTCTTCCTCTTACTTGCTACACAGAGAAAAAAACTCTTTTGGATTTAATTTGACCTGCTTAGCTAATTTTCTTTCATCATCTGATTTAGCCTTACTTGCCATGCTAATTATCCTTCTTGCCTGCACTTTGTATTGATCGTGAGCATGCTGATCACCCTTTTTTTGTTTATATTCCTTCAACAATGCTTTCTTTTTTTTGCAGCTCCTGCTTTATAGTGCTACTCACGAAGTTAAAGATGTGGTCAAAAAGATGAAAGCATACTAAAAGTTCCTGGCAGCAAATAAAAACGTCATGAGAAGGCTTTCACAAGAACACAGAAAATAAATATCGGAAAGGTGAAAAATATTCTGGAGGATATTGAAAAGCTTAGAAATGGAGAAAAGAGTACTGTAAAAAAGAATCTGAGATAATAAAAGAAACATAGAAACAATATATATTCTAGAAGTCTGGCATGATAACTTTGAAACATTGCTAAATGAAACAATTAGTGGCAGTGTGATTGTAGAAATCATTCAAGAGTACATATCAATACTCGAGATTAAAAAGGCCATAAAAAATCTTAAATGTAGAAAGGCTGGAGTAGATGATATTTGACCAGGAATGCTCAAATATGGAGATAAAACTTTCGGAGTGGAAAAATATTCTGGAGGATATTGAAAAGCTTAGAAATGGAGAAAAGAGTACTGTAAAAAAGAATCTGAGATAATAAAAGAAACATAGAAACAATATATATTCTAGAAGTCTGGCATGATAACTTTGAAACATTGCTAAATGAAACAATTAGTGGCAGTGTGATTGTAGAAATCATTCAAGAGTACATATCAATACTCGAGATTAAAAAGGCCATAAAAAATCTTAAATGTAGAAAGGCTGGAGTAGATGATATTTGACCAGGAATGCTCAAATATGGAGATAAAACTTTCGGAGTGGCTACATTGCATAAATGCCAGATCAGTGGAGAAGAGCTCTCAGAGAACTCATCAATAAAATTAGAGGATTTTACAGAGTATTCCTGTTAAGATTTAGTAGGCATACTAATGAAAAGGCTACAAAATTTATGGAAGGGGAAATGGAAGCTGGAATCAGGCCAAATAAAGGTTTTCAGGATCAGATTTTCACTTAAAGACAAACAGCTGGGAAATCATGGGCATATAACAAGAATCTGAATTTAAGGTTTGTAGATCAAGAAAAGGTGGAAAAGGCATATTTACAAGGAGCAAAGAGAAAGCCTGTTCCAAAAGCTACAAGCATATGGTGTAAACAGGAAGCTACATCAGGCAATACATAGTCTACCTAGTCTAGCCATAAATACTGTTATAACATAGACAGCACATAAACCTTTAAATCTATCAGTAAATCTTTTTACAGCTTTCAGTACATACAAACCACATGAATAATGTGCATATAGCAGCACTCAATGTTTGAAATGTCCCTCTTTTTGCTTCATGCACACCTGAAGTCTGTGAGGCTACACATTGATGGCAGCATGCACCACATCCAACAGAAATGCGGCATTGCTTGCTCCAAATCCACCTTCAGGCTGGCAATGCTGAAGTGGTGTTTCTTGCAGGCTATTCTCTCTCTCTCAAGCTTCGACCACAAATTGAAGTCCAACGGATTCAGACTGGGACTTCCACAGCCAATCAGATGGTGATATGTGGTCAGGTACAATTGCCTCCAATCACTGTTCTGTGGTCCTCACCTTGTGTATAGGCTAAATCCTGTTGGAAGGTCTGCTACCTACTGTGAAACAAGGAGGTTGTTCAGGGGCTACACCACAGGTCCAAGCACTGTGCCACTTTGGCAAAGGTTTTAACCACGTTCTCACAGAAATGTTACTTGGATATCTCCTGGCACATCACTCCCCACACTAAATCACCACTGAATCCTGGGTGCTATGGCATGTGCTGTGCGGCCATCCAGATCATATAACTGATGGTTTTGGCAGTTAAACAACTCTCCAATGGTGAAAATCTGATATGTGAGAGGATATCTCTATGTCTGTTATTCACGTATCACCAGAGAATTGCCTTTGATTTCATCACTTTCTGCCGCATAAGTTTATTGATGGAAGTTAGGAAGTGTCCAGTAAAACAATGATAAGCTCTCACCCAGAGGTTATTCAGTTAGTACATGTGACATTGTTCTCTGCAAAATGTTCATCTCTTGTGATATCACTTTCTGCGTTCTCACAGAATTACAGCAGAAGTAGGCCTTCACAGCCCTGACAAGCTGCTGCAGCCTGGTTAACCTGTTCTTTGGCAGTCCAATACATCTTTTGTATCATTATAACTGTTAATAGTCCAATACACAAACATCCTACTGATCCCAAGTGTTTTGCATATTGAAAATAACAAGTGGCTGCATTTCAATCTTGTGAAGTATTATTACAGCTACACAATTCTCATAATCTCCTCACTGCCTGTTAACCCATACAGCCTGGCAACTCTCTACTTATAAACACGTGAATGGTGGCTGCACACAGCGCTACTAATGAAACTGGTCTAGCACAATTCTGTGGGCAGCATGGGGATGTGCAAAAGTTGTAACTGCTGACTTACAGCTCAGATATACAGTATTTATGGCAAGACTATATATCTGAGTTTTAAGTCAGCAGTCAGAATTGAAGGAGGTACAGAAAAATAGTCTGATATTACATCAGGTGCAAGACAAGAGTATACACTATCTTCACTCTTAACCATAACCTATATGGATCACATTATGAAGAAAAGTGACATTACATCTGGCATCAAAATTGAAGATATTAATCGACTCTTTACTTTATGCAGATGTTATAATCCTAAATAATGCAAAATAAATAAGTCTGCAAAATGCCCCAACTAAACTGAGCAACTGCTGATATATATTTGGTATGAAAATCAGCAATAAAAAGACAAAGACTATGAATTTTCATGCCAATTCATGCAGGAACATTGAAAACATCAACTGCATCATGAATGGAGAACTTATAGAAATAAAAGATTTCAGCTATTTAGATGCAATTTTTAGTAAAGATGGCAAACTAAATATAAAAATAGACAAATTAAGCAAAGTTGGCATGATAGGATGTGAATAAATTTATATGGAATAAAAGAGGAAGTAGTCAAAAAGACTAAACTAGCTGTATACAAGAGTGTTCAAACCAATTTTAACTTATGACTCTAAGGAGCTAGTTAGAAATAAAACACTTGACTTAAAAATTGGAGAGATGCATCAATGGCAGAAACATTAATAACAATATTAGGAAAGACTGACATTGTTAGCATTCAGGAGTGTATAAGTAGAGCTAATCTCATTTGGTATGGTCACTTAAACAGAATGGGAGAAGAAAGGTTAGCAAAACAATTTTATTTTATTTTTATTTTTGCCAGGCTAGTAGGCAAAAAACTAAAAAAGGCCAAGATCTAGGTTGATTAATACAGTAACTGCCTTAGAAGACTAATATAAGATCTGACACAGCAATGCACTCAGGATTTAGTCTTGGGGGGGGGGGGGGACCCGAGTTGAGTAGATGATTTGAGAATACACACTATGCATCACATATGGCCTATGACTGAGCATCTGCAATGATCACTAATTCATAAGTAGCACAGAAATAGAAGGCACGACACAACATAAATAAAAAAAATGAATTTTAATTAGGAAAAGCTTTTTGGAAAATTTTCCAGTGTTTTGTTTTCCCTTTTCTTTGGGGGGAGGCCACTCCCCCCCCCTCTGCGCCACTGATCTGACAACACTAGTCATGACAGATAAAACTGCCAACCAAAAGTTAGTAATGATGTCAAGTTTTCATATAGTGCTATCATAACATCCAATGTACCCAGTGAGAGTATATATCAATATTTGATGACGATATATATATATAATTCATATTATCAATAAACATTGCTATTCTCCTGTGTTTATAAAGACATTATGTATGAATCCTTTCTTACTGGACTTAACTTTTTAATACCATGGAAAGAGAATGCTAATAAGGTCTTCTTTGATATTAGATTTCTGTTTACACATATTCTTATTTCAGCATATACTATTAAACTTGGCAACTAAATTACAATGATACTGTCAGGAGTTTCCATGCAATGGACTGCAGATGATGATGATAGTATCCTTGTAAGCAGAAAAATAATTAAGCCATTTAATTATACAATTATTATTTTTCTTTTTATTTTGACTCAACAGTCAAAATAAGTTCTCTTAATCACATTGACCTTTACTCCTAGCCTTTTGTGACATCATCATATCACATCTCTGGCATCCTTGGCCTCCAATAAACTTGCCAACCTTTTCACTTATGATGTTACTTTTTGTTTGTTTGTTTGGCTGCTTTCTCTGCGAGTATGCCAGGTCCAACCAACCTTAAAATACTGCTTTCACATTTTGGATAGCACACATAGAGCGTGTGTGTGTACTATATGTTTACACACGTGGGTTAGAATCAAGAACTTCTCTTGATGCTGTTCAGAGGAGAGGGATTTAGGTGATTGACAATCCTTCTCTCTTGCATACTTTTCATCTATTGTCATAAACCATCAGTTTCTGTATTAACTGTTCTATAGATATTTCCATGGGTGCTGTTCAAATGAACTGACATCCATCTTGCTCCCATTTCTGCAGAGCAACAGCTATTCCATTATAGATGTATTGCTGATTCATTCATTCAATAGATGACTTCACCATTCATTTCATTCAATCTATGAAAAAGATTTCCCCGTGATCCAAGAGACTACAAAACCTCCAGCTCTCAAAAAGAATATCAACATTTGAGTTGCTTTTGATCCCAGTCCACACGACATTTGTTATGATGTGTGGGCTTTTGTCAAGAGCAAAGTAATCTCGTAGGCCCCTTGCTTGCAGAAGTGATATACAATATATATATATATTTAATTTTTTTAAGAATCTGCAGTAACTCTTAAAAATCACCCTAATTTAAATAAATACAGCTGTGTTAAGTTAAACTCCCCAAAATATGGGGAAAAAATAATTCTTTGGCCTCCTAACTTACAACTAGGCTTACATCTCTGACATGGTGTACTCAAGATGTTTCTGTGACAGAGATGAAAAATTCATTTATTCCTTAAAAGAACAAGGAATAAAAAAATTTATTCCTTGTTTTTTTTTTGTTACTCCATTAAATGTCTAACATGAATTTTGAAAAAGCATTTGATAAGGAAAAAAATAGTTTTCTTGTTTGTTTTATATATTACAAGAAAGAATATTAGTATTATTAATATTCTGGTACCTCCATGGAGTCAAAAGACTCATTGTGGGAGACACACACCTCTATCATACCTCTCTTTAAACTTATTCATTATTGGGATACTCACACTACTTCTGGTAATCCATTCAACAAAATTTACAAATATCCCAATAAAGAATACCAGGAATGACCCCTTGTTCCCCCCCACTTCTCATTTATTGAAAATTTTATTTTGTGTCACTCACATAGAATCCCTTTAGTAATATACAAGCTTCTATTATATCAACTCTCCTTTACCTGTCAACTAAACTCTGCAACCCACACTTTCAAGTCTCTCCTCACAGGAAATATTCACAGACCTTTCACTAGCTTGGTCACTCTTCCCTCTGAATCTTCTCCATCACTTCCTGATCTCCAAGAAACCCAAGTGACAAAATGTGTGCACACAGTCAAAATGTGGCAAAATCATAGATTTATAAAGAAGGATAATAATCTCTTTATCTTTACTAATCAAAGCATTCCTCAACATCCAAGTAATCCATTGGGCTAATTTTCCAACTTTTGCAATAAGCAGAGTGACCAGATTTTTCCAACATCAATCTACAAGACAACTTTGATGACTAAGGAAAAAACACTTTGACAAATAATGTCTTATTTCATTTTAATTCTTCATTTCCCTTTATCGACTGATTGAACTCTTCACACGATTCAGCAATATTACATTTTGTGATTATCATAGCCTTCAGATTGTCGACCTTTAATTGGGTTTTTTTCAGGAGTCTCCATATATTGTTTATTATTGAAAAGGCATGCCATTGCTGCATTTGTCCCCAGTTAGCTCAGACATAATTCAATTTTTAATTTTAAAGATGTGAAAAAAACATGATTATTCTGAAAATGGAAAAAATCTCGGTCCATTTCCTGTCAATTTCAGTTTTATTCTGGGACTATTGTTGAATTTTTTTCAGCTATTACAAATCTTTTCAAATACAATATTTCGTATTTAAAAAGATTTAAATAATTTGTTATCAGATAAGTCTCCTTCGTCAAAATATTTTCTTGCAAAAACTAAGCTTTTCTCCACATCCTCCCATTCTACATGTTTTTTAATGTGATCAATTTAAAATTCTGTAGCTGATTGAATTGCATTGTGCATTTCCTAAGTATAAAAGGCAGTTGGAATAGAAACCCAAAAATTTTTTCACAAACCATTCTTCTTGTGGAACAATTTCCAAGATAGTTTATTTATGAAAGATTTTACAATGGGAAGAACAAATTCTTAGGAAATTCTTTTTTTTTTTTTTTGTATTTAAAAATTAAATCATCAATTTCTTCTGAAATTTCCATTAGTGTTCATTTTTCTCTTTGGATTATTTGTATTGCTTGAAAGAATATTAACAACTGGTTATGTAAAAAAAAGGAGTGAAAGTTTAGTTTGTTTATTCAAGAAGAATTTTTTTTAAAACAATAGGACATTTTTTGGAAGAAAGAAAATGTCTTCAGTAGCAAAAATAATTTTAATATTCTTTCAACTGCTGATAATAATGGCAACCACCTTGTTCTTCCAACACCCAGCAGTAGATGATATTCAATTTTGGCATCTATGCAAAATTGCTTCACTGTTTCAACATTTAACTGCAACAGTTAATTGTTGCAGCCAGTTTTCCTTTCTCCCTGAACGATGCACATGATATACTAAGTGAAATATATACAAATAGTTAATAAATTCTAGTTTCCTTTATGTGTGTGAAATAGTTTTTAAAAAATTGTATTACCTTTATCTCGACTCACATGATATTGACTAACTCCCTTTCTTTGTTTCTGCTTGCACATTCCCATATGGGAAGGAAGAGAGCAATATCCTATCTAATCCCATAAACATAAGACTATGAAATATCTATAATACCTCACTAATTCATCTGCCTATACTTCCACACTGAAGACACTGTAGTGATATATATCATTACAATACCTTCACCTGAATGATAAACCCTTGAAAGTGATCACTCAGCATTTCCACATGGTAGGGAGGTGATATTTTTTTTTTCTTCGATCACCTCCATACAATCATCAGCATTCATTATTCTTCCATGCTCATTCCTTAGCCCTACTTGGTATCCCTCCCCCTCTCTCATAGGGATCCTGATCACCTTTCTCCTGATCCCGATCCCCTGTATACAGGGGTCGAAACGTAAAGTTATTATTAATCAGTAAATTAATCTTTTCAACACGTGTGTTTTGTGTCCCTAATTTAACAAATATGAATCTTTAAAGAAGTAGATTTCTATACTCCTAAATACCTTCTTAACCTAAAAGTTCAAGTGTTTGCTAACCTCTTGAAACTGCATAATGACTTTCTCTCATCAGAAGCAATGCGACTACCTTGATCATGGACTAATTCTCTAATGCTATTACCATATTCAGCACCCTCAAATCTCAAGTTTCCTCCATCACAGTGTTTCAATTAATTACTTCTTAATAACTGCATAAATTCCATTTCCTTACTTTGCCATGCGATTTTTCCTCTTTCCAATCTGTGTCCTATCCCTATAGCTGAAATCTCACATAATTACTCAGCCTGCACTCACTGTGCTAATCTGCTGATGCATGTCATCCACATCTTGCCTTGCACACCCATGCCCCCAGTTCTAGCAACTGGGGAAATGTGGATGACAATGTATTTGGGACTCTCACAAGAGAGTCCCAAATACATTGTCATCCACATCTGTCCTCTTATCAACTTCCTAATGTATCTTCCTTTTTTTTTTTTTTGCTTCAGTTCTGCTATTAGCATTACCTCTACCTCATCCTCTCCTCTCTATCCCTCTGAAAATATTATTTATGAGAGACCTCCAGGAAGTCGGGGCTCAAGAGAGGTCACATATTACCTGCACTCATCACCCACCCCCAGTGGTGATCCATTCCAATCATGTACAACTCTGAAAAATCTAGTTCGCACACCTTTCTTCACAGCATTCATTCCCAACTTCCACTGATGCCTTCTCGTCCTCTGCCCACCCTTCATTTTATGAAGGGTGGGCAGAGACAAGAAGCAGGTCAATTGATATCCTGTGTGATCCTTTCAAAAGCTTGTAAGTCTCAATTATATCATCCCTCTTTTCTCCTGTTCGCAGTCCACAAATCCTCAACTTGTCTTCATAATCTATATTCCACAATCCTGATATAAATTTTAACACTCTCATCAGCACTCTCTCCACTGTATCAGAATCACTACAGAAACCATGAAACCAGACCTGTGCACAGGTTTGGTTTCCTGGACAAGAGAGACAAAATGACTTCTTTATCTTTACATATCAAGGTTTGCTACAGTATTCCAATTATGCTCTGAGTCATATTTATAATCTTTACTATACAGCCGTTGAACTTCAACTTACAATCTACTAAAACTCCAAGATCTCTGGCCTGATCAGTTTCTTCTAGCATGGTCCCACCAATATACGAGAGTGGTCTGAACAGTTCTCGGCCTTGACCGTAGATGGCAACACTATCGGCAAGAGATTTTCTTTTCAAAGTTGGTACATCTGTCATAAGCATCCATGTAAAATTGCAAGTTATTCTATCAAGTAGTTTGTTTTATACAGCTGTGTGAAGCAAATGAATGTTGAATGTATCCCTTGAAATGGATAAAATTGAGTATCGTGCAGTTATAAAATTCTTTGTAAAAGAAGGTTTAACGCCAAAAGAAATTCATTAGAAGTTCATAAAAGTTTATGGGCACTCTTCTCCTTTGTTTTCAACAATTAAGAAATGGACTGCCGAGTTTAAACGTGGTCGTACCAACCTTGAAGATGATCCATGTGAAGGACATCCAAAAAGTGTAAGAACACCAGAAATCATTGATCCAGTGCACGATATGGCATTGGATGACCGGCAAGTCAAAGTGCATGAAATTGCTGAGACGATAAGCATTTTAAAAGACAATGTAGGATATATTTTGCATGAATCGTAAATGAAAATGTTTTACGCAACATGGTTGCCACGCTTGCTCACAGTAGATCAAAAACACACTCGCATGAAAATCTCTGAAAAGTGCTGGAGCGTTTCAACAAGAATAAAACTCATTTTGTGCATTGATTTACTACTATGGATAAGACTTGGATTCACCATTACACACCAGTGGAGAGAAGCCAGCTGTTCAGCGCCAAAGAAGACAAAGTTGGTTCTATCAGCAGGAAAGGTCATGACATCCGTGTTTTGGGATTGCTAAAGGCATTTTGTTTATTAATTATCTTGAAAAGAGTAAAACAATAATGGGAGAATATTATTCCGATCTTTTAACCAGACTAGATGGAAAAAATTTGTGAGGAAAGACCCGGTTCGCAGAAGAAAAAAATCATCTTTCATCGGGACAATGCACTTGCCCACAAGTGTTTTGGCAATGGGAAACTTAAGGGATCTGCACTAAGAATTGTTGGAACATCCACCCTATTCCCCAGATTTGGCTCCCTCTGACTTCCCAAAACTAAAATTCTTCCTCGCTGGTCAGCATTTTTCTTCGAATCAAGAGGTGATTGCAGCTGTAGAGGGGGTATTTTGTAGATCTTACTGAGAACCACTACAGGGACGGGATAATGTCGCTGGAGCATCGATGGAATAAATGTATGTCATAAGGGAGATTATGTTGAAAAATAAAAATAATTTTGAAATTATAAATTCGTTTTTTCATTGTTATGCCACCCTCGTTCCATGATGCTGGATATGTCATCACGCCATCAAAGTGCATGAATTTACATTTACTAACATTGAATTGACAGCCTATTTAAATCATTCTGCAAGTACTGCATATTAGTTGCATTCCTGATTACCCTGCTTATCTTCTGTCAAATCCTTTCCAATGTTATTAATATAAAGACTGAATTACTAAATCTTGCAGACTCGTTACCAATACCAATTTTGGATATCTGTCAGTCAGCCATCCGCTTATCCACGCTAATATTTTCTACTCCAATTCCATATTTTCCAATTTAAGCACACCAGTCTTCCATACTGTATTTTGTCAAATGCCTTAGCAAAGTCCAAAAGTATCATGGTAAATCCATTCCCCTTATCTTACTGAACAGTAACTTTATTACAGAATGTGAGCAAGTTGCTCAAACATGACCCTCCGTTAGTAAACCCATGCTATCTAATGAAGAGTATGGATTCTCTGTCAACCCATTTCTGAATGCAAGCACTAACCAACTTTTCCAAAATCTTCATCTACCACTCCAAAGATACTGACAGATTGATAGTTGGATAAATCAGCCTTTGCACCACCCTTGTGCAATGGGATTAACATACATTCTTTTCACTCCTGTGGAATCTTCCCTTCTGAGACTCAAATCATATAGCCTGGTCAAAGAAAAGTCAGCTAAATACTCTTAGCATCCATACTGATATTTGAGCAACAGCTCTAATACCTTCTCATACACCTGAAGTTCTTCATATCACGAAGAGGTAGCAGGGATGTTGCATATACCACGTCGATAACTTTTAGCAAAACCGGCACTCGTTAGTTGAACAGTGTCTTCAGCTTGCAGAGCCAGTTTACCTTCATACTTACTTTACTTTCTATACAACAGTTGTAACTCTTCGGCCTACACCTTATAATTTTCATAACTGACATCATCGTTATACACATGGTATTCCTTCCACATTATCTTTTTCTTACGATTACCTTGTTTAATAAGATTACACATCCATTTCACTCATACCCCATTTACTTTTCAAACTTAGGGTTGATATATTGCATCATTTAACTATTTTTTAAATGCTTTCCATCCAACAACTGATCCCATGACACGGAACCCAGTATATTCTTCAGCTGGTCATAATTTCCTGCTTTTTAGTTCAGCATGTAACCTTTTTTTGAACGGAACATTCATAAAACTTAGCCACTTCCCAAGTTAGCATAACATGATCAGTGTCACCAACCAGAGGCAGAATAGTTACATCTTTAACTAAACAATCCCCCCACCATCTCCTCTGATTATCTAACATTATCTAACACTCTTTATGTTCCTCATAATTCAAACCCCTGTAGCTACATCAATACTCTGTCAACCAACTCTCTCACTAATGCCTATAACATTAAGCTAAGTTGCACTATCCCATGCCCAAAAAACTTCCCCCTTTTATTCCTGATGCTTCAAGCATTAGTGTATATAGGCTGCAATTTCTCTTTGGGCTTACACTATATGTATTTTATTGACTATTCCATTCAAATCAATGCCTCAGAGACTACATTCAGCATTTGATCATTCTCACTCTTATCAGGGGTACAAACACTCACTCGCAAGCCCCCACCAAAATAATAAATTTTTATTCTTATTACATAACATCTCTAAAGTGTCTGAAGACTCATTCTCTGTCCCAATCCACCAACTACAGTGAACCACTACCACCATCATCTACTGCTCACCACCACTGCTAGTATTTTTTGTCCGTAAATTACGTGTGTTCTCGAGGCCGATTTGTCTGCACAAGGGATGAAAAATCCGAGTTTCTAGGAGAAAAAAACACTGCTACCTCTGTATGAGATTGGCTAACTCACGCTCAATTGAAAAAAACCCGTATAACTCCAAAACCCCCAAAATCCCAAATAAATAAATAAAAACTCCAGTTTTTCAGACTTTGTATACACAATTCTTTCTCCAGAAACACCAACCTACAAAATCCATTCAAATGTAATCTATTACTCATGGATAAGAGTTTTGTGTGAGTCCATCCATCTATCAAATCCAGTCCACAAACTGCATACCATTCCTCCTATAAAATCTATGTTTCAACAATTTGCAATCATGACTCTCCTTCTCAACTTGCCTCTATTCAACTATGGCAGCAGACTACGTACTATCTTTACTCTCTCACTCTTTTAGTTTCTTCCAATAAACCTTTCATATATTTATAAAAATTAAGTGGATATTAAATCCAATATTATTTCAAAGCCAAATGCAGAAACTATAAAAGTTTCATATGAAATTTGACCAGAGAGCATAGGAAACTTTTATAGTTTCTGTATTCGGGTTTGAAATAATGTTGGATTTAATATCCACTTTATTTTTATAAATTTTGCATCCCCGAAGTGAAGTCTTTTGGCTCTTTATTTTAGTAAATCCTTTCATATATTCTTTCAAATGTATAATATATATATATATATATTATACATTTAATGCAACTTTTTAGGAATGGTTCTACCTTTTCAAAGAAATAGTCAAGTGAATGATATAGAATAGTTGAAAAAAAAAGTTTTCAACTTGTTAATTATATTAAAGTGTGGTTTATAAGCACATAAATAAATGATCTAATAAAAGCAGGTGTAAACATTTTGCATAATTTATTTATATATATATATATACTATTTTATTTACCTTCACAATGCCACTGGCTGTTGGACAAGCAATTGACAAAACACCAGAAGTCATGATACTGTAATTTAAAATTTCTGTTCTTGTTTATGTTACAGGTGGATTTCTAAAAGCAATAAAGATAGTATTAATGACTGAAAGTTCTCATTAACTCACTCTCTCTCTCACACACACATCCCTTGCATATAATGAAAAATAAGATTATTATTATTACATAACACCTCCAGGGAGTCCAAAGACTCATCGAGGGAGGGTACCTACTCTACAACTCTCCGTCTCCACCAAACGTAACTACCTTCATCATCTATACCAATGCCATCTACTGCCGACCACCACTACTATTATTTTCACAGACAATCATGCCCATAGCAGGATTTGAACCTGCAGCCTTTTGGCTGGAGAGCAGATAAGATAATATAATATTATTACTTGATTAAGTTCAACATTAAGCAGGAAGTATGTCTGTGAAATGCCTTATCAACTAGCTAATTTGCTTTTTGGGTAAAAAAGTGTCCCCCTCCATCTGAGACTAATTAACAAACTGCTTTGGTTCTCAACAAACACGCATTTCAAATTCTTTTGTACAGACAGTATTATTATTATTATTATGAGTGTTATGAGTATTATTATTACTAATTCTCCAATGCTATTACCATATTCAGCACTCTCAAATCCTGTTTCCTCCATCAGTGTTTCAATTAATTACTTCTTAATAACTGCATAAATTCCATTTCCTTACTTTGCAATGTGATCTTTCCTCTTTCCAATCTGTTGTCCTATCCCTATAGCTGAAATCTCACATAATTACTCAGCCTGCAAAGAAAGTTGAAAGTTGAAACTGTCGAAGTTTTTACTTCAACAGGCAAATTGTCCCACTTGCTCACTGCTCTATAAGAAAAAATCTAGCTCTCATCCATTTCTTAACTACACACAAACTTGAATTCCAAGAATACCCCCAACCACGCACACACACGACTTGCATATAATGAAAAATTTTCATCAACTAATATCCTTTAACACCCTTTGAAGTTTATAAACTTTCATTGTATCACTTCTCTTTTTTGCTGTCTACTGTATATGCAGACCAATCTGTCTTCATAATCCACATTCCATAATCTGGATATCATCTTTATAACTCTTCTTTGCAGCCTTTCAACAGCTTCTTAATTCTCTGAACCAAGGATACTGAATCTGTGCACAGCTTGCAGTTGTAATCAAGGCCTTGTAAAGAGGCAATATGACTTCCTTATCTTTACATATCAGCATTCATTTCAACATTGTAATTTGTTATTATTATTTTGTGACACCTCCAAGGAATCCAAAGACTCATCGAGGGAGGGCACCTACTCTATAAGAACTCTCCGTATCTGCAACGTAATCCACTAACTACACCAAACTGCCACTACCATCATTATCTACACCAATGCCATCTACTGCCCACCACGACCACTAGTACTCTTTGTCTGTAAATTGCGTGTTCTCAAGTCTGATTTGTATGTAGGATGAAGACCCCACAAGAAAAAACCCTACCTTCGTATGAGATCAACTAACTCATCTTCAATTGAAAAAAAACATTAAGATTCCTCCCGTCATGACAAGAATCAAACTTAGGCCCTTTCCAATTGAAGGGTGCAACGTACTGTTGTTCTTCAAATTGCACTACACAGGCACTTATTGTAAAACAACTTCCAGGCACCATGATCGTGCCAATTACGTTATGCAAAACCACTTATTGTCTGTGTGATATTTGTAATTTTTATTGTGACCCTTGAACTTAAAATACTTATCCAGCAAATAGCAGGAAACCTAGCCATATCAAGTTTCTCTAAGCCTAATCACACCAATATGATATCTCATCATGCTGAAGTGCATAACTTTAAGCTAACACTGAACTGACAGACATTATCGCTCTCATCCTTCGAAGCCTGCTGGGAGAGCATGCAGGCACACACACACACGTGCGCACACACACAGAGGCGGTCCCTGGGTTACAAATGAGACACATTCCGGAGAATGTCTTTAGGTCAGATTTGTATGCAACTCAGATCCCTGATGAACAGTGCATGTGCGGTAATAATAATACTACAATGGCTCATATGTGGCAATAATAATACTACAATGGCTCATGTGTGGCAATAATAATAATACAGTATAATACTAATAATACCCCTGTTCTGTAATAATAAGTTACAGAAACTATTGTGCTCTTTCTTTTAATTCAAACAAAGAGAACACAAAAAGAAGATAGGCTAACATTAATCGGAAGATGGAGATGGTGCTGGAGAATCATGATCATATTCTGGTGCTGGAGGAGGGGCAGAGAGCTTATCACTGAAGTCAGTTTCTTGAAAAGCTATCTAGGGTTGTTTGCACAACCTTTTTCTTTTTTTCATCATAAATGGCCTTGTAGTGGTTGACGTTTTCACTAACTGCATGGTAAACCTTTCTAAACTGCTCAATGTTAGGATCTTGCTCCTCAAGCTTAGCAAATACTGCTTCAATGAGATGAAAGGCTTCAGCTAATTCTATGGTTGTAAACTTACTTGGCTCTGGATCTTCTGATTCTTCGTGTTCTTGTGTTTCTATCAGCTGCTTCTCTATCTTCTTTAAGTCTTCGGTTAATTCTTGTGTATGGGACTCTAGTAAGTCAATGACATCATTTTCATTGATGTCCAATTGCACTGCATTGCCACTATCCACTGAAGAATTTCTGGCTTCAACAATGTCTTCTTCTGTGAAGCCACAAAAATCATCACAGAATTGAGGGCACACCTCCCTTTCATTGTTGAAAGCTTCACTTTCTCCCAAGAATCAGCAATGTTTTTGATGGCATCCTTTATAATTGTTCTGATAGTTGAGTGACTGAAGCCTAATGTTTTCCCAATGAATGATGCCATCTGGCCTCTCTCTCCAAACACTTAATTATTTCTACTTTTATTTCCATTATAATCACCTTTCTCTATGCTGCAGGCTCACCTGGACTTGAAGTGGACTTTTGCTTTGGAGATATGGTCATAAGGGTTAACAACAGCCTCACAGAATTGAATAAAAAAGCTATGATGAAAGTTATGTTGCAAGCAACCCTATAAACAGTGAGACTGGCGTAAAGATGTTTGCATGCGTGGAAGAAATTAGTTCCCGAATTATTAATTTAATTATTAATTATCCTTATGGGGAGCCCGTTCTTAGAGTGCTGCAAGTTGGGTCGTCCATAACCTGGGGACTGCCTTATATATGCTCCTAGTGTGTGTAGAGTGGAATTATCACTCCTGAAGGATAAGCGACTTTTTCGTATTTTTTATTTGAGAATATTAGGCTAACTTATTGTTTTAAATGGGTGTGGGATTGACTGAGCTAGTTGGTTTCTAAGTAAGCATATTTTGTTTTTGTTTAAATATGATATTGTCAGCATGGACAAACAATGGCAGCAAAGACCACACTGTCAGGCGATTTGAATTTGAAAGATTTTATTCAGTGCAATGTGTGTGAAATGTATTTGTTGAGAAAATAAAAGGATATATGGAAAGAAATTGAAACTGGAAAGAGAGAGTGTATTAAGTAAGCATCTGTTAGGTGACAAGAACGCAGCAAATATAAGTAGAGTGAACAGTACCAACAGTAGGATGGAAAATGATGTTATTAATGCTGAATGTTCTCCTCTGTCGAGTGGCCACATGTTTGAGGAGGAAAATGAGAGGGACATTAATAAAGAAATTTAATGCCTGAATGTTATCCTTCATAGGACAAAGCACTAAATTGAAAAATTGCAGAAGGCAAGAGATTAGTAGAGCTGATTATATAAAGAAACCTGTGGAGAATTCATGACTAAATAAATGCACGTAAAACCACAGGAATAGGTTTTTTAATATGTAAATATTTCAACCTAAGTGTCTTAGGACATCGTCAGTACAGTTGGGAACAATACTAGGAATAACATACAGATAGGGCGCATGGATACAATGGAATCCAAATGCATGCAGCAGCGCTTTCTAGCATTATAAAAAAAATAAACAGATTATTTAGATTACATTAAAATTGAATTATTTTACACAGTTTTGTATGACAATTTTCCATACTTTAGGAATGGCAAGGACATCATTGCGGTTTAGATTGGATCTGTGAAGTAGGGCTTCAGCACTTTTTTTACATAAAGTAAATGTTTGTATGAAGATTTATGTAGAAGTTAAGTATTTTCCCAGTGGATCCTATGGTTTGGGTTTTCAACTCTGTGTTGGGAGAGGATGGATTTCTGCAGCTTGATGAGACGGATGTGGTCTTGGTGTTCAGAGATGCGTTTAAGAACAGATCTGCCTGTCTTCCCATAGTACAACAGTTTACAGGAGCATGGTACCCGTACATGCCAGGTAGTAACAGAGGTGGGAGTTTGTCTTTACGCAAAGGTAACAAGTTGTAGATCTGGTTGATGGGTTTGTAGGTCGCAGCAAGATTGTATTTTTTTATAATTTTTGAAAGTTGCTCTGAGATGCCTTTGACATACGGTATGAAAATCCTATGGGCTTGTTCTTGTCTAGGTTGATGTGTGGAAAAGTGGCTGATAAATTTTTTTGAGAGTTTTAGGATTGTATCCATTTAGAATGGCTGTGTTTTTGATTATTAACAATTCCTGTTTTAGAGATTCCTCAGAGGAGCAAAATCTGTGTGCACTTGTTACCAGTGATTTGATTATGCCAAATTTTTGAGAAGGATGATGAGCAGAAGAGTTGTGGATGTAGCAACGTGAAAAGGACGGCTATCGATAGACAGAATTGGAGATGGAAACATCTTCTTTTCTTTGGATGTGTAAATCCAGGAAAGAATACCCTGTGGAGATTTTTTTTCTAACATAAATTTGATGTGGGGGTGAAGAAGGTTTATTTTATCTGGAAACAGATGTAGCTCTTATTCGGAATGACCCCAGACTGCAAAGATGTCATCGACATAACATAGCCAGATTTTTGGTTTCGGTTGAAATGCAAAAATTTTTTCTTCAAGATCTTCTATAAAGAGGTCTGCTGTTACGTCTTCACTTTCCGTAATTTATCTATTTTATTCACTCTATGGACCTCAAAGGTTATCTACTAACTTGATTCCTGTGAGACTTCCCCTTTTTAACTCAGGCAAATTTGTTTGATCAATTGCTGCACTAGCCTAATTCTAAGGATAGAAATATCTTATCCTAGGGAAAGTTCTCAGAGATTAAGTGTCACCAATAATATTAAATTAGATCAGGGAGCTGTGAATACCTTAGCTTTGCAGTCGTAGCCCTTTTACTCTTAATTTTCTTTGGATATTCCCCACATGCATAGGTTTGATATATTTATAAGTGGTGAAGTCAGTCAACATGCTCAGAACACACATATGCATAAATTAGAAAACATGTTTATTTTACAACTAAAGATTACAAAGAAAAGCACAATGTTCATGGCAATACTAAGATAAAGAATTGTTTAGAATTTCATGCACAACTCTCTCACCTTAAATATACAAATCATTGTTACATTAAAGAATCATTTAAGCAAATACTACATTAATCACATATTATCTGGTGCGTATTTGGCACAAAACATTATTCAGGTTCTTAGATCATATAAGTTCTAATACCAGTTCCATTACAATAACTGCTGCAATCACACAATACTAGGATAACAATACTAGACAAACAGCCCAACGAGATTTTCGAGTGTCTCTGACTATATTAAGTCATCAAAGTTCACTTCCCTTCAGAAAGGATCTAATTTTCTTCCATTCACAAATATCTAAACAATGTAATAAGAAAGTCACAATACTTATCTACACTGCACAGTCCGCATCGAGATCTTTTCGTCTGTCACTTCTAGTGGAATTTCACTGTTGTTACAACATGCTGCCACGTGGGAATCACATGCATAATACGAATCTGGCACTCGTCTTTGCTATCTAACATTGGCTTGCTCTCACCGATGGCCCACGATTTAGATCTAACATTGTCTGGTGCATCGCCTTGCTGGGACTTACGCTGGTCAGCTACGGGAACATAGAGACTCGACATCGCCGTCTTAGCATAATGAGAAAACCGGAACAAAGAAAAAAAAAAAACGGGGGCTATTCAGACCTGCACTGCCGTATTTATTTCATTTCTCAGCGCCCTCTTTTCAACTTCATATCTCATACACAGGAGCCCCCCCCCACATTCGTTCTGACTAGGTGACGTCATTCTGCCACCTTACGGAGTCTTGTATTTTCGGGAACGCGTGCCCCTGAACATCTTCCACGAACTCTTCAGCCTCGGTCGTTGCGTCATAACCGTGGTATTTCTGCAACCTTTGACCTTTTGTTGGCAGTGTGTTAACCTTCTTGCATGCATAGTTTGAATTCTACCGGTTAAGTTTTCACATATATTCAAAATACATTATTTCTATTTCGTTGTTTTAGATTTTATAAAATCTCAAACTTAATACTTCGTCTTTTATCTTATTCTTTCCACGTCAACATAATATTGTTTTCTTGATAAATTTAAGTTTGACTGCTAAAAGGGGCAAGTATGCTCATCCAGTTAAGCACATCCTGTTAGGGTGACTCTTTTGTGAATAAAGTTTCCCATTCACGATCTAACACTGCCAAGTTAGGTGATAAGGGAGATCCCATATCTGATTCCCTCCTCTTGCTTGTAGATGTTTTCTTTCCAAGTGAAGTAACCAGAAGTAATTGTAAATTTGATCAACAATATCAGATGAAAATTTCTGAGTTAACATGTCCACTGTTTCCTTATGGGGAATATTAGTGAAGAGGGAGACAATGTCGAAGCTAATTAGCATGTCTGTTTTCCAACAGTTGAGTGTCTTATTTTAGCGTGAAACTCTGTGGAATTTTTAATTGATTAGGCTGAGTGGCCAATGCGGGGACAGAGAAGGTTAGATAAGAATTTTGATAACTTGTAAGTCGGGCTGCTAATAGAATCAACGATGGGGGCGAGTGGGATGTTGTTCTTGTGAAGTTTGGGTAAACCGTATATTCTAGGAGGTCTCGCGTGGTATATCTCGAGTTTTTTTACAGTTTTTTCATCTAAAGTTGTTTTATCAAGTAGCTTGTTCAGTTTCTTAAACTGTCTTTTTGTGGGATCATAATCAAGTTTTGTGTAAGTATTTCGATCTCGGAGTAGTAAATTCATTTCCAGGTCATATGACTATCAAGAACCACAGTGGTATTTCCCTTGTAAGCTCTGGTGACGATCATGTTTTTATTGTGTTTTAAGGTGGTAAGAGCTTTTAATTCTGATGGTGGAATATTTAAGGCGGTAAGAGCCTTTAATTCTGATAGTGGAATATTTAAGTCTGAGGGTTTGGCATCAAAAATTATTTTTGCTATTTCAAAACGAAGTTTGTTGGCTTCAATGCTGGAGAGGTTGCCAATGTTTCTTTCGATGTTGTGCATAAAATCCAGATATGGAAAGCATTTTAGAGGAATGACAAACTTATGACCTCTTGCTAGAACATTTAATTCATCTTCTGTTAGAGAGAGGATTTTATACACAACATCAAAAGAAACATTGGCCACCTCTTCAGTATTGAAGCCAATAAACTTCGTTTTGAAATAGCAAAAATAATCAAAAAATAGCAAAGTTGACATCCTTCTGCTGCTTCCCCTGCTCAGCTGACGTCTATGGTGAGTTAAAATGCATAAATATTTTTCTCACTGCTGTTTTTTTTTCAAACCACTCTCATTAAAATCAATTTAATTATACAATATACAATAATCAATTTTACACTGAATAATGTTATAAATTTATGTATAAATAAATATTAAAAATAAAATATAATATTTATAAAATTATAAATAATTAAATTATTTATAAATATTATATCTATATTATAAATAAATTAATTTATTATTAATTTTTTCCTCTATTAAAAACTGCCCGGCATGTCAGCAACTAGATTTGCAAATCTTTGGCATGCACTGGCACGTCAGCAACTCAATTTGTAAACGTCTGGCATGCGCACATAAAAAGGTTCACCACCACTGTTACAGACTAATCATAATCAATAAAAGTACTCAACAAATTAGAATTAGTAAAAAAAGAGAATTCAAGAATGAGTAGATAAAAATATGATACTGTATGAGGGTCAACATGGTTTTGTGAAGGGTAGGTCATGCCTTAATAATTTACTAACTTTTTATAATAGATTAACAGGCTGAGTTGGTTAAAGTAAATGGCTACACGATATTTTGCAAAGGCATTTGATAGAATATCACATGGAAGTTATGCAAATTAGCACAAATGGGGATGGATAAGAAGGTAGCCGATGGACAAATATCAGAAAGTGGTATATGGAAAGGTAGAATTGAGGCAAAAACAGGTGACTAGTGGTGTGGTGCAAGGTTCAGTGCTGGGACCACTGCTATTTAATTTGTACTTAAATGATATGGGAAATAATCTGAAAGCAAATATTCAATTGTTTGCTGATGATGCAAAATTAGGTAAAATAATAGTTAATCAAGGCAATGTGGAGAGCTTGCAGGACAATTTAAATAGGCTGTCAGTGTGGGCAAAAGATAATGGGTATCAGTTTAATGTCGAGAAATGTCAAGTTATGCATTTTGGGATAAACAGATTACAAGCCATGTGCCACATTGATGGCACTGTACTCCAGGAAATAGAAGAAGCTAGAGATTTAGGGGTGGTGGTGGACAGAGTTAAAGTTTAGAGGACATATTGCTAAGGTTGCTATGGTAGCCCATAAGATTACTTGTGTATTGAAGAACACATTAACAAGTAGAGATAAGGCTGTTATTTCTCTTTATAAGGCCTTGATATACCCACATCTGGATTACTGTGCTGAAGTCTGGTTCCCTAGGTTTCTTGGGGATGAGGAAGTGGTGGAGAGGATTCAGAGGCAAGTGACCAAGATGGTGAGTGACCTTTGGAATGTTCCCTATGGGGGTGTGTGGATTGCAGAAGTTGCTTGATAGGAGAAAAAGAGGAGATGTGATAGAAACATTTAAGTTACTTAAAGGATTTTATAGGTCTGATGAATGGAAAATATTTCAGTACTTTGCTGGAGGGGCCAGAACAATGGGCCATCCCTGGAAGTTAAAGATGTGGTTAGTAGGAATGTGAGGACTAGATTTTTTTCTTGGAGAGTTTTGAATGAGTGGAATGGATTACCAGACCCAGTTGTGAGTGCTTTGTCTGTTAATGGATTCAAGGAAAAGTATGATAGATTGTGTGAATAGATTGCGTTTCCCACAATGAGTCTTAGGACTCCATTGAGATGCCCATATAATAATAACAACACACACTCCTGATACACTCCTCTCCTTTTTAACACACTTAAACAACCAACACCCCAGAATAAGTTCACCCTGGAAAACGCCTGCCTTTCCTAGACACACTACTCACCCGCCAGCCTGATGGAACCTTGGTTTTCTCAGTTTATAGAAAACCCACCCATACAGGCAGGTACATTCACCAACAATCCCCCCCCCCTTCAAAACAATATGGAGTTATTAAGACACTACACAACAGGGCTAAACTAATCTGTTCAAATGACAATGCCCTAGCCACTGAACTAAATCACATCCTTAACACTTGCTCAGCCAATGGCTACAACCCCCAAAAAATACTAAAACCAGTAAACTACAGCCCCCACCTCCCTCCCTCCCTTCACAAAAAAGATTACTCTAAATCCATCACCATTCCCAACATCCGGGGCACCTCAGAAAAAATTACAAAAATTGTGAATAAACATGAGCTGACCTCTTGTTACAGACTATATAGAAAATTGGCATCCCTCATCCGCACCACTAAAGACCAACCACTTCCACTAGACCTACCTGGTGTATACCGGGTCCCTTGCAGCTGTAAGCTGTTCTACTTTGGCCAAACAGACAGGACAGCGAATATCAGAATTTCGGAACACAAGGACTAGATCTGGTTTCACCAGTACAGCCACTCTGGGCTTGCATACCATGCTCTGGATACATGCCACAGAATACGGTGGAAGAAAGCCACAGTAATATACCGCAGCCAGTATAAATTTGAAAGACTATTCTTAGAATCAGCCTCAGCTCTAAGAAACATGCCAAACCTCAACAAATTTGGATGCATGAGACTGCGCCAAATTTGGGAGACGTACATCTTGAGAACTTCAGCCCAACAGCAAAGAATACCTAATATAGCCCGCTAGGAGGTACCATCAGGACTTCAGGAAAAACAGTACTGTAGTTTCCTTGTTTCAACCTCATTTGCAGTTTTAGTGCCTGCGTGCACGTGCCTTAATCTTATGTTCCCATGAAGATGGCAACGTGACGTTGCCGAAATATAGGAAGTATATATTCATGTTTATTTTAATTTATATACCAGTATACGTTGTGAATTCCTTAAGTTATTTAGTAATCATAAACAGTAAGCATGCTATGAATGATCCATCATTGGTATACTGTATTTGAAACAAAATGGCAAGTATTTGTAGAATTCACAACAGAGGAAGGAAATCTTTCTTGGGTACTCCAGAAGGGAAAGAAGGGGTTGTTTTCTCATTACCAAAAAAAAAAAAAAAAATTAAGCACTATGTCATAGACATTAAACTTGGAAATAGTAGGCTTGCAGTGGTAAGATTAAAAGGTAAGCCACTAAATGTATCTATATCTATTATACAAGCACATACAACAACCTCACATGATTATCAGCAAGTGGATCTCCCTTCTTCACATCAAGGATTATGCATTTGCCTGTTTTGGCTTTACTGGTCTGTGTGTCTGTTTGTCTCTCTCTCTCTCTCCCCACCCTCCCTTTGGTCTATATTTATCTACTTCTTTTCATTTATGTTGTAAATACCTAGCTTTCTTCTAATGCCTAAATTTTTAATATGGTCAAATTTTGTGCATCCTTGTTCCAAGAAATCTCCATTTCTGCTGCCTGTATTTCACTTCATCTTTTATTTAAACAAATTCATATTTATGAAAACCACATAAGAGTGGGAGTGGCCATTACTTTGTAAAATTTAAGTTGGGTTTCTCGTGTTTTGTTTTGTTTTAAGTCAGTGTACTTTTAATTGTTCCACAGATTGTCTGCAAAGTCTTTATTTTTTCATCTATATCTTTATGCTTAGATATGTTATTATTATTATTATTCAGGCCTCCATGGAGTCAAAAGACTCATCATGGGAGGTCCTTCCTAAGAAACTCAAAGTCTATCAAGACTCATCGAGTGGAGGTCCCCCCTAAGAAACACACATTCTATCATGCCACTCCTTGAACTCATTGACCGTTCTCACCATTCCATCAGGCAATGCATTTCATGGTTCAACCACACTCCATGCAAAGAAACCATTCCTCACCCTCTTGTTCACAGTTTCCTTTTGTAACTTCCAGGGATGGCCTCTTGTCATCACTTCTTCCCGCTGTTCAACCAAGCGAAAGAACTTCCCAGTGTCAACCCTGTAACCATCTCTTAACAGTTTAAAAGTCTCAATCATATCAACTCTCCTTCATCTATCCACCAAACTCTGCAGTCCACATTCCCTCAGCCGATCTTCATAACTAACATTGTACAGTCCTGAAACCATCTTTGTTATCCACTTTTGTACCCTTTCGACAGTTAATTTATCCCCTTCAAATCCTGGGGACCAAATCTGAGAACAATAGTCCAAGTATGGTCTGATCAGGGTCTTATACAACGGAATGATAACTGTTTTATCTCTGCAGGTCAGTGTCCTTCTCATTATTGCAGCAATCCTCTGTGTTACCTTCGCCACCTTTGCAATATGTCCCCTAAATTTCAGATTTCTATCAATCATCAACCCCCAGATCTCTTGTCTCCCCTACTTCCTCCAGTATAACTCCTCCCATAGAGTATTCAGTGTCCCATCAATGTTTCCCAAACCTCAAGACCTTACATTTTGCTGCATTAAACCGACACCCCCATTCATTTGCTCATCTATCTAGCTCATTCAAATCCTCTTGCAGGGCTGCCGCATCTGCACTATTACTAATAATCCTTCCCAGCTTCGCATCATCTGCAAACAACTGAATATCCCCTTGCAATCCACTGAAAATGTCATTGATATAAAGGTTAAACAATATAGGTCCCAATACTGAGCCCTGTGGGACCCCACTTGTAACCCTCTGCTTCCTTGAAACTTCCCCACCATACACAACTCTGATACCTATCGGACAGCCAATCCTAAATCCAGTTGACCAATCTGACATCCAGACCCATGTGCTGCAACTTAAATATCAGCTAATCATGTGGCACCCTGTCAAATGCCTTCGCTAAGTCTAAGAAAATGGCAGTATATGCCTTTCTCTCATCTAATGCTCTTGTAACTTTATCATAAAGGGATAGCATATTGCTAAAACAAGAGTGCCCCTTCACAAATCCATGTTGTCTCTCACAGATAACATTACCCTCATATGCCCAATGCTGTATACGGTCCTTCACTACTTTCTCCAAGATCTTACTAACTACTGATGACACACAAACTGGTCTATAATTAGACACTTCCAGTCTGCTACTGCCCTAATGCAATGGCACAATCTTACCTTTCTTCCATTCCATGGGCACCTTTCCAGCAGCCAGACTTTCATTGAAAAGCCAGGTCAAAGGCACTGTCAGTTCCCTAGCACATTGTCTCAAAACTCATGGTGAAATACCATCTAGTCCCACAGCTTTACTGACATCCAAAGTACTCAGTATTTGAAACACACTCTCCTCCTGTACCTCTAAACCTGGAACCTGCCCTATCCCTTTAGCATTAAAACTGACTCCTCCAGGATGAAATACTCCAATAAAATGTTCATTGAACAATTCTACTATGTCTGCTGCATCAGTCACTCTATTCCCATTTTTATCCCACAATATCATTCTTCCACGGTCATTTCAACTCCTACTGGCCACATATCTAAAAAATTCCCTAGGATTTTCTTTGGATCTTAGGGCTAATCTCCTCTCATATTCCAGTTTCGTCTTCCTTACTATAGTAGTCCCTCTTCTGGCTTGTGTCTTATACTCTTCATGCATCTTCTCTTCTCCTGTCTCCTTATAACTCTTCCACAGCCTCTTTTTTGCATGCAATTCCTGTTTAATTACTAACTATTATAATAACGGAATTAACTCACGTCAATTATTCTTTATTCGTAGAATTTTCACCTGAGTATCACAGGTATCATCAGTACAAGGCTAATTAAACAATAACTGTTATATTCACAAAGTGCCACCTAAGTGGCCAAGGTTAAATTTCCTAAATTTATTTAATTATTATTATTATTTATTTTTTTATTTTAATTATTTAAATTTAATTATTTAGTTATTTAATTATTAAATAATTATTTAATTATTCAATTATCATAAAAAATTTTTTTTATATATATATATATATGTGTGTGTGTGTGTTAGTAGTATATATGTGTGTAGAAGTAAATAAGCAGTTAGCATTTCTAGACCTCTTGATTCTTTGCCAACCCCAGATGGTTATCTACAATTCACAGTCTATAGGAAAGAGACACATACAGGCCAGTACATCCATGCTGAATCACATCACCATCCCAGCCAAAAGGCAGGTACTATAAAAACACTAGTTCATAGAGCCCACTCCTTTTGTTCTTCAGAAGAATTTTTACAAAAAGAATTACAGTATATTAATTCTTCCTTCATATCCAATGGCTATAAGAAGTCCTTCATAAAAAGAACGTTAAATAGTCGTGCTCCAGCATCCTCTTCAAGTACAGAAGAACCTATACGTATACCTATCCCCTATGTACAAGGGGTTAGTGAACCCATAGCTAAGGTGCTAAAACCACTCAATATCTGTGTTGCTTTCGACCCGTCATAAAAATCTCCACTTTCCTAATGTCTCCAAAGGACAAGCTCCCACATCTCAGCTATCCAGGTGTCTACCAGATTCCCTGCTCTCGTGTGGATTATCATATTTTGGACAAACAGGAAGATCTGCTCAGGTCGGTTAGAAGAACACCAGTCATACATCCAGTACCTTGAACCCGAACAGTCTGGAATTGCAGAACATGCCATCAACACCAGACAGAGTTAAGTGGAACAAGACAAAAGTCATTCACAAAAGTCGGTTCCTAATGGAACGGTTATACAAAGAAACATGTAAAACATTACTTCACTCCCCTAACCTAAACAGATCCGATGGTTTACGTCTTTCCCCTTGTGGAAGATAGTGCTGTATAAAGCAGCAAATCTTTCCTAACATATAATTGTATACACACATATACATACATATATATAGAAAGTATTTTACCTTGGGTATAATAAATGTTAAAGATACCAAGCTATTTTAAACCTGGTTTTACTCCATTTCCCAAGTAAGCAAACAGACAAAAATCAAGTTTGCGCCTGCAAGTGTTGCAAGTCTATATATATAAATTTTTTAATGATAACTGAATAATTATTTAATAATTAAATAATTAAATTTAAATAATTAAAATAAAAATAAATAATAATTAAATAAATTTAGGAAATTTAACCTTAGCCACTTAGGTGGCACTTTGTGAATATAACAGTCGTTTAATTAGCCTTGTACCTGTACTGATGATGCCTGTGATACTCAGGTGAAAATTCTACGAATAAAGAATAATTGATGCGAGTTAATTCTGTTATTATAATAAGTCTTATAATAAGACATATTAGTTAGTAATATGTCTACTCATGGTATTTCCTTACTGAAACTTATATTCCTGTTTAATATTGTTTGTCATCCACTTTACTCCAAATTGTGTCCTCTTGTTCACTCATGGTATACAACTTACCATTGCTACTAACAAATATTCTTTCATAATTTCCCACGCACTAATGATATCCCGGCCTTCCAATTCCTCCCTCCATGAAACTTCCCCAAGTTGACATCTTAGACTATTATAATCACCTGCTTTATAATTCCACATACGTTCCGTCTCTTTGATACTCCTGCATGTCTATTCATTTTCCAAGTCAAAACCATATGGTCACTCTCTCCAACTGGTGGGAGAGATGTCATCTCAGTTATTATCAACTCTTCTGATGCTGTAACCAAATCCAAAACTCTTGAACCTCTTGTTCCCTCTATTACATGTTGCCTAAGACATTTGTCCCTCAAGATTTCTAGAAATTCCATTCCCTTATTGCTACATGCATCTTCCTCTCCCCAGTTTATACTACTGTAGTTAAAATCTCCCATAACAATCATTCTTCTTGCACTTGCCAAACTCAACTGTCTAAACATTTCCTGGTCCCCACCCTCTGTACTCCTGGGTCTGTAGCAACACCCCACCACTAAATATCCTGTCTTGCCCACCTCTACCTCACATCATATGCTTTCAAAATCATTAGTGTCACTGCCTTCCAAAGTCTCCACTCTTAGAGGACATAGGTCGTCACTATCATAAGCAGTACTCCGCCACCACGCTTTCCCTTCCTATCCTGCTGAAAAATGCTGTACCCAGTGACTTCTATTCCTGTTATTATAATGTTATTATGTAACCTAAATAAATAATCTGTCACCTGTTCTTTTTATTTTCTATGACTGTTTTTGATCTAACATGACTTTTTCTTTTGCAAAATTTAAAAATGTATTAGGCTTTTTTAATTCATAAACTGATTTTTTGAAGGCCATCTTCATTGTCTAATATAATCTAATCATCTGCATACAGCATTATATTAAGAACAGTTCTTCTAGGTTTAACCACAGACCTTGTTTCAATTGTTTTTCATATTTTAATAATTTCATCAATATACAGAGTTGGAAATAATCTTCTGTCTTAAAACCTTGATTTCACTCTCTTCTGGAAATTTATGATCTAATAGTAACTTTATTTTATTCCATTGTGTAAACTTTGAATAGCATGTACCAACCGTAATGGACAGCCTTGTTTTTTCATTATATTGTATAATATTTCTCTATCTTTTATCAAAAACTTTCCCATAATTTATAAAGTCCAAATGATTCTCCAAATTAAATTATCATCTTTTTTTTTTCAATAATTTGTTTTAAAACAAATACTGTCTATAAATGACCATCCATGTCAGAAAGCTTGAAACCATTTTGTTTAATAAACTTATTCCTCTATAATTTTCACAGAGTCATCTCTATTTTCCTTTCTTAAATATGGATATAACCTTAGCTTTTAACCTATCTGAGAGAACCTCATGTTTCTTCCAAGAGTTTATTAACTTTAAGAATGTTTGCTGTACTTCCAAAGCTCTTATTTATACCACCTAATATAGATGATTTTCAATTTTTTGATGCCTTTACTGCTTCTTTAAGTTCTTTTAATCTAATTTTAATCTATATATCAGTACTGATTTCTTGTTATTTTCTGTTAATAAATTTGGGTCATATAAATTCTTATAATGCTCTATGAACTGTTTCTCTTGTACTATGATGATTTGTGTTGTATCTCTTTCTTCACTATTTAATTTCCTTAATATTTTGTAAGCTGTCTTGTCTTCCATGCATATCTTCTACTTTATTAATAAATCTATCCCTAGAATCTTAGTGAGCTTACTTTACTATATTTTAGCTGAACTGTTTTCTTTCTGTATATTTCATCTGTTTCATTTGTTTGTTTTTGAAAGAATATGCTACATTTTTCTTTTACTGCATTTTCCATGTGTGTGTGTGTTCCAAATTTGTAATGTTTTTCTTTTTAATATTTTAATTTTCTTTTGAAGTACTTCAGAGGCTGCCTTATGAATCATTGTTATTAAAGTTTTACATTCTTCTTCTATATCTTCATTAATTTTGGCTTCTTTTATGTAATCTGATAATCATGATGATTAGCATTCCAATGCTTTTTTTTTGTAATATGAATACCTTATAGACTTTCTATTTCTTGTTTTTTTCTCATTTATTTATTTTCTCCATTTTGTTAGCACCTCTATTTCAGAAATTACTAAATGATCTGAGAAAATTACATTTCCTCTGTAAACACGTACACCTCTCACACATGGAGCTAGTTTTGATCAATAACGATATATGCAATTATAGCTCGTTACTCCACCATTCCAAGTATATGCTGCTTGGAGAGAAGTCAATGGACACCATAAAGTGAGAAACAAACAGCCACGGTGCCTGCCTTAATAAGATGTAGGACTTCTTCTCGCTACAATGACTGCAGCAATTCTACAGGGCATACTGTCTACAAGAGTACAATAGCCATCAATGAAAATTTTGGACCATTCTTCCTGTAGACATGTAATGAGGTCCTGGGCTGTTGTGGGGAAGATGCCCCTTGACTTCACATTACACTCCAGTTTATCTCATAAATGTTCAATAGGGTTGTGATCAGGGCTCTGTAGAGGCCAGTCAAGTGTAGTGGCATTCATGCCCACAAACCATGCAGTTACAGCAGCAGCTTTATGGCATGGTGCACTGCCTTGCTGAAAGAGACAATGGTTAGTTCCATAGAAACACCACAAAGTAGAAAGCATTGCACTGTCCAGAATGTTCAGATAACTCTCAAAGTTCAATGTTCGTGATACCACAAACAGAGGTCTGAGGAAAAAAAGGACCATACCATCACACTGCCTCCTCTGAATTTCATGGTTGAATTTCAGTTTTATGCACTCTGGACCCGACCCATCTACTCAGAGAGTGTAGCATGATTCATCACTCCATAACACAGCTTTTCAAGCTTCCACATCTCGCTGTACATGCTCTTTGATCACTGAAGATGCTGCATGTTGGTTTGGGTAATGTGAGGCTTGCATGTTGTGGATGAAAACCCATGTTGTAAAATGTGGATTTAAAACCCAGGCCTTGGTTTCTCAAGTTTCAGTTGATGCCCGGAACTCCTCATTCAATGTGTCGGCTAACAAATAATGGATTTTACATATTATCCTTTGTAGCACCCTGTTGTCCTGGGATGGCCTAATTTGTCAACAATTTGCCAAACAGATAGGCATCCCATCACAATGCCTCTTTCAAAACTACATCAGTTTCCTTTTTGCAGCTATTTCACCTGGACACAGTTGCACAGGCTTGAGAGCATCATATTCTTCCAATTTATACCAGCTACAAACATGTGACTTGTTACATGGCACAATGCCCCTTGCCCGTGTGTGTGTGGGGGGGGGGGATGTCTGCTGACTTCTTTCCAAGCAGTGTATTTATATATATACATAATACACACACACACATATATTTTTTTTTTTGAAAAAAGTATTAGTTATTATAAACTTATTGAAAACAATAAGTTTTCAATCAAGTCTAATAGTTCTTGGCCATTGTTAATCATGCAAAATTCTCTACATTTACCTAAAACATTTGGGATTAGATTATTTCCAACTCTAGCATTAAGATTTCCTGTCAATATATAGTCATTTCTATTACATTTATTTATTTAAATGTCTTTGTAGTTCTTCATAACACTGTTGAGAATCCTCTTTTCTACCTTTTTTTAGGGGGGGGGGGAAGGCATAGACTCCTATGATATTCAAGTGGCTTCTGTTTGTTTTCAATCCAACTATTCAGAACAGTGGGTCATCTACTGCAGGTAACACTTCCAGTAGATTCCATGTACTTCCATCTCAGTATAGTATCACTGGTTGTTGTCCTGGGATGGCCTAATTTGTCAACAATTTGCCAAAAAGGTAGGCATGTAACATGGCATCCCATCACAATGCCTCTTTCAAAACTACATCAGTTTCCTTTTTGCAGCTATTTCACCTGGACACAGTTGCACAGGCTTGAGAGCATCATATTTTTCCAATTTATACCAGCTACAAACATGAGACTTGTTACATGGCACAATGCACCTGGCCCGTGGGGGGGGGCTGACTTCTTTCCAAGCCGTGTATTTATATATATACACACACATTGATGATAGCTGATGAGTTGCAGCCAAAGAGTATAGAAGTTGAACTGCAGGATAGAGAAAAGAGAACATTTGAGGCTGTTTGGTGTGAGATAGAATCTAGCAGAACAAAATATACAATTGGGTGCTGCTATAGACCAGGTGAGGGAATCGATGGTGGGGATAGTATGCATAGGCAAATAGAAGAAATGAGTGGAAGGAGGGTAATTATTATGGGTGATTTCAATTATGGTAAAACTCACTGGAAAGAGGAGAGGGCACATGGGAGGAAGGAATTGGATTTTATGCAGTTATTAAGGGACAACTATCTGCGGCAGCATGTAGTGGAAAATACCAGGGGGCAGAGAGTGCTTGACCTAGTAATTGCAACTGAGAATGTGACTGTAACGAACATGACCATGTTGCCACCAACTGGTAATAGTGACCGTAAGGTCATGACTTGGGAGGTGGCTAAAGGAGTGGAATTTATAATTAAGACAGGGTACATGTGGAATTACAAGGCTGGTAAGTATGACAAGCTTAGGTGTGTGCTTGGTTCAGTGCCATGGCATGTAAAACTGCAAGGGCTGGATGTTGATAGTGCATGGGAGGTGGTTAAGAAGTGTTTGCAGGAGGCAATGATTGCCTGTATACCAAGAGTCCGAATAATAAATCAAGTAGGGGTTAAATGGATGAATAACACTATTAAGTTTGAGCTGCAAAAAAAGAAACAATTGTGGAGGGAATTTAAGGAGAAAGGTAACCAGCAGGTGCAGGAACAGTATAAAGCTCAGGCCAGGATGGTAACAAGGGTGGTAAGAAAAGCAAAAGCGGGTTACGAAAGAAAATTGGCCATGTAGGCTAAAGAGAATCCCAAACAGTTTTTTCAATATGTTGCAAGTAAAAGGAAAAATGCTCATGGTAGAATGATCTTAAAACTAGTCTATTACAGAACCTCAATGTCAATACATCTGTGGGATTGGATGGTATACCAGCTCGTGTCTTACGTGAAGCGGCTAAAGAATTGTCAGTGCCCTTGACCATTTTGTTTAATTTGAGCCTCGGGTCGGGGTCAGTCCCAAGGGGGTGGAAAGAGGGGAAAATAGTTCCACTGCATAAAGGTGGTTCCAAGGCGGCTGTTGAAAATTACCGGCCAATCAGCATAACAGGAATCATTATCAAGGTCTTGGAGAAAATAGTCAAGAAGAAAATACAAGATTGGATAGAAGAAAATGGGATACTGTATCGGGGACAGCATGGTTTTTGTGAAAGGTAGGTCATGCCTCAGTAACTTGCTCACGTATTATAACACAGTGACGGCTGAACTGGATAAGGGTAATGGGTTTAGTGATTCTACTGGACCTTGCTAAGGCCTTTGGCAGGATACCACATGGAATTCTAATCAGTAAATTGCAGCATATGGGGATGGATATAGGGCTGGTGAGATGGATAGGAGGGCGGTTGACAGAGAGATATCAGAGAGTGGTTTATTCAGGAGTAGAATCCACAAGATGGCCTGTAACTAGTGGTGTGCCACAAGGATCTGTTCTTGGACCACTGCTGTTTAATTTGTTCATTAATGATATAGGAAAGGATCTGAGAGGAACAGTTCATTTGTTTGCGGATGATGCAAAGTTGGGTAGGGCAATAGTGAATGCAGATGACGTCAAAATTTTGCAAGATGATTTGGATAGATTGGAGGTCTGGGCTAAGGTGAATGGATGTCAATTTAATGTGGCAAAATGTAAGGTTATACATTTTGGGGTGAAAAGATTAGAAGTAGATTACTACATTGGTGGAACTGTATTCCAGGAAATTGATGAGGCACGAGATTTAGGAGTGTTGGTGGATAAGGAGTTGAAGTTTAGGGGGCACATTGCAAAAGTGGCCAAATCAGCTCATCAAATCACTTGGTTGCTGAAGAATACGTTGACAAGCAGAGACAAGCAGGTTATTGTTCCTTTGTATCGAGCCTTGATAAGACCTCATCTCGACTACTGTGCCCAGATTTGGTCACCTAGGTTCCTTCTTGATGGGGAGGAGGTGGAGAGGATCCAGAGGCGAGTGACCAAGATGATAGCAGGTCTGTGGAATGAACCTTATGAGAACAGGTTGAGGATTTGTGGGTTGCAAAAATTGGTTGATAGGCAGAGGAGGGGAGATATGATTGAGACATTCAAATTACTGAAGGTTTCTATAAAATTAATTCAGAAGATATTTTTGAGAACAGGGCTGTTTGTGGGAGGACTAGGGGACATCCATGGAAACTGGGCAAAAGTGTGGTTAGTAAAGGTGTTAGAGCTGGGTTCTTTACTTGTAGAGTGGTGAATGAGTGGAATGCGCTCCCAGAGTCTGTGGTGGATGCTGTGATAGTGAATGAGTTTAAGGCGAGGTATGATAGATACTGTATGAATGTAGAATAGAATAGCTGTGATGAATATAATTTGGGGCCTCCCTCGATGAGTCTAATGACTCCCTGGAGTTGCCCGTAATAATAATAATAATAATATATAGATATACATATTTTTTTTTTTTGAAAAAAGTATTAGTTATTAGTTATTGTCCGCGCGGTTAGCCTAGTGGCTTTGCGCTTCGCAACCATATGCCTGGGGAAGGAGTGTCCTAGGTTCGATTCCCGTCCACGACGTGAGGAGCTTAAGCATCTTCCTCAGCCATAGCCAAGTTAGCCGGTCTTGGGCGTGGGCAGCAGGGTTTTTTCCGCCAGTTTATCTGGGGTTTTTCATCCAGCAAGCAGGCAAACCGGCCCCGTGAACACACAAGTTACAGTCATAAATACTTACGGCAAGGAAGGCAACGGGAAACCACCTTGCTCATAATCATCTCTCCCTAGAATGGTAGCATATAGCTACCCTCCCGCAGCCATATGGCAGATGGGAACCAGAAGAAGAATTAGTTATTATAAACTTATTGAAAACAATGTTTTTAATCAAGTCTAATAGTTCTTGGCCATTGTTAAACATGCAAAATTCTCTACATTTACCTAAAACATTTCGGATTAGATTATTTCCAACTCTAGCATTAAAATTTCCTGTCAATATATAGTCATTTTTATTACATTTATTTAAATATTTTTGTAGTTCCTCATAACACTGTTGAGAATCCTCTTTTCTACCTTTTTTTTTTTTTTTTTTAGGGGGAGGGGGGCATAGACTCCTATGATATTCAAGTGGCTTCTGTTTGTTTTTAATCCAACTATTAAAATACAATCATTTATAAAATTGCTTCTTTATTCTATTTTTCCATTCATTATCAATTAAAATGCCACAATACTCAAATTTATGTTTATCCACTCCACTATACAACATGGTATAACCATCTATATCTTTGTTCCCTTTAATTTCTTCTTTTTTTTTTTTATTTCCGTTATCAATATTTTTGGTTTTTAGTTGTATAACGATAAAGGAATTGGAACTGGTAAAATTTCTTATGTTCTTCCCATAACTGATATCATGGGAATGAACACAGCATTCTCGGGATGTGTCAATTTCCAGCAGCATGCAACATGCCCTAATTAGGGAATCTATATACTTATTATAACCCCAAGACCCCATGGAGTCAAAGACTATCTAGGAGATCCTTTTGTCATACACACATATCCACAATGTGTTCCAGGGACGTCCTCATCATACCATGCCTTAAACACACTCAAATTCTCTGCAGACACATACTCTCAGGCAAGGCATTCCAATCATTCACAATAATGCATGCAAAATACCTACTTCTCACTCCTCTGCTCACACCCTCCTTATACATCTTCCAGGAATATCCTCTGGTTCTCTCCTAATCTCCCACCATTTTCTGTAAAACATCTCCAACATTGATCCTATAAGAATCCCTTATTAACTTGTAGGTCTCTATCATATCACTCCTCTTCCTCCTATCCACTAGACTCTGTAAATTGCATCTTCTCAACCTTTCCTCATATTCGACATTCCAGAGATCAGAAACTACCTTAGTGAGTTGTCTCTGGACCCCTTTCCAACATCTCTTCATCCTTTTGAAGACAAGGTGACCAAATCTGTGCACAGAAGTCCATGTGTGGTCTAATCAAAGCCTTATACAATGGAACAAGAACCTCCATACTTCTATAAGTCGGTGTCCTCTGCATCATTTCCAGAATTCTTTGTGTTGTCCTCACAATTTTGATAATTTTGATAATGTGTTCCCTAAATTTCAGATCCTTATCACCCCAAAACTCTTACTTCGTCCACCTCCAACAATATATCCTCCACCAAGCATAAATTCAAATCCCATCTTTGTTCACAAATTTTAAAATCTTACATTTTACAAGATTGAACGTGCCTTCCCATTCACTCAATTTATTCATCTTCTTGTAAGGCCACAACATCTTCTCTACTATTCATAGTTCGTTCCAACTTTGCATCATCTGCAAACAACTGAATATCCCCATCCAAATCTTTGCACGTATCATTAACATACAGGTTAAACAGAAATGGCCCTAAAACAAACCCTTGAGGCACACCACTAGTGACTTTCCTATTCTGAGTTATTGATTCCCGATACAAAACTTGATACTTATCAGCCAGCCTATCTCGAATCCAATGCACTAGTCTAATATTCAACCCTATCTGCTCAAGTTTGATAATCTATCAAAAGTCTTTGCAAAATCTAAGTATACTACTACTACTATGTATCCCTCTCCTCTGTCCAAGGAAGCAGTCACCTTATTGTAATAAGTAAGTAGATTACTAAAACATGACCTCCTTTTTGCAAATCCATGTTATCCATCAAAGATATTTTGCAAATCCATGTTATCCACCATTGTTGTCAACCCACTTCTGGATCCTTGTTCTCATCAGCTTCTCCAACAACTAAACCACAACACCTGACACACAGAAGATAGGCCTATAATTTAATGCCTGAGTTCTATCACCTCCCTTATGAAGTGGGTCAATCCTGTCCTCCTTCCCATCCTTTAGAACTCAACCCAGTGCAAGACTCATTAAAAAGATATGTCAAGGCAGATGTCAACTCCATGGCACAATTTATTGTATAATGTATCACAATTTATTCCTTCAGAATAAATTGTGATACATCATCAAGTCTCACAGCCTTATTAACATCAAGTTTGCTAAATTCCCCATACACCTCTTGTTCACTTATAGTCAGTCTCTCCTCCCCATCATTAACTGCTCCCCATAATGTCACATTCACAAGAATGAAAGACCTTTATGATAGTTGCAATAGTTGTCCTTATACCATTTTCTCTAAGCAATGTCATCTTTTCATAATCATTCTGTTTTTTTTTTGCTAGCTTTTTTTTTTTTTTTAAAGCCAAAAAGAATCCCTAGGATTCTTTTTGGCTTCATTAGCTAATACTTCACTTTTGTTGCCCTTACCAACCAAGTTCTTGCCTCGTCTTTGTAATCCTCATGTAATTGGTTATTACCACTTCTCTTACGCTGCCTCCATAATTCCTTTTTTCTCTGTATTGCATGCTTAATCTCTTCATTCATCCATTTCACACCTACCTTATTTAACATCTGGACCCTTGGAATACATTAGACATTGCTTCTACTAGATAGTTCTTGCATATCCCCTAAACTGCATTGTGATCCTTACTGCTGTCTCCTGAGCTCTTCATACTCACCAGCCTTGTAGACATATACTCCTTTTCTCACAGAGGTCCTCACACTGCTGGCAGTATCCCCCCCCCCTCCACAGGTAATCACTTCATGGTCACTTTACTAACTTATTTGATACCTCATTTATAATTACATCCTCTGATGAGATGATCAAATCAGAGAACCTCAATCCTTGTGTGCCCTGGTTACATATGGCTGAGGAAGTTGACCCTCAAAAACTCATTTTCTTTTAACTTAACTACTTCTCAGGTCAGCATGGTATGATCAGTCATTAACTGGTGGAAACATAGTCACACCATTAACTGGGGCACCCTTCCCCCTTCTGATGTTATGCTCAAGATGCTACTTTTAGCATGCTGCCTTACTACTCTTGCAACAGCTTAATCAATTCTCCCTCATTCTTATCATGAGTCTTTTCTGCATAAGTCACTCATAATGATTATTCATTTAGTATCCATTAAGAAGGTGGTGATCCATTTCTTTGTTCCCAGCAACTGAACCACTAGGTCTGTAGCAACACTCACCCTATTGTCAGTCACATCAGACAGTCTCAAACTCACTGCTACATGAGACATTGCTGCTGCTGCTGCTATTGTTTCATATGTTTCTAACCTAATTGGACTAAAATCAACTGATATTACTATAAGTACACCTTCTCACCTATTTATTATGTCCTTCTTTAAAATACTACACCTATTACATGCAATTTCAGTTATTATATCTGCCTCTATGAGCCATGATTCTCTAATACCAACAATCTTAGATCACAATGCATTCACCAAAAGAACAAACTCAACTCCAATTACTGATGCTTCTGGCATTTGTATATAGACATAACAAGTTACCTCCTAGTGTTTTCATGTATACGTACACCTGCAGTCTGATTGACATGGTTAGGCAACTTTCTAGTTTCCATCCCCAGACACACTAAAAAATTACAACCACAAAGCATACAGGTATATCCCTTAACCAGATTCATAACTATGCTCATTGACGTTCATATTATTACATTTGCATAAGTTAGCCAAAATTTTAGATAAAGTCTCAGCATGCCTCCCAAGATCATCTGGTTTCTCTGACTCACTGCATTAGCTCTTACCCCATTAAATAATTCCTAGAGGCTCCTGATGCCAAATCCATCCAGGTGCTGCCCATCTGTCTTATACAAGTTTATCATCAAACTCATCACTCTATATATATATACACACACACACATACATCTTCAAGGCCCACTCTTCCTAATTGGGTTGTGGGGGCAACAGCTGCAAGAGGAACTTCCAATGGTCACAATCCTCTGCCACCAAGCTCAGGTGTTCTGGTGGGATTCCCAAACGTGTCCACCCAAGGTTTTGGATATAATCTATCCAGCGAGTCCTTGGCCTCCCACCCTCTGACTTGGCAAAGAGGACCTGCTGAGGGAGCCTCTCTTGTGGCATTCTGACCAGGTGCCCGTACCAACATAACGGTGATCTCTCAACACGGAGAAGCAGCGGTTGAGTATGGAGGGTTTCCCAAATTGCAGAGCTTCTGACTCTGTCAAGTTTTTGTCAGCCCCACAACCCCTTGAAGGAACCTCATTTCAGCCGCTTGGATTCGTGTCTGCATTCTTTCGGTCATTACCCAACTCTCATGACCATAGGTGAGGATGGGGACACAGACTGTATTGAAGACAGCCAGCTTTGCCTTCTGGCTTAACTCCCGCTTCAATACTACCAAACGGCCAAGCTCCCACAATATTGAGCTTGCCTGGTGTTGCACTACCTTACCTGAAGATATTTTCAGGTGCAAACTTTGTTTGCTTACACTTGGCCTGATAAAGGATTAAACTAAATTTATTATATTTATCACATTTATCAATTAATATTGTCAGTTCTGGAATAGTCTGTATGCATGATAATAGCAGATGTATTCCTCCTGCCTTGGCAGCCATAAACAAAATGCTATTCTCTGATTATTAAGTATTCTTTTAAAAGTTATTTTCTATCATTTATTTGTTGTGTGTTATTGCAATTTTTACATTATATCCCAGATGTCTCTGCAACAGATGAACTACTAAAGGGTGATTAAACCTGTTTATTTCATTAAGCCTGATAATGAGCTTAAACCATCACTAAGCCTAAATACGTGTTTTCTGTGATTCACTGGCCCTAGACATTTTATTTATGCAGGGTAATGAATCTGTAGAAAATTTTCTCCCCTCTGCCCACAGCAAAATGACACTTTCAATAACTTAAAATATTTAAATTTTTCTTGATATGCATAACTTTGTTGTTCCAATTTATTTGATTTCACTGAGAATGCAAACAGAAAATGAACAAAGGATACAGTAGTTGTAAAAAACTAGTCTCCTCACATAACAGAGACAGAAGTAAAGATGATCATGAAGATTTCACACAACACAATACTGCTTTCCTTTACTTGGCTGTTGTTCCAGCTAATGATAGGAACTGGGAGAGAAATGTAGGTAATCACTTATTAGCAATCACATAATTTCCTAAAGAGAGAAATTCGCTTACATTCGCTCTCCACTGCTTGAACAAACTATTGTGAATTTTAAAACACTGACATGTTTTTGACATTGAAAAAGTGGGTGACATCTGCAAGCTGTTATGAAAATCTACTAAACCACAGCTTCATGTAGTACTTGCATTTTTGCACCAGCATACTCTTATCTGATGACCTATTAACCACTTGTTGTATCCGAGGTCAATCACAGTTTGCACTGTTTGGTTTTAGAATTTAAGGCTGAAAATAAATTGTAAATTTTCGTTGCACTTGATGAAGTTCCAATTTTAATAAATATAATTAAAATAATTAAATTAAATGGCATTTTATTAAAGTGCAGTTTATCAAATTAAAGCTGAAATATTTTAATAAATTTAAATTAATAAACTATAGTTCATTATCAAGTATCCTAAACGTTAAAAACAATTCCTCACAATAATAATAAAAAATTATTCACACAAAAATTTGCTGTTCATATTACTACGACCTAGTCAGTGACAGTTAAAAATTTACTAAGTATTTGGGTTTTCAGAGATAATACTCTTGATATTTCATGAATACTCTGCAATGAAAGTCGTTTAATCGAACGCGACACTTTCATCAGGCTGATCAAAATCATGCACAGGTAAAATTGACACTAATCTATAACAAGTAATAATTTTAATGAAAAATGAAAGCTACAACAACGACAAGTCCAAATACTAACCGAAGTTAAAAGCACACATAACAGTAAACAAACCGATAGCCCATATCGTCAACCATCACACCCCCTAACGGCATAAACGATATTCTAAAAAACTGAAAATGATTATATACGAGGTGATAAACAGACCATGGAAATATTTTCTAATCACTATAAATAAAAAAAGTTAAACAAGTTTTAATTCCACACGCTTATTTCCACTTTCATTTTGAAAGAAAACTTCAATTTCATATTGGAGTGGATTTTCGTCATGTAGATTTTCTCTTATTAAGTCAAATAGGTCTTCAGAACA